>NW_028270168.1:55138421-55444138 GCF_037043375.1 Chiloscyllium plagiosum
AACTTGCTGAGTCTGCAGGAACAGCGCCCAGTGCCAAGTGGGCACCTCAGGATGTACACGCATTGTAGTTCCAGACACCGCAGTAAGAGAATCCGACTCCCATTGTTGTCCCAGATGCTGGGATTGTGTATGAGATGAATGTGAGAATGGGAGCGGGCTGTCTCAGGTTGAGATATTGGGGAGGGTGAGTGAGGTGGGAAAGGGAGGGTTCAGCAAGGAACTGGTTTTAGTAGCGACAGCGGGAAAAGCAGTCTGTGAGACTGTGCAAAAACATCAAAGTATGGGTCATGGATCCCAAGGTTAGAGCTAAATGCTAGCCCCATTAATCCCTGTCCTCCTCTTACTCCTCCACCTTCTTGTATCTCTGACTAACTCCATAAGGAACATGGGCTGCAATGGTGCCTAACTCCTTTGCACCTTCCACATGAAACATTTGATCGTCAAAGAAAATGTGCGGTCGGATTTTCTGCAGGAGTGGCCCCTTTGGAGCACCAGCCAGGAACAGAGCTTCATCTGTCTCCAAACCCCAGCTCCGCAAAGTCTTCAGAGCACGAGCCCCCGAGCTGGCAGCACTGCGAGCTGTGACCAAGTAGGTGCGGATTGGGCACTTCAAACGCTGACCTTTGGTGTAAAATTTCTTCTGCAACTTTCCCAGTGATTCCAAAAATCCTTTCAGAGGCCCCTGTTGAAAATGTATAGGGTACATTAGACTGAGCATCTAAAGATTATACCTACACATTGTAGAATTTCACAGACCTAGTATATAGCACCCACAGTGTATTGAACTGATGTAAGGAGCACAATTTAGAGCCCATGTCCAGTGTGAAATGTCCACACCCAATGTAGAGCTCATGTTCATGGTAGAGTGCCCATGTGCAGTGTGCAATATTTGCAGCCAGTGTACAGCATTTAATGAAACTCATTTGCCCTGAATGAACAGTATTATGAGGGAATCAATGACTAACAGTAAAATAAGCAGGTTACTGGAATCCGTCCAACTTCCTAGCTTCGGATTTTCTGGTCAATGCCCCGCTGTATAGGAACTCTACTGTCCTACTTCATTGTCAACATAATTTTTCATCTTGTTTAGACATTAATTTACAGCACATCTTACCATCGCCAATGGCTTGTTCTCATTCGTCTGCTCATGCTCGAAGAATTTATCCAGTCCATGTTTTTTGACAATCTGCTCAGATTCATCTGAGAAAAGCACAGCATCTCCATCAAAAGCCACCCTCAGCTGTCTCTCAGAGACATTGACATCTTTATTGGGACTGAAGATTGTTGCAGCAGCAATACCTGGAGAGCAAGAAACATCAGACAGTGTCTCAGAGAGTGACCAAAACATCATTAAAACCAGGAGTGATGTGGCTGGGTGAGGGGTGCTGCCAGTCCTGTGAGGGGTGGAGGTGAAGTAATCTGTGCTGGTCAGTGGGTGAGGGAGGGGGTGAGGTACTGTATTCTGGTCAGTGGGTGAGGGAGGGGGTGAGATACAGTACTGGTCAGTGGGTGAGGGAGGGGGTGAGGTACTGTGTTGTGGTCAGTGGGTGAGGAAGGGGGTGATTCTGAGTTCTGGTCAGTGGGTGAGGTACTGTGTGCTGGTCAGTGGATGAGGGTGGGGATGAGGTACTGTGTGGTTGTCAGTGGGTGAGGGAGGGGGCGAGGTACTGTGTTCTGGTCAGTGGGTGAGGGAGGGGGTGAGGTACTATGTCGTGGTCAGTGGGTGAAGGAGGGGGTGAAGTACTGTGTTCTGGTCAGTGGGTGAGGGAGGGGGTGAGGTACTGTATTCTGGTCAGTGGGTGAGGGAGGGGGTGAGGTACTATATTGTGGTCAGTGGGTGAGTGAGGGGGTGAGGTACTGTGTTCAGGTCAGTGGGTGAGGTACTGTGTTGTGGTCAGTGGGTGAGGGAGAGGGTGAGGTACTGAGTTCTGGTCAGTGGGTGAGGGAGGGGATGAGATACTGTGTTGGTCAGTGGGTGAGGGAGGGGGTGAGGTACTGTGTTGTGGTCAGGGGGTGAGGGAGGGAGGTACTGTGTGCTGGTCAGTGGGCGAGGGAGGGGGTGAGGTACTGTGTTCTGGTCAGTGGATGAGGGAGGGGTGTGGTACTGTGTTGTGGTCAGTGGGTGAGGGAGGAGGTGAGGTATTCTGTTGTGGTCAGTGGGTGAGGGAGGGGGTGAGATACTGTACTGGTCAGTGGGTGAGGGGGGGTGAGATACTGTACTGGTCAGTGGGTGAGGGAGGGGGTGAGGTACTGTGTTCTGGTCAGTGGATGAGGGAGGGGGTGAGGTACTGTATTCTGGTCAGTGGATGAGGGAGGGGGTGAGGTACTGTGTTGTGGTCAGTGGATGAGGGAGGGGTGAGGTACTGTGTTGTGGTCAGTGGGTGAGGGAGGAGGTGAGGTATTGTGTTGTGGTCAGTGGGTGAGGGAGAGGGTGAGATACTGTACTGGTCAGTGGGTGAGGGAGGGGGTGAGGTACTGTGTTGTGGTCAGTGGATGAGGGAGGGGAGGAGGTAGTGTTGTGGTCAGTGGGTGAGGGAGGGGGTGAGGTACTGCGTTCTAGTCAGTGGATGAGGGAGGGAGGGAGGTACTGTGTTGTGGTCAGTGGATGAGGGAGGGGATGAGGTACTGTGGGTTCTGGTCAGTGAGTGAGGGAGGGGTGAGGTACTGAGTTCTGGTCAGTGGGTGAGGGAGGAGGTGAGGTATTGTGTTGTGGTCAGTGGGTGAGGGAGAGGGTGAGATACTGTACTGGTCAGTGGGTGAGGGAGGGGGTGAGGTACTGTGTTGTGGTCAGTGGATGAGGGAGGGGAGGAGGTAGTGTTGTGGTCAGTGGGTGAGGGAGGGGGTGAGGTACTGCGTTCTAGTCAGTGGATGAGGGAGGGAGGGAGGTACTGTGTTGTGGTCAGTGGATGAGGGAGGGGATGAGGTACTGTGGGTTCTGGTCAGTGAGTGAGGGAGGGGTGAGGTACTGAGTTCTGGTCAGTGGGTGAGGGAGGGGGTGATGTGTTGTGTGTTGGTCGGATGATGAGGGGGTGAGATACAGTGCTGGTCAGTGGGTGAGGGAGGGGGTGAGGTACTGTGTTGTGGTCAGTGGGTGAGGGAGAGGGTGAGGTACTGAGTTCTGGTCAGTGGGTGAGGGAGGGGATGAGATACTGTGTTGGTCAGTGGGTGAGGGAGGGGATGAGGTACTGTGTTGTGGTCAGGGGGTGAGGGAGGGAGGTACTGTGTGCTGGTCAGTGGGCGAGGGAGGGGGTGAGGTACTGTATTGTGGTCAGAGGGTGAGGGAGGAGGTGAGGTATTCTGTTGTGGTCAGTGGGTGAGGGAGGGGGTGAGATACTGTACTGGTCAGTGGGTGAGGGGGGGGTGAGATACTGTACTGGTCAGTGGGTGAGGGAGGGGGTGAGGTACTGTGTTCTAGTCAGTGGATGAGGGAGGGGGTGAGGTACTGTATTCTGGTCAGTGGATGAGGGAGGGGGTGAGGTACTGTGTTGTGGTCAGTGGATGAGGGAGGCGGTGAGGTACTGTGTTGTGGTCAGTGGGTGAGGGAGGAGGTGAGGTATTGTGTTGTGGTCAGTGGGTGAGGGAGGGGGTGAGATACTGTACTGGTCAGTGGGTGAGGGAGGGGGTGAGGTACTGTGTTGTGGTCAGTGGATGAGGGAGGGGAGGAGGTAGTGTTGTGGTCAGTGGGTGAGGGAGGGGGTGAGGTACTGCGTTCTAGTCAGTGGATGAGGGAGGGAGGGAGGTACTGTGTTGTGGTCAGTGGATGAGGGAGGGGATGAGGTACTGTGGGTTCTGGTCAGTGAGTGAGGGAGGGGTGAGGTACTGAGTTCTGGTCAGTGGGTGAGGGAGGGGGTGATGTGTTGTGTGTTGGTCGGATGATGAGGGGGTGAGATACAGTGCTGGTCAGTGGGTGAGGGAGGGGGTGAGGTACTGTGTTGTGGTCAGTGGGTGAGGGAGGGGGTGAGATACTGTGCTGGTCAGTTGGTGAGGGAGGGGGTGAGGTACTGTGCTGGTCATTGGGTAAGAGAGGGGTTGAGGTACTGTGTTGTGGTTAGTGAGTCAGGGTGGGGGTGAGGTACTGTATTCTGGTCAGTGGGTGAGGGAGGGGATGAGGTACTGTGTGCTGGTCAGTGGGTGAGGTACTTTGTGCTGGTCAGTGCGTGGGAGATGGGGTTGGTCGGTGGATGAGGGAGTGAGTGAGGTACTGTGCTGGTCAGTGGGTGAGGGAGGTGGTGAGGTACTGTGTGCAGGTCAGTGGATGAGGGAGAGTGTGAGGTACTGTGTTCCGGTCAGTGGATGAGGGAGAGGGTGATGTACTGTGTGCTGGTCAGTGGATGAGGGAGTGGGTGAGATACTGTGTTGGCCATTGGGTAAGGGAGGGGGAGAGGTACTTTGTGCTGGTCAGTGGGTGAGGGAGGGGGTGAGGTACTGTGTGCTGGTCAGTGGATGAGAGAGGGGGTGAGGCACTGTTTTGGTCGGTGGATGAGGGAAGGCTGAGGTACTATCTGCTGGTCAGTGGGTGAGGGAGGGGATGAGGTACGGTGTTGTGGTCAGTGGGTGAGGGAGGGGGTGAGGTACTGTGCTGGTCAGTGGGTGAGGGAGGGGGTGATATACTGTGTTGTGGTCAGTGGGTGAGGGAGGGGGTGTGGTACAGTGTTGTGGTCAGTGGGTGAGGGAGGGGGTGTTGTACAGTGTTGTGGTCAGTGGGTGAGGTACTGTGCTGGTCAATGGGTGAGGGAGGGAGTGAGGTACTGTGTGCTGGTCAGTGGATGAAGGAGGGGGTGAAGTACTGTGTTGTGGTCAGTGGGTGAGGGAGGGGGTTAGATACTGTGCTGGTCTGTGGATGAGGGAGGGGTGAGGTACTGTGTTGTGGTCAGTGGGTGAGGGAGGGAGGTAGTGTGTTTTGGTCAGTGGGTGAGGGAGGGGGTGAAGTACAGTCTGCTGGTCAGTGGATGAGGGATGGGGTGAAGTACTGTGTGTTGGTCGGTGGATGATGGAGGGGGTGAGATACTGTGCTGGTCAGTGGGTGAGGGAGGGGGTGATGTACTGTGTGTTGGTCGGTGGATGATGGAGGGGGTGAGATACTGTGCTGGTCAGTGGGTGAGGGAGGGGGTGAGGTACTGTATTCTGGTCAGTGGGTGAGGGAGGGAGTAAGGTACTGTGTTGTGGTCAGTGGGTGGGGGAGGATTGAGGTACTGTGATGTGGTCAGTGAGTGAGTGAGGGGGTGAGGTACTGTTTCATGGTCAGTGGGTGAGGGAGGCGGTGAGGTACTGTATTCTGGTCAGTGGGTGAGGGAGGGGGTGAGATACTGTTGTGTTCAGTGGGTGAGGGAGGGGGTGAGATACTGTTGTGTTCAGTAGGGGAGGGAGAGGGTGAGGTACTGTATTCTGGTCAGTGGGTGAGTGACGGGGTGAGGTACTGTGTTGTGGTCAGTGGGTGAGGGAGGCAGTGAGGTACTGTATTCTGGTCAGTGGGTGAGGGAGGGGGTGAGGTACTGTGTCGTGGTCAGTGGGAGAAGGAGGGGGTGAGGTACTGTGTTGTGGTCAGTGGGTGAGGGAGAGGGTGAGGTACTGAGTTCTGGTCAGTGGGTGAGGGAGGGGATGAGATACTGTGTTGGTCAGTGGGTGAGGGAGGGGGTGAGGTACTGTGTTGTGGTCAGGGGGTGAGGGAGGGAGGTGCTGTGTGCTGGTCAGTGGGCGAGGGAGGGGGTGAGGTACTGTGTTCTGGTCAGTGGATGAGGGAGGGGTGTGGTACTGTGTTGTGGTCAGTGGGTGAGGGAGGAGGTGAGGTATTCTGTTGTGGTCAGTGGGTGAGGGAGGGGGTGAGATACTGTACTGGTCAGTGGGTGAGGGAGGGGGTGAGATACTGTACTGGTCAGTGGGTGAGGGAGGGGGTGAGGTACTGTGGTGTGGTCAGTGGGTGAGGGAGGGGGTGAGATACTGTACTGGTCAGTGGGTGAGGGAGGGGGTGAGGTACTGCGTTCTAGTCAGTGGATGAGGGAGGGAGGGAGGTACTGTGTTCTGGTCAGTGGATGAGGGAGGGGATGAGGTACTGTGGGTTCTGGTCAGTGAGTGAGGGAGGGGTTGAGGTACTGAGTTCTGGTCAGTGGGTGAGGGAGGGGGTGATGTGTTGTGTGTTGGTCGGATGATGAGGGGGTGAGATACAGTGCTGGTCAGTGGGTGAGGGAGGGGGTGAGTTACTGTGTTGTGGTCAGTGGGTGAGGGAGGGGGTGAGATACTGTGCTGGTCAGTTGGTGAGGGAGGGGGTGAGGTACTGTGTGCTGGTCCGTGGATGAGGGAGGGGATGAGATACTGTGCTGGTCATTGGGTAAGAGAGGGGTTGAGGTACTGTGTTGTGGTTAGTGAGTCAGGGTGGGGGTGAGGTACTGTATTCTGGTCAGTGGGTGAGGGAGGGGATGAGGTACTGTGTGCTGGTCAGTGGGTGAGGTACTTTGTGCTGGTCAGTGCGTGGGAGAGGGGGTTGGTCGGTGGATGAGGGAGGGAGTGAGGTACTGTGCTGGTCAGTGGGTGAGGGAGGTGGTGAGGTACTGTGTGCAGGTCAGTGGATGAGGGAGAGGGTGAGGTACTGTGTGCTGGTCAGTGGATGAGGGAGAGAGTGATGTACTGTGTGCTGGTCAGTGGATGAGGGAGTGGGTGAGATACTGTGTTGGCCATTGGGTAAGGGAGGGGGAGAGGTACTTTGTGCTGGTCAGTGGGTGAGGGAGGGGGTGAGGTACTGTGTGCTGGTCAGTGGATGAGAGAGGGGGTGAGGCACTGTTTTGGTCGGTGGATGAGGGAAGGCTGAGGTACTATCTGCTGGTCAGTGGGTGAGGGAGGGGATGATATACTGTGTTGTGGTCAGTGGGTGAGGGAGGGGGTGTGGTACAGTGTTGTGGTCAGTGGGTGAGGGAGGGGGTGAGGTACTGTGCTGGTCAGTGGGTGAGGGAGGGAGTGAGGTATTGTGTGCTGGTCAGTGGATGAAGGAGGGGGTGAGGTACTGTGTTGTGGTCAGTGGGTGAGGGAGGGGGTGAGATACTGTGCTGGTCTGTGGATGAGGGAGGGGTGAGGTACTGTGTTGTGGTCAGTGGGTGAGGGAGGGAGGAATTGTGTTGTGGTCAGTGGGTGAGGGAGGGGGTGAAGTACTGTCTGCTGGTCAGTGGATGAGGGATGGGGTGAAGTACTGTGTGCTGCTCAGTGGATGAGGGAGGGGGTGAGATACTGTGCTGGTCAGTGGGTGAGGGAGGGGGTGAGGTACTGTATTCAGGTCAGTAGGTGAGGGAGGGGGTAAGGTACTGTGTTGTGGTCAGTGGGTGGGGGAGGATTGAGGTACTGTGATGTGGTCAGTGAGTGAGTGAGGGGGTGAGGTACTGTTTCATGGTCAGTGGGTGAGGGAGGCGCTGAGGTACTGTGTTCTGGTCAGTGGGTGAGGGAGGGGGTGAGATACTGTTGTGTTCAGTGGGTGAGGGAGAGGGTGAGGTACTGTGATGTGGTCAGTGGGTGAGGGAGGGGGTGAGGTACTGTGTTGTGGTCAGTGGGGGGGAGGGGTTGAGGTACTGTGATGTGGTCAGTGGGTGAGTGACGGGATGAGGTACTGTGTTGTGGTCAGTGGGTGAGGGAGGCAGTGAGGTACTGTATTCTGGTCAGTGGGTGAGGGAGGGGGTGAGGTATTGTGTCGTGGTCAGTGGGAGAAGGAGCGTGTGAGGTACTGTGTTGTGGTCAGTGGGTGAGGGAGGGGGTGAGATACTGTGCTGGTCAGTGGGTGAGGGAGGGGTGAGGTACTGTATTCTGGTCAGTGGGTGAGGGAGGGGGTGAGGTACTGTGTGCTGGTCAGTCGATGAGGGAGGGGGTGAGGTACTGTGCTGGTCAGTGGGTGAGGGAGGGGGTGAGGTACTGTATTCTGGTCAGTGGGTGAGGGAGGGGGTGAGGTATTGTGTGCTGGTCAGTGGATGAGGGAGGGGGTGAAGTACTGTGTGTTGGTCGGTGGATGATGGAGGGGGTGAGATACTGTGCTGGTCAGTGCGTGAGGGAGAGGGTGAGGTACTGTGTTGTGGTCAGTGGGTGAGGGAGGGAGTAAGGTACTGTGTTGTGGTCAGTGGGTGGGGGAGGATTGAGGTACTGTGATGTGGTCAGTGGGTGAGTGAGGGGGTGAGGTACTGTTTCATGGTCAGTGGGTGAGGGAGGCGGTGAGGTACTGTATTCTGGTCAGTGGGTGAGGGAGGGGTGAGATACTGTGTTGTGTTCAGTGGGTGAGGCAGGGGGTGAGGTACTGTATTCTGATCAGTGGGTGAGGCAGGGGGTGAGGTACTGTGTTGTGGTCAGTGGGTGGGGGAGGGGTTGAGGTACTGTGATGTGGTCAGTGGGTGAGTGAGGGGGTGAGGTACTGTGTTGTGGTCAGTGGGTGAGGGACGGGGTGATGTACTGTGTTCTGGGTAGTGGGTGAGGGAGGAGGTTAGGTACTGTGTCGTGGTCAGTGGGAGAAGGAGGGGGTGAGATACTGTGCTGGTCAGTGTGTGAGGGAGGGGGTGAGGTATTGTACTCTGGTCAGTGGGTGAGGCAGGGGGTGATGTACTGTGTTGTGGTCAGTGGGTGGGGGAGGGGTTGAGGTACTGTGATGTGGTCAGTGGGTGAATGGGGGGGTGAGGTACTGTGTTGTGGTCAGTGGGTGAGGGACGGGGTGATGTACTGTGTTCTGGGTAGTGGGTGAGGGAGGAGGTTAGGTACTGTGTCGTGGTCAGTGGGAGAAGGAGGGGGTGAGGTACTGTGTTGTGGTCAGTGGGTGAGGGAGGGGGTGAGATACTGTGTTGTGGTCAGTGGGTGAGGGAGGGGGTGAGATACTGTGCTGGTCAGTGGGTGAGGGAGGGGGTGAGTTACTGTATTCTGGTCAGTGGGTGAGGGAGGTGGTGAGGTACTGTGTTCTAGTCAGTGGATGAGGGAGGGGGTGAGGTACTGTGTTATCGTCAGTGGGTGAGGGAGGGGGTGATGTACTGTGTGTTGGTCAGTGGGTGATGGAAGGGGTGAGATACTGTGCTGGTCAGTGGTGAGGGAGGGGGTGAGGTACTGTGTTGTGGTCAGTGGGTGAGGGAGGGGGTGAGATACTGTGCCGGTCAGTGGGTGAGGGAGGGGGTGAGCTACTGTGTTGTGGTCAGTTGGTGAGGGAGGGGGTGAGGTACTGTGTTCTAGTCAGTGGATGAGGGAGGGGGTGAGGTACTGTGTTGTGGTCAGTGGATGAGGGAGGGGTGAGGTACTGTGTTGTGGTCAGTGGATGAGGGAGGGGGTGAGGTACTGTGTTGTGGTCAGTGGATGAGGGAGGGGTGAGGTACTGTGTTGTGGTCAGTGGGTGAGGGAGGGGGTGAGGTACTGTGTTCTAGTCAGTGGGTGAGGGAGGGGGTGAGGTACTGTGTTGTGGTCAGTGGATGAGGGAGGGGGTGAGGTACTGTGTTGTGGTCAGTGGATGAGGGAGGGGTGAGGTACTGTGTTGTGGTCAGTGGGTGAGGGAGGGGGTGAGGTACTGTGTTCTAGTCAGTGGATGAGGGAGGGGGTGAGGTACTGTGTTGTGGTCAGTGGATGAGGGAGGGGTGAGGTACTGTGTTGTGGTCTGTGGGTGAGGGAGGGAGTGAGGTACTGTGTTCTGGTCGGTGGATGAGGGAAGGCTGAGGTACTATGTGCTGGTCAGTTTTTTTTTCTCATTTGTGATATGTGGGCATCAGTGACTGACCAGCGTTGATTGCCTGTCCCTAGTTGCCTTCCCCACCTTCTTGAATCGCTGCAGTCCAACAGGTTGACCCACAATGTTGTTCGGAATGGAATTCCAGGATTTTGACCCAGAGACAGTAGAGAGGAATGCCGGTGTAATATGTCCAAGTCAGAATGTTGAGTGGCTTGGAGGGAACTTGCAGGTGGTGGTGTTCCCATATATCTGCGGCCCTTGTCCTTCTCGTTGGGATTGGTCGTGGGTTTGGATGAAGCTGTCTGAGGATGAAATTCCTCAGTGATCTTGTAGACCCGGATACAGTGCATTACTCTCTGCCACTTCCACCACCTCCAACTTTTCAAAGTGCTCAGCAAAAGTATATACCAGTGAAAAGGATGGACTGCAGGAGTAGGAGTAATCTGCCATGGATGTTTTAGGGAAAAAGGGAGACTAGCAAATTGAAAGATAAGGCATCCAAAGTGGCAAAGACCAGGGGGAAACCAGAAGATTAGGAAAACTTTAAAGGTCAACAGAAAGCCACAAAAAAGGTATAAGTTAAAGTAACATAGATTATGAGGGTAAACTAGCTCAGAATTTAAAGACTTGGCAACAATTTCTACAAATATATAAAATGAAAAAGAGTGGCTATGGTAAATATTGGTCCTTTAGAGGATGAGAAGGGGGATTTAATAATGGGAAATGAGGAAATAGCTGAGGTACTGAGCAGGTATTTTGTGTAAGTCTTCACACAAATAACATGACAATCATTGACAAAGAGACAAAGGTAGATGAGGACCTAGAAATGGTGGCATGGTGGCTCAGTGATTAGCACTGCTGCCTCACAGCACCAGAGACCCAGGTTTGATTCCAGCCTTAGGCGACTGTCTGTGTGGAGTTTGCACATTAACCCTGTGTCTGGGTGCTCCAGTTTCCTCCCACAGTCCAAAGATGTACAGGTCAGGTGAATTGGCCATTCTAAATTGCCCAGTGTTAGGTGCATTCGTCTGAGGGAAATGGGTCTGGGTGGGTTACTCTTCGGAGGGTCAGTGCAGACTTGTTGGGCCGAAGGGCCTGTTTCCACACTGTGGGGAATCTAATCATCTACAATCAGACCCCACTACCAGAGATATATTTCTCTCCCCAATCCTATCTGCGTTCTGCAAAGACCATTCCCTCCATGACTCCCTTATTAGGTTCACACAACCCCACCCTCCACTCCCAGCACCTCCCTTTGCCACCACAAGAGGTGTAAAACCTGCACCCACACCTCCCCCCCATCCAAGGGCTTAAAGGATCCTTCCATATCTGGCAAAGATTTTCCTGCACACTCAAACACCTCATCAACTGTCAAAAAGTGTGGCACTGCAAAAGCACAGCTGGTCAGGCAGCATCCGAGGAGCAGCAGAGTGGACATTTTGAGCATAGGACCTCCACATTTTTGATGAAGAGCTTATGCTCGAAATGTTGACCCTCCTGCTCCTTGGATTCTGCCTGACCTGCTGTGCTTTTCAAGCACCACACTTTTTGCCTCTGATCTCCAGCATCTGCTGTCCTCACTTTTTTCTACCTCATCTACGCTGTCCATTGCTCTTGATGTGATCTCCTCTACACTGAGGAGACAGGATGCCAACTTGCGGAATGTTTCAGCGAACATCTCTGGGACACATGCACCAAACGACCCCACCGCCCTGTGGCCGACTACTTCAACTCCCCCTCCCACTCCACCAAGCACATGCAAGTCCTGGGCCTCCCCCACTGCCAAATCCAAGCCACCTGATGACTGGAGGAAGAACACCTCAACTTCTGCCTTGGGGCCCTCTAATCACACAGCATCAACATAGACTTCACAGTTTCCTTATCTCCCCTCTCCCCACCTTATCCTAGATCCAATCCACCAACTCGGCACTGCCCTCTTGAACTGTCCTACCTGTCTATCTTCCTTCCCACCCATCCATTCCACCCTCCTCCTGACCTATTTCAATCACCCCTGCCCCACCTGCATCTACCTATCGCCTTCCCAGCTACCTTCCCCCATCCCACTTTCCTATTTATCTCTCAACCCCTTTACCCCTCCTCGCTCCTCCCCCCACATTCCTAATGAAGGTCTTATGCCTGAAATGTCAATTCTCCTGCTCCTCAGATGCTGCTTGACCTGCTGTGCTTTTCCAGCACCACACTTTTCAACTTGTGGATAGTATACACTGCCAGTACTGAGTGTGGGTGGTGGATGTTTGTGGATGTAGTACCAATCAATTGGCTGCTTTGACCTGGATGGTGTCAAGCTTCTGGAGTATTGTTGGAAGTGCACACATCCAGGCTATTGGGGAGTATTCCAGCACACTCCTGACTTGTGCCTTGCAGATGGTGGGCGGGCTTTGGGGAGTCAGGAGATGAGTTACCCACCGCAGTATTCCTAGTCTCTAACCTGCTCTTGTCGCCACTGTGTTTACATGGTGAGCCCAGTTGAGTTTCTGGTTAATGATAATCCCAAGGATATTGACAGTAGAGACTCAGTGGTGGTAATAGTGGAAGTGGTTAGATTGTCTCTTCTTGGTGATGGAGAAAGTGAGGTCTGCAGATGCTGGAGATCAGAGCTGAAAATGTGTTGCTGGAAAAGCGCAGCAGGTCAGGCAGCATCCAGGGAACAGGAGAATCAACGATGAAGAAGGGCTTATGCCCGAAACATCGATTCTCCTGTTCCCTGGATGCTGCCTGACCTGCTGCGCTGTTCCAGCAACACATTTTCAGCTCTTCTTGGTGATGGTCAAAGCCTGGCATTTGGGTGGCGCAAATGTCACTTGTCACTTGTCATCTCAAGCCTGGGTATTGTCCAGATCTTAATAAAAGCAAATTACTGCGGATGCTGGAATCTGAAACCAAATTGTCCAGATCTTGTTGTACTTGAACATAGACTGCTTTAGTATCTAGATCAGAGTGGTGCTGGAAAAGCACAGCGGGTCAGGCAGCATCCGAGGAGCAGGCAAGAGCAATTGCCTGAAGCGTCAATTTTCCTGTCCTCGGATGCTGCCTGACTTGCTGTGCTTTTCCAACACCACTCTAATCTAGACTCTGATCTCCAGCATCTGCAGTCCTCACTTTCGCCTGCTTTAGTACCTAAACAGCCGCGAATGGTGCTGAACGTTGTGCAATCACTGGCGAACATTCCCAAATCTGACCTGATCATGGAGGGAAGGACATTGATAAAGCAGCTGAAGATGGTTGGGCCGAGGACACTACCCTGAGGTACTCCTGCAGAGATGTCCTGGAGCTGAGATGACTGACCTCCAACAACCATGACCATATTCCTATGTGTCAGGTTGGCTCCAATCAGCAGAGAGTCTGCCCCTAATACCCATCGACAGTCAACCACATTGCTGTGGGTCTGGGGTCACATGTAGGCCAGACCAGGTGAGGATCGTAGATTTACTTCCCTGAATGATTTTTATGGTCATCAACAGATTTTTAATTCCAGAATCTTTTTCACTGAATTCAAATTTCACCATCTGTGATAGGGGATTTGAACCCAGGTTCCCAGAATATTGTCTGAGTTTCTGCATTAATAATCTCGTGATAATACCTGAGGCCATTGCCTCCCCATCTCAATAGGTAAGGAGTGGGGGTAAGGATTGCTGGTAATGTAATGTGTATTGGTCAGTGGGTGAAGGTTGAAGGTGGGGTACTGTGTACTGGGCTGTGCGTAAGCCCTGGGGATGAGGCTTTGTGTGTTTGTCAGTGTGAGGGGTGGATGAGGTTTGGGTATGGCCTGGGCACTGGTTATGAAAATTCGGATTGGGGAAGTTTCTCATGCAGTGTTTCCTAAATATTTTCCGCAGTGTGACACCCCTCTTCTGAGGCACGAAACTTGCCACAATCCCTAAGTGACAAAATGTGAGGGGGTGGGCTGTGAGAGTTAGGAGATTCCTGCGCAAATAGGGCCTTGTCCTTTGCCCTGGGATACTCCCTCTGTCAGAGTAGCAAAGGTACCTTTTAGCTCAGTCTGTGGTAAATGGTCTTTTTCCACCAATTGTGAGAGACGATGACCTTTCCTGACAGTTCTAATTTAGGTAAGGGGTAAATGTGGGGGTATGGGTGGGTTTCGCTTCGGCGGGTCGGTGTGGACTTGTTGGGCCGAAGGGCCTGTTTCCATACTGTAATGTAATCTAATCTAATCTAAGTTGTCTGCAGCTGTAAATGTGTTTGAGTTGCTATATAGAGGCAGTGGTATTTCTGCACTGTTGAAAGCAGGCTATGGATACAGCAATTGTTAGACAGGCAGCAGCTGGAGAGGAGGCTGGGCATTAGAAGAATCTGAAACACATGTCAAACACTCATCATAGCATCCCAGAGACCAGGAGAACATTCAGACCACAATGCCCATCCCAACCCTATGAAAGGGCTATCCAATTTCTCCTGCTCTTGAGCCGTATTCTCAAATCCCTCCAACTGCTTCTCCTTTGAGTGGGATCAGACCCCTGCAGCTGTCAGCAAATGCATTTATCGGACAGGCTTCTTTTAAAACAGTGGTGTTCATAACGCTGTCCATTGCCTATGGCAGCAACATGTGGCACAGCAACTGATGGTCTCAGGACGAACCTG
Organism: Chiloscyllium plagiosum; assembly: GCF_037043375.1. Classification (NCBI taxonomy): domain Eukaryota; kingdom Metazoa; phylum Chordata; class Chondrichthyes; order Orectolobiformes; family Hemiscylliidae; genus Chiloscyllium; species Chiloscyllium plagiosum. Next base: position 55,152,706 of record NW_028270168.1, read on the forward strand.
GTGGTGATCAATGCAGCGCTGTCACAGTTCTGAGATGTCATTGTCACCACTGTAGCCTTGTAAAATGATACAGATAGAGGAATACAGTATATGAACATTGAAAGTGACTGTTCAGCCAACACCTTGGAACATTAAGTTAAAGGTGCTATATAAATGTAAATTATTGCTATAATTTTCTCAGTGAAACACTGATTGAAACAATCTTTAAAGTGATCAACTACATCTTCACCAACTTTTAAAAAAATTCACAGACCATGAAGTCTGTGAATACACACACTCATGGGGAGGCAATGACCTTGGGTATTATCACGACACTATTAGTCCAGAAACTCAGACAATATTATGGGAACATGGGTTCAAATCCCATCATCACAGATGGTGTAATTTGAATTCAATGGAAAAGATTCTGGAATTAAAAATCTACTGATGACCATGAAAATGTCATCATTCAGGGAAGTAAATCTGCCATCCTCACCTGGTCTGGCCAAATGCGATTCCAGACCCTCAGCAATGACTGTTCTGTTCAGGACAGAAGAAAGCCATCTGCCCTGTTGTGGTTTTGCTGGTACTTTTCTAAAGCTCTTCACTTTGTTCCACATTACTCAGCTCAGCTGATTCTGTCTCCATTTATCTTGTTTCAACAAGAGGTTTTTCTACTTTTCAGGTTGTCTCATTTTCATAACAGCTGGCGTTGTCAGCTTCTTTTCTCTCTTCTTTTCATTTAAAATCTGTCTCAAAAAAGATATGCTTTAAAACCACAGCTTTCATCCCAACAATGGTAAGTTTATCTGTGATGTGTGTTGAGCTAGGAATAAGAAAGCAGCATTCCAGTTTGTAGTTTTAGGTATCAATGACCAACCAAAATAATGTTTAGATAGTGGTGTTTTAGTCATTCATTACAGTAAACATGTTGAAATGTGAAATAATTGTGTCATTTTTTTAGTTATTAACAGGAAAATGGAATTTCTTTATAAAAGTTATAATTCCCTCCGCAAATGGCAACCTCAGCAAAACTTTACAAATCTGAACAATCTTTATGAAACCTCCTTTAATTTTTCATTTACTATGGGCACAGAGGGGAAGGATAAAGGTAAACAGGACCTTAGTGATAGGAGACACGATAGTTAGCGGAACAAACAGGAGATTCTGTGGCTGCAAATGAGAATCCAGGATGGTGTATTGCCTTCTGGGTGTCAGGGACCAGGATGTCTCGGAGCGGCTGCAGAACATTCTCAAAGGGGGAGGGTGAACAGCCAGAAGTCATTGTGCACAAACAACACAGGTAGAAATAAGGATGTGGTCCTGTGGAGTAGTTATAGAGAGCGAGGAAAAACATTAATAACCAGGACCTCGATGGTAGTAATCTCCAAATTATGCGAGTGAGGGTAAGAACAGAAGGATATAGCAACTGAAAGCAAAGAACAACAAAGAACAAAGAAAATTACAGCAATGGAACAGGCCCCTCAGTCCTCCAAGTCTGCGCCGATCCAGCTCCTCTATCTAAACCTGCTGCCTGATTTCTAATGATCTGTATCCCTCTGCTTCCTGCCCATCTTAAATGACGCTATTGTGCCCGCCTCTACCACATCCACTGGCAACACATTTCAGCCACTAACCACCCTCTACGTAAAGAACTTTCCACACATATCTCCCTTAAACGTTTCCTCTCTCACCTTGAACTTGTGACCCCTGGTAATTAAGACTCCCACTCTGGGATAAAGCTTCTTGCTACTCAACCTGTTCTTTGTTATTCTTTGCATTCAGTTGCCATATCCTCCTGTTCTTACCCTCACTAGCAAATGGCACTGGAAGTAATCTGGAGATTACCACCTTTCATGATTTTGTAGGCGTCAACCAAGTACCCCGCCTCAACCTCTGTCTTTCTAATGAAAATAATCCAAATCTACTCAACTTCTCTTCCTAGCTAGCGCCCTCCATACCAGGCAACACCCTGGTGAACCTCCTCTGCACCCTCTCCAAAGCATCCATATCCTTTTGGTAATGTGGCGACCAAAACTGTAGGCAGTTTTCCAAATGTGGCCGAACCAAAGTCCTATACAACTGTAACATGGCCTGCCAACTCTTGTACTCAATACTCCGTCCAATGAAGAAAGCATGCTGTATGCATTCTTGACCACCTTGCCATCTTCAGGGAACAATGGACCTGAACACCCAGATCTCTCTGTACATCAATTTTCCCCAGGGCTTTTCCATTACCGTATAGTTCACTCTTGAATTGGATCTTCCAAAATGCATCACCTCACACGTGCCTAGATTGAACTCCATCTGCCATTTCTCCACCCAACTGTCCAATCTATCTATATTCTGCTGAATTCTCGGACAATCCCTTTCACTATCTGCTACTCCACCAATCTTAGTGTCATCTGCAAACTTGCTAATCAGACCACCCATACCTTCCTCCAGATCATTTATGTACATCACAAACAACAGTAGTCCCAACACAGATCTCTGTGGAACACGACTGGCCACAGTCCTCTCATGTTGTCCAGCCAGTTCTCTATCCATCTAGCTAGTACACCCTGGACCCCATGTGACTTCACTTTCTCCGTCAGCCTACCATGGAGAACCTTATCAAATGCCTTTCTGAAGTACATGCACATGACATGTATAGCCCTTCTCTCATCAATCTGTTCGAGAGGGCTGGGTTACACCTGAACTGGAGGGCGACCAACATCCTGGCATCCAGCTTTGCTAAGGATGGTTAAAACTAGAATGCCAGTGGGCTGGGATCCTTAAAAGAAGGGAGGCAAGTGAAGGCTGTAACAGTGAATTGAAGAGACAGTTCAGGCTGGAATGTGACAGGGAGCAAGGAATGCCTGTTAGATTAAATTGCATCTATTTTAATGCAAGACAGCCGACAGGTAAAGCTAGTGAACTCAGGGCACGGATAGGTACATGAGACTGGGATATTATAGCCATTATAGAAACATGGCTGAGGGAGGGACAGGACTAGCAGTTTAAATGTGCCAGGGTATAAGTGCTTAAGGCGGGACAGAGGTGGAGGAAAGAGGGGAGGGGGAATTGCATTGTTGCATTACAGCAGTAGTCAGAGATGAAGTAACTGAAGGATCATCCAGTGACACTTCAGGGGTGGAGCTAAGAAATAAGAATGCGTGAGTTGGCTATAATTTAGAATTCCTAAAGTGTGGATACAGGCCCTTTGGCCCAACAAGTGGTCCTCTGAAGAGTAACCACCCAGATCCATTCCCCTACTCCATTATCCTATATCTATGCCTGACTAAGGGGATGGTGATGTTATTGGGGTTTTACGATAGGCCCCCAAATAGTCAACAGGAAATAGATGTACAAATATGCAGAGAGACTGAGGGACTTACAGGAGTGATAGGCTTGTCATAATAGGGGAATTTAATTTTCCTAACATAGCTGGGGACTGACAGAGCATTAAAGGCTGAGGTGGGTGGAATTTGTTGTGTTTTCAGGAAAGTTTCCTCAAGCAGTATATAGAAAGGGGCAAAATTTGACCTACTCTTGGGAAATAGGGCAGGACAGGTGATTGGGGTGACAGTAGGGAAGCACTTTGGGACCTGTGACCATAGTTCTATTAACTTAAATATAGTTGTGGTGAGGGACAAAACCCATCAACAGGTTCATGTTCTAAATTGGGGCAAGGTGAATTTTGATGGAATTAGACTGGAGCTCGCAAGGGTTGATGGGTGTAAGGGGCCTTTAAAAGTGAGATAGCTAGAGTTAAAGGTCTATCTGTTCCTTTGAGGGTGAAGGGCAAGGTTGGCAGGAATAGGGAACCCTGGATGACAAGAGATATTGAGGCTTTGACCAGAAAAAAAAGGAGATATGGCTCAAGTATAGACAGTTGGGGTCAAGGGAATCCCTGGAGGTGTATAGGGGATTTACTAAAGAAGGCAATCAGGAGGACGAAAAGGGGACACGAGATAGCCTTGGCTGAGAAGATTAGGGTGAATCCAAAGAGGTTCTTTAAGTATATTAAAGGAAAAAAGTATAACTATAGAGAGAATAGGACACCTCAAGGACCAAATTGGACACATATGTGTAGAACAGCAGGAGATAAGCAAGGTCCTTGATGAATACTTCTCCTCTGTGTTTACTGTGGAGAAAGACATGGAGGCTTGGGAACTTAGTGGTCATATTTTGGGGACAGTCCATATCGCAGTAGAGGTGGTGTTGGATGTATTAGAATGCGTGAAGGTGGATGAATCTCCTAGTCCTGACCAGATATATCCAAGAACACTGCAAGAGGCAGGAGAGGGAATTGTGGGTGCCCTGGCTGATGGTTTTGCATCATTGTTAGCCACGGGTAAGATCGCGGAAGACTGGAGGTTTGTGAATGTTGTGTGCCATTATTCAAGGGCTGCAAATAAAATCCTGGGAACTATAGAACAACAAGCCTAACATCTGTAGTAGGTACGTTACTTGAGAAGATTCTGAGATATAAGATATACATGTATTTGGAAAGACAGAGTTGGATTAGGAGCAGTCAGCATGGCTTTGTGCATGGGAGATCATGCCTCACAAGTTAAAGTTCTTTGAAAAAGTGACCAGGAAGGTTGTTGAGGGCAGGACAGTAGACATGCTCTGGAAGGTTGATTCACATGGAATCCAGGTGGAGCTGGAAAATTGCATGCACAGTTGGCCCTTTGGTAGGTCAGGGGTCAGTACTGGGCCCACTGCTATTTGTTATCTATATTAATGATTTCGATGAGAATGTACAAGGCATGACTAGTAAGTTTGCAGATGACTCTAAAATAGGTGGTATCATGGACAGTGAGGAAGATTCTCAGAAATTGCAACAACACCTTGATCAGCTGGGGAAGTGGACCGAGAAATGGCAAATGGAGTTTAATATAGATAAGTGTGAGGTCTTGCATTTTGGAAAGTCAAATCAAAGTAGGAGTTTCATGGTGAATGGTAGGATCTTAAAGAGTGTAGTGGAACAGAGAGACTTTGGAGTTCAGGTGCACAGTTATCTGAAAGTGGAGTAACAGGTAGACAGGGCAGTGAAGAAGGCTTTTGACACACAGGCCTTCATCAGTCAGGGCAGTGAGTATATAGATTACTATAGATACTTACAGCGTGGAAACAGGCCCTTCGGCCCAATAAGTCCACACCGACCCACCCAAAGCGTGACCCAACTAGACCCACTCCCCTACACCTAACACTACGGGCAATTTACCATGGCCAATTCACCTGACCTGCACATCTTTGGACTTTGGGAGGAAACCGGAGCACCCGGAGGAAACCCACGCAGACACGGGGAGAACGTGCAAACTCCACACAGTCAGTCGCCTGAGGCAGGAATTGAACCCGGGTCTCTGGCGCTGCGAGGCAGCAGTGCTAACCACTGGGCCACCGTGCTGCCCATCAGAAGTATAGAAGTCGAGAAGTTATATTGCAGTTGTATGGGATACTGTTGAGGCTGCGCTTGGAGTATAGTGTTCAGTTTTGGTCACCTTGCTATAGGAAGAATGTTGTTAAACTGGGCAGCACTTTACAAGAATATTGCCAGGACACAAGGGTCTGAGTTATAAGGAGAGGTTGGACAAGCTAGGACATTTTTCTTTAGAGCGTAGGAGACTGAGGGGCGGATCTTATAAAAGTGTATAAGATCATGAGAGGCATGGATAGGGTGAGTGCACTCAGTCTTTTTCCTAGTGTTGGGGAATTGAGGACTAGAGGGCAGTGGTTTAAGATTAGAGGGGAAAGAATAAATGGGAACCCGAGAGGCAACTTTTTTCGACACTCAGTAGTACGCATGTGGAATGAGCTGCCAGTGGATGAGGCAGGTCCATTAACAATTTTTCAAAGGCATTTGGACAAATGCATGGATAAGGAAGGTTTAGAAGGATATGGGCCAAGTGCAGAGAAATGTGGTTAGCCTGTACGGACATTTTGGCTGGCATGGACAATTTGGACTGAAGAGCCTAGCTCCAACTGTAGGACTCTATGACTATGACACGAAAAGTTGCCTGTAGTTCCGGTCGGCTCGCCTCAGAATTGTAGGACCTTTTTGTCAATCTCTCCTGTTTAATATCCATTCAACTATCCAGATTCTGAATCCATTTAAATGATGGAATACTACCTTATTTTGTGCAGTGATTGTGGACCATGTGGACTTCATAAAATATGTATTCCCTGATTGGACTGTTAATCTGGTCCATTTAGGGAACCCTGGCTGAGAGATAGCATCAGGAGTGTCAGACATTCTGTTCACTCCACAAGCTGGTGCTGAGGGAACTGGATAAGTGTTAATGACATGTAAAAGGTGACCTAGTGATGGGATATCATCCTCTTTGGAGTGAAATGAGAGAAAAGCATGCTCCTGAAGAAATTTGTTCATTACAATCGTCTTTGAGATGAGTTAAGCATTTCTGGCTGAAGTGACTTCATCTGATGAAGGAGCAGCGCTCCAAAAGCTTATGATTTCTGTTGAACTATAACGTGGTTTTGTTCAACTTTTGACTTTCTCCCATGAGTTCATGCAGCCATGGTGACTCTCCCATGAGTATACACAGCTACAGTCACTTTATAATATCCATAGAGCACCAGAATCTGCAATCTCCAAAGACATGACAGAGCCACAGTCACTCTGCCACGAGTACATAACTAAAGTCACTTACCCATGAGGACACACAGCTACACTCTCTCATGAGTCTACAGAATCAGAGTCACTCATCAATGTTTATACATAGCTAGATTCATTCTCCAATGCCTATACACAGCCATAATCACTTTTCAGTGAGTATACACTGCCACAGTCACTCTACCTCCACTTTGGACAGCCTTGGACCAGTAATTCCCAAGTGTCTGTGGGAGTGCCAAGGTTTCCCAGTGAGACCGTGAGATTATAACTGAAGCACTTTTTTTGTCCACCTGGGGCTCGCCTGCCATTTCAAAGTTGCATCTGCTTGGGGAGTCTTGTGTTGATCATGTGGATGATGTGCCAAGCCATTGCAGATGATCAAGGGTTGCAAGTGCCTTGCTGCTGAGGATGTTGGCCTAGTCAAGGATGCTGGTACTGATGGAACTTCCTTCACAGCAGATTCATAGGAGCTGAGCAGGTAGCATTGGTAGTACTCCTCCACTGCCTTGAGAGGTCTGCTGTGGACAGGCCACATCTCAGAGGCATATAGACGGGCTGGAACTACTACAGCTCTGTAAACCAGGATCTTGGTGTCAGATCTGATGTTGTTATTCTCAAACATCCTTTTCCTCAGGTATTTGAAAGCTGTGCTATCACACTGGAGGCAGTGCTGAATCTCTTCATCAAAAGCTGATTTGGCTGACAGGACACTTCTGAGGTATTGGGCATGGTTAATGTTCTGTTAGGCTTCCCCTTAGACTTTGATGATCAGGGGTTTGCTTCACAATGGAGGCAGGCCAGGTTGGTGGATGACATTCCTTTTGTGGATGCTCAGAATGAGACCCATTCTCTCACATACCTCTGTAAAAGGTGCTGATGATGGTCTGGAGTACATTCTCGGAGATTGCACATACACCAGCATCTGCAGCCTGATGACATTAGTTGGGATGACTTTGGTTTTGGCTTGGAGGTAGTGGAAGTTGAATAATTTCCCACTGGTTCTCTAAGTTAGCCTCACACCAGCAGGGGGCCTGTCAGCAATGAGGTGAAACATTGCAGCGAGGTAGATCGAGAACAGTGTCATGTGAATTCTGACTTTGTTCCCCCCCAGTCTAACACTGGCACCTCCAAATCATCACAGAAATGTGGTTGAGTGAAGGGATGGACTAGCAACTTAACATTCCAGTGTATGGCACCTTTAGATTACATTACAGTGTGGAAACAGGCCCTTCGGCCCAACAGGTCCACACCAACCCGCTGAAGCACAACCCACCCATACCCCTACATTTACCCCTTATCTAACACTACGGGCAATTTAGCATGGCCAATTCACCTGACCTGCACATCTTTGGACTGAGGGAGGAAACCTGAGCACCCGGAGGAAACCCACGCAGACACGGGGAGAACGTGCAAACTCCACACAGTCAGTCGCCTGAGGCGGGAATTGAACCCGGGTCTCTGGCGCTGTGAGGCAGCAGTGCTAACCACTGTGCCACCGTGCCGCCCTGAGAGGTGAGACAGAGGAGAATATAAAAAGGGTGTTAGGGTTGCCCAAGACTGAGTGGTACAAAATGACCGATGGCTGTCCGTGGCTAATGCAGTAGAACATGGCTGACAGTAGTTCGAGCAGTTGGGCAAATATTTGCCTCATGTAGCCTTCCCAAGTAGAACAATTGTAGCTCTGTATAATCAAGGTGCAGCTGCTGTTGCTTACTTGGGTAAGAACATTTCAGGCAAATTAGTTGTTTCTCTTGAATTATTTAATCAATCCGTTATGGCACTGATTAGATTTTAGTTAAGATTCTTCAGATAATCATAGATATAGATTTTGAAGTAGTTAGAGATCCACGTACATACAAAAAAAATCACTAAAAACATGCAAACTAGTTTCAGACAGTAAAAACAGCCTCCATATCATTACAGAGCGGAATCAATCAAGTGGGCGGCACGGTGGCCCAGTGGTTAGCACTGCTGCCTCACAGCGCCTGTAGACCCGGGTTCAATTCCCGACTCAGGCGACTGACTGTGTGGAGTTTGCACATTCTCCCCGTGTCTGCGTGGGTTTCCTCCGGGTGCTCCGGTTTCCTCCCACAGTCCAAAGATGTGCGGGTCAGGTGAATTGGCCATGCTAAATTGCCCGGAGTGATAGGTTAAAGGGGTAAAGGTAGGGGTATGGGTGGGTTGCGCTTCGGCGGGTCGGTGTGGACTTGTTGGGCCGAAGGGCCTGTTTCCACACTGTAAGTAATCTAATCTAATCTAATCTAATCAATCTTAGCAGACATTGGAATCAGGAGTGAATAAACACAATAAGACATCATTTGTTAGCTAAAGAATTCTAACATTAGGTGTAACCACGTAACTTTGTTGGAACTGACCAAAAATTAATACTTTTGTGTTTCTTGTAATGAAGAATGTTAAGGGTCCTGAAATAATAGGCAAGTATGAAATTAATTGGCAGTTAACACAGTACAGCTGGCAAACATAGCTTTAATATGTTTATCATTGTAAATAGCCTCAAGAAAGAAGATAAGAAGTTTGGGATAACATCATGAAGGTTGAGGAGTGGGCCTCAAGCCTGTCTATCTTTTTATCATTCAGTGATATGATTAGCTTAATTGGAAATACACTGAAATTGCTGATGCAAGCATGAACTGTGTAAGATGCTGTACCACAGAGCAATTACAAAGGGATAACTCAACACTGCTGACCAATGTGCATTCTGAGTTTAAACTGTATAAGGTAAGGCATTCGAAAGTTTTTTGAGTGCCTTATAGCTCTGAGAAATGAAGTTGTACCAAAAAACAAAGCTGCAATAAAGGTTTCCTGACACCTACCATGGACTCAGACTCTCATTGGAAAATATCAGTGTCTCACTATTAATTACGGAGTCAATTACTGCAAGAAGGAGAGATGATATCTTCGAAGGATCCTCAAACAAGGCTTTGTAGGTAACACTTAGGAATGTTACGGGAGCATCTATTTTGCTGGGAGTTCATTATTATTCCCCAAAGAGTCAGGGGAAACAGAGAAGCAAACATGTAGACAGTTCACAGAGGTGTGTAAGAGTAATTGGGTAATTAAACTAGGCGATTTCAACTTTCTCAACATAAATTGGATAGTCATAAGGTTTAGAGGGGGCAGATTTCTTCATATCTATCTCGGGGAGTTTTTGTAACAATATGTCGAAGGCCCAACAAGGGACATTGTAGTGCTGGGTAAAAGCAATGACTGCAGATGCTGGAAACCAGATTCTGGATTAGTGGTGCTGGAAAAGCACAGCAGTTCAGGCAGCATCCGAGGAGCAGTAAAATCGATGTTTCGGGCAAAAGCCCTTCTGGGGAAAGAAACCAGAGAATTGTTCGATGTGGCAGTTGGAGAACATTTAAGCGATAAGAGACCACAACACAGTATGGTTCAAACTTGTTCTGGACAAGGAAAAAAAATGCCTGCAAAAGATGGCTTTGATTTTGGTGGTGGGGGCAGCTTTTATTAAAATAAAGCAGGATTTATTTACACTCGACTGCAAACAGCTCTATGTGGGTAAGTCTACAGCACAACAACAGGGAGTTTTCAAAAAGGAACTGGGGAAAGTACAGGTCCAACATGTACCTCTTAGAGGGAAATGTAAGAGCAATAAGTTCAGAGAACCCTGGATGTCTGGGACAAATCAGGACTAGATAAAGAAAAGAAGTTGGGTTTTTAGCAAGTCCAAAGGGAGCAATTCAGCTGCGGCTCTAGATTAATACAGGAAGTGCAGGGTTCAATTCCCGACTAGGGCGACTCACTGTGTGGAGTTTGCACGTTCTCCCCGTGTCTGCGTGGGTTTCCTCCAGGTGCTCCGGTTTCCTCCCACCATCCAAAGATGTGCAGGGTCAGGTGAATTGGCCATACTAAATTGCCTGTAGTGTTAGGTAAGAAGTAAATGTAGGGTATGGGTGGGTTTCGCTTCGGCGGGTCGGTGTGGACTTGTTGGGCCGAAGGGCCTGTTTCCACACTGTAATCTAATCTAATCTAATCTAGAGTTACTCTCCTGTTAGTACATAGATTCAGAATAAATCTCCAATGACTATGCACAGCTACAGCCATTCTCCAATATGTATAAAGTGCCAGAGACACTGTCCAATGTCTATACAGATCCAGAGTCTATACAGATCCATGAATATACACAGCAACAGTTCCTCTGCTATGGGTTCACACTGCCAAGATCACTGTCCAAAGACTATAAACAATCAAAGTCACTCTCCAATGAATATATCCATTTGGAATCACTCTCCCATGTGTATGCACAGCCAGAGTCACTCTCACATCACTATACACAATCAGGATTCATTCCTTCCATTGATCAACAGGTCGTACCCCCTACCTGTCTTCACCTATCCCTACTTCACCACTTTGCCCCCACCACCCCTTTTATCTGCAGCTCCCCCCACACCCACCCTGAGTCCTAAAGAAGAGTTACACCCGAAACTTCGACTTCTCCACCTCCTAATGCTGCCTGGCTTGCTGTTTTCTTCCAGCCTCCTGCCTGTCTGTCTACTTTGGATTCCAGCATCTGAATTATTTTTTGTCTCTATACACAACCAGAGTCACTCTCCAAAGAGTTTACACCATCAGAGTGACTATCTCATGACAATATACAAGCAGAGTGACCCTCCTATAGGTACGTACTGCCAAAGTCACTCTCCCACTCTTGGAGAAAGTGAGCACTGCAGATGCTGGAGGTCAGAGTGGAGAGTGTGGTGCTGGGAAAGCCCAGCAGGTCAGGCAGCATCTGAGGAGCAAGAGAATCGACAGTTTGGGTATTAGCTCTTCCCTCTTGAATGATTGTACATGACCAGAGTCATTCACCAACCCTCCCATGCGTACACCTGTTCAGTGTCATACTCCGATGAGTATACCCATTCAAAGTCACTCTCTGATGAGTATTCTATTCTCCCACTTTCTGATCACAGTTTTCAGGTATTAGTAAATACTTCTGGAGCAGATAGATCATGGATCCAGATCTCCCGTACAACAACAATATAATTCCACAATGCAAACTGCACCCGTATCTCCTCAATTTTTTTAAACTATCTTCCATGCCTTCACATAACCTTATTCAACCTTCATTACTTTCTCCCTTCCTGCAGCCCCCTATTAATCATTGAGCTGCCTTTCCTAGCATTTTGCAAATCCTCAAATAACTTTCATATGATCTCTCCTGCATCTTCCATCCCAACAGCTCAAACAAAATGCTGTGCAGGGACTCAGTCCCAGCTCTGTGCAGCTACAGGGTGCTTGAACAGGTGCAACCTTCCCAGAGCTAGCAACAGTGTCCCAGGAATCTTAAGCTTCCCTGCCCTTGCAGTCATATGTTCATCTGTCTAACCTTCTTCTCACTCGCATGTGGCCCTCAGCGTGATCTGCAGATGATCACATTTGAGGTCCTGCTTGTTAATCTCCTCCCTGAACTCTGGCTGCAGACCACTGATGGCACCAACATGGACCATTATATCTAGCTCTTATCCTTCCCCCAGATGCATGTCCTGTGGCCTCTCTGTCACATCCTTAACTGTGGCAACATGAGTCAATGTTCATTCTGGAGTCATATCTATGGCTACTGAAATGTCTGTTACTCACTTAATGACTCCTCTTTCAATATTTGCTTTCCACTGTTTTTCTTTCAGTCCTGTACAGTTTACATATCCAGAGCTATAAAGAGCTAGGGACTTCCTGCATACCTCTGAGGAAAGCTTTATCCTCATCAATATCCAGAATGGAAAATCTATTCCTGAGTGGGGTCTCCTGCACTACCTTCCTGTTTCTCGGGGACTGTCTGACAGTCACCCATTCCCTATCTTCCTGCATCTTTCTGTTCTTGTACTTCATTGCATGTGGCACTCTGAGTCATTCAAAGATTACTATTTTTGATTACTATCTTGCTAACCATCTGCCTTGCTCGCTAAGTTCTAATTGCTGTTCCACATCCCCTTCCTGTTCCAGAGGCAAAATTGTTGGCCCATATAATAGGATTGGTTTTCATTCTGCATAGTTAGCCAGGTTACGGAGAGAAACTGTGACCAGTTTTGGTGAATAATCTTTACCTTGTGCCTGATAACAGAACACCCCTTTGAGGCAGCGTATCCCTGAAAGGATTCAGAGGAAGGCACTGGCTGTTTGTTCTGACCAACAGACCAAGCGGTTCAGCAGAAAGACAACATTGGCTGAAAGCTCTCTGGCACCTGAATGAAATTTCCATACTGCAGCAGTGGAAGCGCACAGCTTAATGGCTGCTTACCTTGCTCAATGGCTTCTTGCACTTTTTCAGAATCAGCTGAGAGATAAAGGTTGGTGTGATATGCTTTCAGATACTCAATTGGACTCTTCCCACCCGTCATGCAGAATCTTTCAACAGACAGTCCTGGAAAGGAAGGAAGGATGGATACATCAGTGATTGTAGTCATGGAGAGGAATAGGAGCAAACGGAATGGGAACATATTTAATTGTGGGAGGGGGAATTCTAATGCTATTAGGCAGGAAGTGTGGAGCATAAATTGTGAATAGATATTCTCAGGGAAATACACAACTGAAATGTGGAGGTTGTTTAGGGAGCACTTGCTGTGAGTACTGGATAGGTTTGTCCCACTGAGGCAAGGAAGGGATGGTAGGGTGAAGGAACCTTGGATGACAAGAGATGTGGAACATCTAGTCAAGTGGAAGATGTAAGTTTACTTAAGGTTGAGGTCTGATGAAGAGCTCATGCTTCAGACGTTGATTCTCCTGCTCCTTGGATGCTGCCTGAGTAGTTGTACTTTTCGAGCGCCACACTTTTTGATTAAGCTTGAGGAAGTAAGGATCAGACAGGGCTTTAGATGGTAGCCAGAAAGGATCTGAAGAATGGACTTTGGAAAGGTAGAAGGGAGCATGGAAAATGCCTTGGCGGGTAGGATTAAGGAAAACCCCAAGGCATTCTACACTTATTTGAGGAACAAGAGGATGGCCAGAGTGAGGGTAGGGCCGATCAGGGATAGTGGAGGGAACTTGTGCCTGGAGTCGGAGGAAGTGGGGAAGTCGTTAATCATTACTTTGCTTCAGTATTCACTGCTGAGAGGGACCTTGTTGTTTGTGAGGACAGCATGAAACAGGCTGATATGCTCGAACAGTTCCATGTTAAGAAGGAGGATGTGCTGAAAGTTTTGAAAAAAACATTAGGAAAGATAAGTCCCGTGGGTCAGATGGATATACCCAATGTTACTAAGGGATGCGAGAGAACAGACCGTTGTGCCTTTGGCGATGATCTTTGCATCCTCACTGCCCACTGGAGTAGTGCCAGATGATTGGAGGGTGGCAAATGTTATTCCCTTGTTCAAGAAATGGAATAGGGATAACCCTGGGAATTACAGACCAGTCAGTCTTACACCTGTGGTGGGCAAAGTATTGGAGAGAATTCTAAGAGACAGGATTTATGATTATTTGGAAAAGCATACTTTGATTAGAAATAATCAGCATGGCTTTGTGAGGGGCAGGTCATGCCTCACAAACCTTATTGAATTCTTTGAGGATGTGATAAAACACATCGATGAAGTTAGAACAATGGATGTACTGTACATGGATTTTAGAAAGGCATTTGATAATTTTCCCATAGTAGGCTCATTCAGAAAGTAAGAAGACATGGGATACAAGGACATCTGGCTGTTTGGATATAGAATTGGTTGGCCCACAGAAGACAGAGACTGATAGTAGATGGAAAGTATCCAGCCTGGAGCTCGGTGACTAGAAGTATTCCACAGTGAACTGTTCTGGGGCTTCTGCTCTTTGTGATTTTTATAAATGACTTGGATGAGGAAATGGAAGGATGGGTTAGTAAGTTTGATGATGGCATGAAGGTTGGTGGAGTTGTGGATAGGGTGGAGGGCTGTTGTAGGTTGTAGCGGGACATTGACAGGATGCAGAACTGAGCTGAGAAATGGCAGATGGAGTTTGCTTTAGAGAAGGCCATAGTGTCTGTTGGATTTCATTGGCAGAGGGATTGAGTTTAAGAACCGCGAAGTTATGCTGCAACTCTATAAAGCCCTGGTTAGACCACACTTGGAATAGTGCTTTCAGTTCTGGTCGCCTCATTAGAGGAAGGATAGGGAAGCTTTAGAGAAGGTGCAGAGGAGAATTACCTGGACTGGAGGGCATGTCTTATGAAGAAGTCTTATGGAGCAAAGAAGGATGAGAAGTGACTTGATAGAGATGCAAAAGATGATAAGATGCATAGATAGAGTAGGTAGCTAGAGACTTGTTCCCAGGGCAGAAATAGCTATCATGAGTGGGCATAATTTTAAGGAGATTGGAGGAAGGTTTAGGGGAGATGTCAGAGGTAGGTTCTTTACTCAGAGAGTGGTGGCAACGTGGAATGCACTGCCAGCAGTGGTAGTACAGTCAGCTACATTAGGGACATTTAAGCAACTCTTGGATGGGCGCATGGATGATTGTAAAATGAAGGGTGTCTAGGTTAGTTTAATCTCAGAGCAGGATAAAATTCAGCACAACATCGAGGGCCAAAGGCCCTTTACTGTTCTATGAGGCCATGTGAGAGATTAGTAGGAATCACTGATTGAGGGGTTAGTAAGTGAATAGTGAGGGGGGTAGTGAGCGAGGGGTTAATAAGTGAGGGTCAGAGAGTGAGGGGGTCAGAGAGTGAGGGGGCAGAAAGTGAGGGGGACAGAGAGTGAGGGGGACAGAGAGTGAGGGGGTTAGTGAATGAGAGGTCAGTGAATGACAGGTTAGTGGGTGAGAGCGTTCAGTGGATGAGGGGGTCAGTGGGTGAGGGGGGTGTCAGAGAGCGAGGCATCAGAGAGTGATGGGTCAGAGAGCGAGGGGATTAGTGAATGAGAGGTTAGTGAGTGAGAGGTCTGTGAGTGAGGGTCAGAGAGTATGCAGTCAGTGAGTGTGCGGTTGAGATTGCGAGATCAGGAGAAGGAGCCTAGCCAGTCTTTTCTTGGTTGGTCTTTCCAGAAAGACTTCACTTGTCTGTGATAACAACTAAGACAAACCAATTCCCTATTTACCAAGCAACAAACCTGTTTCCCTTTTACTCTGTCACTGACCATAAGAACAGGCACAATATTAAATAAAAGTCACAATAAATCAACTTTATAAAATTATTCATGAAGTATGAGTACAAATGAAAGCTAATCACTTTTATGGATTGCCTTATTGCCTCTCTCAGCCTGTCCTAGTGTTACTCCACAGTGCTTGGCCAGTGCCCACTTTAGAATGCCTGAAATGTTTCAGTCAGAAACCAAGAACCGAGGCTGTCACTTGGTTGACAATCATCCTGAAGTAGTTTTGGCCGTAGAAAGCTCAGTTTTGGATTTCACTGCTTCAGCTTTGCTGGGTGGGTGGCAGGAAACACAAAGACATTGGTAGTGTTGCAGTGTTACGAAGATGAACAATAATAACACAGGATAGTAGGTTTGAGAATTTCAGAACCATTTCTCTACCTTGGCTGATGGCTGTGTTGGATTGTATAGAATGTTGGACTGCTGTGCAGGTCTGGAAGCTCCATTGGACATGGTGACCCACAGCAAGTATGGCAGCACACAACTTCTGTTTGAGTTTCCAATGCACTGCCAAAAAAGGTGCCACCTTCACTGATTGGTCACAGCATTGCTGGTTGAAACCCAAATGTGAAAACAGAATTGGCCAAGGTTCGCTTGCTGCAGTGGATGAACACCAGGTTTTGTAGCAAATGTGTGCAGGACTTTACTCTGTTTGAGACCCTTGCATTTTCTGATGTATACAAACAATTTGGAGATGGGTATTGAGGGCAAAAATTACAAAACTTACAAATGATACTAAACAAGGGGGAATTACGAGGATGATGCTGAGTGATTTCAGTGGGCGGCACAGTGGCTAGCACTGGGTTCAATTCCAGCCTTGTGTGACTGTCTGTGGGTGTCTCCCTGTGTCTGTGTTGGTTTCCTCCCACAGTCCTAAGATGTGCAGATTAGGTATACTGGCCATGGTAAATGTGGAGTTACAGGGAAAGTGTGGGGGGCTGGGTCAGTGTGGGATGCTGTTTGGAGGGTGGGTGCAGTCTTGATAGGCTGAATGGGATGATGACATTAACAAGTTGGCGAAGGGGGCAGATGTCTGGCAGGCGAATTTCCATGTGAGGTAATGTACTTTGGTAGATGCATCGTGAGAGACAATATAGGCTCAATGGTTTAACTTAGATGGGAGTACAGGATCCGAAAACCAGTTGAATTTTGGGGTTCATGTGCATGATTCTCTGAAGGTGGCCCAATAGGTTGAAACAGTTGTTAAGAAGGGTGATAGGAACGTTGAGTTTATAAATAGAGGCATAAAGTATATAAAAAAGGAAGTGATGCTATAAATCATTTGTCAGACCACATTCGGGGCATTCTGATCAGTTCTGCGCACCTTATTTAAGGAAGGATGTTAAATCCCTGGAGAGAGTGCAATGGAGATTTATTAGAATGATATGAGGATGAAGGATTTTAAATACAAGGAAAGATAAGAGTAATTGAGCTCATTCTCTTTGGAGCAGAGAAAATTAAGAAGTGACAAAAACAGAAATTGCTGGAAAAACTCAGCGGGTCTGGCAATATCTATAGAGAGAAATCAAAGTTATCGTTTGGATCCAGTGACCTTTCCTCAGCACGCAGGGGAGTGTGGAGATTTATTCCATAGGAAGTTTCAAAAGACAGCTGGATATATATTTGAAAGTGATGAATTTTGAGTGCTATGGAATAGGATTAGAATCATTAATTGGTTGCTTTGAGCAGTGCAGACCTGATGAGCCGAACAGCCTTTTCAGTGATGTAAACCTCTGTAACTCTATCTTCTCCATGGGGATCAGAATATTCAATCATCCACTTCCACTAGGTTTCTGCTTGTCCGTGAAGAGAGAAGACTATGTGTCAGCAAGTGTTTTGAGATGGTATGCCTTTCAAATTGCTTCATTCTCAGTGTGTGTATGGTGAGAGTGTGAGGTGCATGTGTGAAAGTGCGGTGAAGTACAAGAATATTTGGAATATCAGAAACTATATTTTATAGATATTGTTGATAGATGCGAGAGAGTGTGCAGAGTGAGCATGTGTGTGTGAGAGACAGTGCACGCAGAGTGAGTGTGTGCATGTGACAGAGAGAGAGAGAGTGCGTAGTGAATATGAGAGAAAGGGAGAAACAGGAATGAGTATGTGCTGCGTGTGTGTGAGTGAGATGGAGAGCGAGACAGCAAAGTGTGTTTATGCGTGTGCAAGACAATGTGGGATGAGTGAGGGAGAGTGTAGAGTGTATTTCAGCAAGAGGCTGTATAGTGAGAGTGTGAGAAAATTAGAGACAATAGAGCGACAGTGTACAAGGATGAGAAACAATGTAGTGAGAATGTAAGAGAGAGACACAATATAGTGAGACTGTGAGTGTAAGTGCATGGGTTGATTCTGAACATGAGAGAGATTGTGAGAGACATCATGGCAAGTGAGAATCTGAGAGTGTGTGAATGTGAGAGTGTCAGAGGTGAGTATGATAGACTTTGTCAGAGTCTAAATGAGTGTGAGACAGCAGTGTGTGACAATGACAGTGTGTATGAGAGACATCACAGAGAGTGAGCGATACGATAGGAAGCATGTGAGAGATTGTGAACATGAAAGACATTATAGTGAGAGGGTGAGAATATGAGTGTGAGAGAATGTGCATGCAAGACACCCAATATAGTAAGGGTGTGAGTGTGACAACACAATGAGAGAGTGTGAATGTCAGAGACATCGTAGTGAGAGGGTGAGTGTGAGAGAGAATGCGTGTGACAGAGCATATTGAGAGTAAGTGTGAGAGAGTGAGTGTGGGAAAGTGAGTGTGAGAGACAGCATAGTGAGATTGCAAGTGTAACAAACATCATAATGAGAGCACGAGTGTTTGAGAATGAATGTGAAAGACATCATACTGAGAGTGAGAGTGTGTGAGAGTGAGAGTGTGAGAAACATCATAGTGAATGAGAGTGGATACAGGAGAAAGATGTGTATGAAGATGCCTGGATATGAAGCTGGCGTGAGGGTAATGCTCCACCTACCGTAATGGTTGATACTGTTGATAAGCCGCACTCCGACTTGTGCATGATTGTTAGTCACCAGAACAATATCAAAGAGCTCGTCACTGGCTGGATACAGGTCACGGAGCTGCTCATTCACAGATTCTACAGCCTAAAGAGAAACAAACAGCAACTTACACTCATTACCCAGATCAGTGTGGACTGAGTGACAACGAGGATCACCATGCAGCAGTATGGATGGAGAGGGGGATGGGGAGAGGCAGAATGAGGGGAAAGAGTTGAAGGAAATGGAGAAGGAGGGGGAGAGGGGAAAATGGGGAGATGGAAGGAGTGGGAAGAAGAGAGGGAGTGGGGAGAAAAGCAGAGGGAGGGAGGGCTGGGGAGGAGGGAGAAGAGAGAGGAGGAGAGGGAAGGGAGAGAGAGAAGGAGAGACGGAAGGGCAGGAGGGGAGGGGGAGTTGAGGGGGAGGGTGGAGAAGGGTGAGAGAGGAATGGAGAGAGGGGAAAATGGAGGAGTAGAGGGAGAGGCCATGGGAAGACAGCGAGACTGTGATGGTTCAATAATGGGCTCATTCCCCTTGACCCTACTCTCACTTGATGTCAGTGTGTGAGGTACTTGCATACACATGCAACACACACCAAGGTACACAAACTCACACTGAGGTCCTCACATTGACACAAATTCAAACTACAGTGCTCACACACAGTCATGGAGGTCCTTGCACACATGGATGCACACTGACATCCACATGCACATGCTTTCATACATTCTCCCACTGAGGGCACAAAGGCACAAAGTGACACTGAGGTCCTTATATGTGCTCATGCATGTGTGCACACAAACAGTTACACACAGAGGGCCCCATATGAACATTCTCTTGCTGATGTCCTCGCACACTCACACTCAGCTCCTCATAGACACATACTGACACAAAGAGGTTCTTACACGGACACACAGATCCTCTCTCTCTCTCTCTCTTTCTCTCTCTCATACACGTATTGAAAACCATTCATACACCCACATAGACAGACCCATTGACAGTGTGTGGATCTCAGTCTATTTGTTTGTGTGTGGAGCCCCACTCCGGTGCCCAAACATACCCAGACCCTCTCAGTGCGATCCACAGACACAGACCCTCTCAGTGTGATCCACAGACACAGACCCTCTCAGTGCGATCCACAGACACAGACCTTCTCAGTGTGATCCACACACCCAGACCCTCTCAGTACGATCCACATACCCAGACCCTCTCAGTACGATCCACACACCCAGACCCTCTCAGTGTGATCCACAGACACAGACCCTCTCAGTGCAATTCACATGCCCAGACCCTCTCAGTGCGATCCACAGACATAGACCCTCTCAGTGCGATCCACACAGACCCTCTCAGTGTGATCCACATATAATCACTCCCAATGTGATCCACAGACACAGACATGCACACACACACACAGTCACTCACTTACTTTCTGTGGCATTCTTACACAATATTCACACTCAGGTCCTTGCGCACACACATACACACACTCACACTGAGGTTCTCACACAGACAGAAACTGTGGTTCTCACAAATACACACCGAGATCCTCCAACACACTGAGGTCCTCTCCCACTCTCAGTGAGAGTGTGCGTGAGGACCTCAGTGTGTTCCTGACAGCCTCAGTTGTGTTTGTGTGTGTGTACAATGACATCACAGTGAGAATGAGTGAGTGAAAGTGACAGAGTGAAAGAGAGAGAGAATGTGTGTGCGTGAGAGAGAGAGAGAGAATGAGAGAATGTGAGAGAGAGTATATCTGTGCGTGTGTGTCTGTATGTATGGAGGACCACAGGAATGATGAAGGGCTCCTGTCCGAAACATTGATTTTCCTGTTGCTTGGATGCTGCCTGACCTGCTGTGCTTTTCCAGCACCACTCTAATCTTGACCCTAATCTCCAGCATCTGCAGTCCTCACTTTCACCTAAAACACATATCTGTGTAATTAAGGAAAGTGTAACTTAAGTACTCAATTTAGCACAGTAAATTTTATATCCACAATAACTCCTAACTTAATGAAGAAAATAATTAAAATAACCTAACAAAGTAGCATAAATATCAAAGGCAGTGCAAGGTGCATGTTACACCGATGGAATGTGATACTGTTTTGAATGCTGAAGTAAGACCGGATAATTTGGACAACCCAAATACTGTTTGTGTATAGTGAGGGAGGATTGATACTGTTCTCTGCAGCAAAGAGCCTGAATCCAGAGGTTGTCTGGCTAGGATTTGGGACAAATGTTCAGGGTTGGAGAGATACTTACAGAGAGAGGACAGAAAACAGTCATCAGAGTCCAATAAGGTTTCAATGAAAAAGATACAGCAGAGTAGCAAGGTGTAGAAGTCAAATTAATGGGCATAACCTCAAAGGTCATAATCAGTGGATTGTTACCTAAGCTATATGACACAGGGTAAGTCAGATTAGACAAATGAGTGTGTGGCTGAAAGATTGATACAGGCAAAGCAGGGTCTCATCTCTGGGGCACTGAAACCTCCACTGAGGAAAATGAGATTTGTGCAAATGGGATGGTTTCCACCTGAACATGCTGGGACCAAAGTTCTTGCCAACTACAAAACTAGAGAGGTTGGGGTATCTTAAAATGAATCGTGAGGACAATTGATCAAAGCACATTGGTGAAAAAGATAAGGCTTAAGATTTTGCAGCAATCTTCAGCCAGAAGTGCCAAAGTGATGTTCCCCTGATCCCCAGCATTACAGAAAACAGCCAATTCAATTCACTCCATGTGATATCAAGAAACGGTTGGAGGCATTGAATACTGCAAAGGCTATGGGCTCTGACAACTATCTGTCAATAGTACTGAAGGCCTGGGCTTGAGAACTTGCCACCCACCGAGCCAAATTACAACATCTACATCTACCCGACAATGTGGAAAACTGCCCAGATATGTCCTGTATATAACAAGCAGGACAAATCCAACCCAGTCAACCCAGTCAAGAGCAGACCATCAGTCTGCTCTTGACCATCAGTAAAGTGATAGAAAGCATAATCAACAGTGCTGTTAAACAACATATCTCAGCTACAGCAATCCTCTTGCAAGGATGCCTGCCTTGAAGAGGTTTTCCTCCTCTCTCTACAAGAATCTCAGGGAGTCTCTCTCTCACTGCAACTCCCAGGTCATTTCCTCAGCCCTGAAGCTCTTCAACCATGTCCTGAAACAAACTCGCTATCACAGCCACATTTGCTTCCTCAGTGCCTGTCTCCGTAACCAACTCACCCCACACGGACTCCGGACCACCTTTAAACCAGCAGAGTTCGGACCCGAACAGGACAAACAGTACAGATTACAGATTCAAAAACACCAGCAATGGTTCTCCATCAAGATCCTCCGCTCCACGCTTGCAGCAATGCGCCGGTACCTAACCTCTCTACAGTCTGCCCTGCCTCAGCTGAGGGCCACACTCTCACAGAATTGCAAAGGACCCACTCTGTACTACATCCTCAGGAGAATTCATACTCTCAACAAACAGTATTTCAATTCCATCTCAAACATCAAAAACTCTTATCTCTCCACGCTTCAGGCTCTCTGCCTTTATTTCTGATGAAGGGCTTTTGCCCGAAACGTCGATTTTGCCTGTCTTCGGATGCTGCCTGAATTGCTGTGCTCTTCCAGCACCACTGATCCAGAATCTGGTTTCCAGCATCTGCAGTCATTGTTTTTACCTCTCTCAGCAATAACCTGCTCAGTAATGCCCAGTTTGGTTTCTGCCAAGGCCCCACAAGCTCCTGACCTATTCTAGCCTTGGTTCAAACATGAACAAAAGAGTTCAATTCCAGAGGCCAGGTGAGAGTGACAGCCTGACATCAAGGCCACATTTAATCAAGAGACCTATGCAAAACTGGAGTCAATGGGTATCAGGGGCAAAATCTCCAGGTGGAATCACACACAGAACATAGAACAGCACAGGACAGTATAGGCCCTTGATGTTGTGCCAACCTTTTATCCTACTCTAAGATCAAACTAAACGACACTCTTCATCTTACTATCATCCATGTACCTATCCAAGAGTCACTTAAATGTCCCTAATGTATCTGACTCTACTACCACTGCTAGCAGTGCATTCCACACACCCACCACTCTCTGTGTAAAGAACCGACCTCAGACATCGCCCCTAAACCTTCTACCAATTACCTTAAAATTATGCCCCCTCGTGATAGCCATTTCTGCCCTGGGAAAAAGACTCTGGCTATCCACTCTATCTATGCCTCTCATCACCTTGTATCAAGTCACGTCTCAACCTTCTTCGCTCCAAAGAAAAAACCCTAGCTACTGCAACTTTTTATCATAAGACATGCCCTCCAGTCCAGGTAGCATCCTGGGAAATTTCCTTTGCAACATCTCTAAAGCTTCCACATCCTTCCTATAGGGAGGTGACCAGAAAAGAACACAATATTCCAAGTGTGGTCTAACCAGGGCTTTATAGAGCTGCAATATAACCACACGGCTCTTAAACTCAATCCCCCTGCTAATGTAAGCCATTACACCATATGCCTTCTTAACAATCCTATCAACTTTGGTGGCAACATTTTAAGGATTCTTTGAACATGGATCCCAAGATCCCTCTGCTACTCCACACTGCCAATAATCCTGCCTTTAACCCTGTATTCTGCATTCAAATTCAACCTTTCAAAGTAAATCACTTCACACTTTTCCAGGTTGAACTCCATCTGCCATTTCTCAGCCCAGCTCTGCATCCTGTCAGTGTCCCATTGCAATCTACAACACTCTCCACACTGTCCAGAACTCCACCATTCTTCGTGTCATCGGCAAAAGTATTAACCCATCCTTCCACTTCCTCATTCAAGTCATTTATAAAAGTCACAAAGAGCAGACGTCCCAGAACAGATCCTACGGACCACCACTGATCACTGAGCTCCAGGCTGAATACGTTCCATCTACCAACACCCTTTGTCTTCTATGGGCCAGCCAATTCTGTATCTAGACAGCCAAATTTCCTAAGCTTCCTTACATTCTGAATGAGCTTACCATGGGAATCTTTATCAAATGCCTTGCTAAAATCCAGACACACCACATCCACTATTCTACCCTCATCAATATGTTTTGTCACATCCTCATAGAATTCAATAAACCTTGTTGGATTCAATAAGACCTGCCCCTCACAAAGCCATGCTGACTATCTCTAATCAAACTATGCTTTTCCAAATAATCATAAATCCTGTCTCTCAGAATCCTCTCCAATAATTTACCCACCACCAACTTAAGACTGACTGGTCTGTAATTCCCAGGGTTAAAGAATTCTCTTTCTTGAACAAAGGAATAACATTTGTCACCCTCCAATCATCTGGTAGTAATGCAGTGGACAGTGAGGACGCAAAGATCATCACCAAAGGTGCAGCGATATCTTCCCTCGCTTTCACAGAAACCTTGGATATATCCCACGGGACTTATCTATCCTCACATTTTTCAAAATATCCAGAACATCCTCCTTCTTAAGGTCAACCTGTTCAAACACATCAGCCTGTTTCACACTGTCCTCACAAGCAACAAGGTCCCTCTCAGTAGTGAATATCAAGCAAAGTATTCATTAAGGACCTCCCCTACCTCCTCCAATTCCAGGCTCAAGTTCCTTCCATTATCCCTGATCGGCCCTACCCTCACTCTGGCCATCCGCTTGTTCCTCACATAAGTATAGAATGCCTTGGAGTTTCACTTAATCCTACCCGCCAAGGCTTTTTAATATTTTTCTTCACATCCAAAACCCCCGACAGCCCCTTCCTTTCCAATTGCTGGAGGTGTAACACCTGCTCATTTACCTCCTCCCTCCTCAGTATCCAATGGCCCAAATATATCTTCCAGTGTAGCAGTGCCTTGCCTAGACTTCACACAATCTCATCTACTGCATTCGCTGCTCACAATGTGGTTCTCTCTTCATTGGGGAAATGAAGCGTAGACTGGGTGTCCGCTTTGCAGAAAAACTATGTTCTGCCGCAAAAATGACCCTAAGTTTCCCGTTGCCTGCAACTTCAACACATCATCCCATTCCCTGGCCAATCTCTCTGTCTCAGGCTTATTGCAGTAATCCAGTGAAGCTCAGTGTAAGCTGGAAGAACGATAGCTCATTTTCCGCTTGGAGTCCCTTCAAATTCTGGATTCAATTTTTTTAAGATTAGATTAGATTCCCTACAGTATGGAAACAGGCCCTTCGGCCTAACAAGTCCACACTGACCCTCCAAAGAATAACCCACCCAGACCCATTTCCCTACATTTACCCCTAACTAATGTACCTAACACTATGAGCAATTTAGCATGGCCAATTCACCTGACCTACACATCTTTGGATTGTGGGAGGAAACCGGAGCACCCGGAGGAAACCAGCGCAGACACAAGGAGAATGTGCAAACTCCACACAGAAGTCACCTGTCTGCGTTCAATAACTTTAGGGTTTGCTCTCTCCTATGTCCTAGCCCCCACCTGCACAAACCAAGCCTTGTTATCACATAGTCTGCTATTACACACTACCCATTGTTAGCCACTAACGGTCTCCATTAATAACTATTCACCCACCTAGCCAGATTGTTATTCACAGCTTTGCTGGTCCAACTGTTCTCTCTCTTTGAGCCGTATCCCCACCTATTGTTTACTCCTTAGCCCCTCCCCTCACACTGTCTTCTGCATATAAACCAACAAACCGACATTTTCCTAGCTACCATCGGTTCTGAGGAAGGGTTACCGGACCTGAAACATTAACACTGATTTCTCTTCACAGGTGCTGCCAGACCTGCTGAGGTTCTTCAATGGTTTCTGTTTTTGTTCCTGATTTACAGCATCTGCAGTTGTTTCCATTTTTATTTCTCTATAAACAGATTTTGAAAGCAGCAGTCTTAGTTGGTAGGCTCCAGAGGACAGTCTTCAGGCAGATGGAAGATGGACCAGAAGAGGAGGAGGAAGATCGAGGGAAGAGTTCCTTAGCCCCTCAGCTAGAGGGCAGGATTCTGCTCCCACCACTTTAATGCCACACTGAAACATTCCACACTAGCAGCCTGCTTGTCCTCTGGTTTCAGTGAACCATCCCCAACTAACAGTTGTACACTTTCTTTATCTAATTAACACAGAACATGGAACAGCACAGTACAGAAACAGGCCCTTCGGCCCACCGTGTCTGTGCCGGCCACAATGCCATTCTAAACTAATCCCATCTGCTTGCTTGTGGTCCATATCCCTCTAATCTCTGCCTGTTGCTTGTGCATATCTAAATGCCTCTTAACCTTTCCTGTCATATCTGCTTCAACCACCTCTTCTGGCAGCACATTCCAGGAACATTCTGTCTTGTGTGGGAAAAAAACTTGCCTCAAACGTCTCCTTTAACACTGTCCCCTTCTCTCCGTAAACCTATGCCCCTTTATTTTTGATATTTTCACCTTGGGAAAAAGCCTACGAATATTTACCCAATCCACGCCTCTCATCATTTTATATACTTCTATATCAGGTCATCCCTCAGCCTTTGACACCTGAAAAGAATCCAAGCTTGTCAAATCTCTCTTTATAGCTAATAGACTCCAATCCAGGAAACATCCTGGTAAAGGCTATTTGCAGATTTTCCAAAACTTTCACATTGTTTCAAAAGTACGCATCAGAACTGCACATGATACTTCACGAATGGTCTGCTCAAAGTCTTGGATCATGTCTAAATCACTGCTTCTAAACAAACTTAATAAATTAACAATAAATTCTTACCAATCTTTGGTATCGGTGAGCACAAACCCTGAATATCAATAAGATTAACAGGAGCCAAGGGGTTTTGTATTCAGACGAAGCATTGCATAGCAACAAGTAGTTGATTGGTCGATGGAGTAGTGAGCAGTTATTGATGACAAGAACATTTGTTTCCCAACAATGTGTGATTGGTTCTCAACTAACTGAGCAGTTTAGAGCTGGGAACAAACTACAGAGGTGTTTTAACCTTCATCAAGACAGGAGCTCCGTCTAAACTCTAAACTAGTTGAACCAGGAACATTCCTCGTCACAATGGATGTTTCAGCACTCTACACCAGCATCTCACACAATGACGGCATCAACCTCAGTACTCAATACCAACAACTGCCAACCTCCTAGCACCGTCCTTCAACTCATCTGCTTTATCCTCAATCACCCTTGGCAACCAGTTCTTCATCCAGACACACGGAACAGCCATGGGGACCAAATTTGCACCCCAATATGCCAATATTTTCATGCACAGGTTCGAACAAGACTTCTTCTCTACACAGGACCTCCAACCAACACTATATACCAGGTATATTGACGACATTTTCTTCCTCTGGACCCATGACGAGGAGTCACTGAAACAACTACACAGTGATACCAACAAGTTTCATCCCACCATCAACTCACCAGGGACTACTGTCTACTATCTGTCTCATTATGGGACACATGCATCTCCATCAAGGTTGGGCACCTCAGCACCTTACTCTACCATAAATGCACAGATAACCTCACGATGCTACACTTCTCCAGCTTCCACCTGAAACATATTAAAACAGCCATTCCCTATGGACAAGCCTATGCATACATAGGATCTGTTGAGATAAGGAGGAACGTGACGGGAACCTGGAAGTACTCAAGGATGCCGTCACAAGAATGGTGTATGATGCTTAACTCATTGACCACCAGTTCCGACGTGCCACAGCAAGGAACTGTAATGACCTCCTCAGGGTACCCTTTGTAGTTCAGTACTTCACAGGAAAAATCTATGCCATGTTCTTCATGGCCTGCAACATGTTATCAATGAGGATGAGCATCTCACCAAGACCTTTCCTACACCTCCACTTCTCGCCTCTAAACAACCAGCAAACCTCAAACAGACCATTTTCTCAGCAAACTGCCTGACTTTCAGGACAACCCTGCCATGGCAGATGTTGCAAGACATGTCAGAGTATGGACACAGATACCACCATTAAACGTGGGGACACCACCCACCATGTACGTGGCAGGTACTCATGCAACTTAGCCAACGTTGTCTAACTCATACATTGCAGGCAAGGATGCCCGGAGGCATGGTACATTGGTGAGACCGAGCAAAGGCTACGGAAACGGATAAATGGGCACCGCACAACAATCAACAGACTGGAGTGTTCCCTCCCAGTCGGAGAACACTTCAGTGGTCTAGAACATTCAACCTCGGACCTTCGGGTGACAGTCTGCCAAGGCGGATTTTGGGGCAGGCAACAACGAAAAGTGGCCAAGCAGAGGCTGCTAGCCAAGTTCGGCACCCATGGGGAGGGCCTCAACCGGGACCTTGGGTTCATGTCACACTACAGGTGACCCCATTGCACTGTACACACACACACACAGACACACACACAAACACACACACAGACATTCCTATACACACACATACACTCCTATACACACACATACACACACACACTGCATAATTTATAAACTCTTTAATTTTTGTGATGATTCCAGGAAAAACAGGGCTTGATTTCGCAATGAGGTTTAACATCGTCACAGGAATCAGTGCTGGGTCTGCAACTGCTTACAATTTATAAAAGACTTGAATGAAGGGATTGAGGGTATGGTTGTTAAATTTGTTGATGACACAAAGGTAAGTAGGAAAGTAAGTTGTGAAGACCACAAGGAAATTACAGAAGGATATGGACAGGTTATAAAGAGGGTAAAGATCTGGCAAATGGAATATAATGTGATAAAATGTGAAATTGTCAAGTTTGGTGGAAAGCATAAAAAAACCCATATATTATCTAAATGGTGGGGAATTACAGAACTCTGAGATACAGAATAATATGCAAAACCACGAATTGCAAATAGTTAGTATGCAGGTATAGCAAGTAATTAGGAGAGCTGATAGAATGTTATTGTTTATTATGGGGTGAACAGAATACAAAATTAGTGAAGTTATGCTTCTCCTATTCAGGGCATTGCTGAGAGCCCACAGTTGGCGTACTTAGTACAGTATTAATCTCCCTGTTTGATGAATGATGTACAGTACATGTGTTGGAGGAAGCTCACCAAGGTTTATCAGACCCGTACCTAAATTGGGCGGGTTACTCATACTTACATCACACATGCTTATGACCATCGACATATCCAGGACATACCCACTGCCCATACTGATCCCTGTTAATGGTATAATGCATGCTTTGGGCAAACGCTGTAGTGAGGGCTAATGGTTACTAATGATTGAACTTTTCGATCCTACCTGTACAAAGGGGAAAGCGGCACCCGGTGCAAAAGGCTCATTCTCATGTTCCACTTGATATCGGACATAGGCTTCCACCCCGTCCTTATGGAAGATCTTTGTCTCCTCTTCCATGTTAAATAAAGCCCGTGATGAGACCGCGATGGTTGTAGCATACTGTGAGCTCGGCTGTAGAGTAATGGCAGTGGTAAAACTATCAGACACTGGGAAACCAGGATCTGAATAGTAGGAGGTAGACTTGATTCACTCTTTTACAACCTCGTATTTTGAGTCATTCAGAAATATCAATAGAACATAGAACATAGGACAATACAGCACAGAACAGGCCCTTCGGCCCACGATGTTGTGCCAAACATTTGCCCTAGCTTAAGTACCTATCCATGTACCTATCCAATTGCCGCTTAAAGGTCACCAATGATTCTGACTCTGCCTTCCCACAGGCAGCGAATTCCATGCCCCCACCACTCACGACGGGCCGCCTACTTGCGGAGCGTTTCAGGGAACACCTCTGGGACACCCGGACCAACCAACCCAACCACCCTGTAGCTCAACATTTCAATTCCCCCTCCCACTCCACCAAGGATATGCAGGTCTTTGGACTCCTCCATCGTCAGACCACAGCGAAACGATGGTTGGAGGAAGAACGCCTCATCTTCCGGCTAGGAACCCTCCAACCACAAGGGATGAACTCGGATTTCACCAGTTTCCTCATTTCCCCTCCCCCCAGCCTGTCTCAGTCAAATCCATCAAATTCAGCACCGCCTTCCTAACCTGCAATCTTCTTCCCGACCTCTCCGCCCCCACCCCAGTCAGACCTATCACCCTCACCTTGACCTCTTTCCACCTATCACATTTCCGACGCCCCTCCCCCAAGTCCCTCCTCCCTATCTTTTATCTTAGCCTGCTGGACCAACTTTCCTCATTCCTGAAGAAGGGCTAATGCCCGAAACGTCGATTCTCCTGTTTCCTAGATGCTGCCTGACCTGCTGCGCTTTTCCAGCAACACATTTCCACCCCACCACTCTACTACTGTTAACCCTGTATTCCGCATTCTTATTTGTAAAGAACCTACCCCTGACATCCCCCCATACCTTCCAACCTTCACCTTAAATTTATGTCCCCTTGTAACACTCTGTTGTACCCGGGGAAAAAGTCTCTGACTGTCTACTCTATCTATTCCCCTAATCATCTTATAAACCCCTCATCCTTCGCTGTTCCAATGAGAAAAGGCCTAGCATTCTCAACCTATCCTCGTACGACCTATTCTCCATTCCAGGCAACATCCTGGTAAATCTCCTCTGCACCCTCTCCAAAGTTTCCACATCTTTCCTAAAGGCGACCAGAACTGCACACAGTACTCCAAATGTGGCCTTACCAAGGTCCTGTGCAGCTGCAACATCACCTCACGACTCTTGAATTCAATCCCTCTGCTAATGAACACTAATACACCATAGGCCTTCTTACAAGCTCTATCCACCTGAGTGGCAACTTTCAAAGAGCTATGAACATAGACCCCAAGAGCACTCTGCTCCTCCACCTTACTAAGAACCCTACTGTTAACCCTGTATTCCGCATTCTTATTTGTCCTTCCAAAATGGACAACCTCACACTTGACAGGGTTGAACTCCATCTGCCACTCCTCAGCCCAGCTCTGTATCATATCTAAGTCCCTTTGCAGCCAACAACAGTCCTCCTCACTATCCACAACTCCACCAATCTTCGTATCGTCTGCAAATTTACTGACCCATCCTTCGACTCCCTCTTCCAAGTCATTAATAAAAATTACAAACGGCAGAAGACCCAGAACTGATCCCTGTGGAACTCCACTTGTAACTGGGCTCCAGGCTGAATATTTACCATCTACCACCACTCTCTGACTTCGACCGGTTAGCCAGTTCTCTATCCAACTGGTCAAATTTCCCACTATCCCATGCCTCCTGACTTTCCGCATAAGCCTACCAGGTGGAACCTTATCAAATGCCTTACTAAAATCCATGTACACTACATCCACTGCTCTATCCTCATCCACATGCTTGGTCACCTCCTCAAAGAATTCAATAAGACTTGTGAGGCAAGACCTACCCCTCACAAATCCGTGCTGGCTGTCCCTAATCAAGCAGTGTCTTTCCAGATACTCAGAAATCCTATCCCTCAGTACCCTTTCCATTACTTTGCCTACCACCGAAGTAAGACTAACTGGCCTGTAATTCCCAGGGTTATCCCTATTCCCTTTTTTGAACAGGGGCATAACATTCGCCACTCTCCAGTCCCCTGGTACCACCCCCGTTGACAGTGAAGACGAAAAGATCATTGCCAACGGTACTGCAATTTCCTCTCTTGCTTCCCACATAATCCTAGGATATATCCAGTCAGGCCCGGGGGACTTTCTATCCTCAAGTTGTTCAAAATGCCCAACACACCTTCCTTCCTAACAAGTATCTCCTCTAGCTTACCAGTCCATTTCATACCAGTTCCGATCCCTCTCATTTGTAAATACTGAAGAAAAGTACTCATTCAAGACCTCTCCGATCTCTTCCGACTCAATACACAGTCTCCCACTACCGTCCTTGATCTGACCTACCCTCGTTCTTGTCATTCTCATGTTTCTCACATACGCATAAAATGCCTTTGGGTTATCCTTGATCCTACCCGCCACAGATTTTTCATGCCCTCTCTTAGCTCTCCTAATCCCCTTCTTCAGCTCCCTCCTGGCTATCCTGTATCCCTCCACTGCTCTGTCTGAACCCTGTTTCCTCAACCTTATGTAAGCCTCCTCCTTCTTCCTTACTAGACATTCAACATCCCTCATCAACCACGGTTCCCTCACACGACCATTTCTTTCCTGCCTGACAGGTACATACATATCAAGGACACGTCGTATTTGTTCCTTGAAAAAGTTCCACATTTCAACAACATCCTTCCCTGACAGCCTATGCTCCCAATATATGCTTCTCAGATCCTGTCTTACAGCATCGTATTTACCCTTCCCCCAATTGTGAAACCTTTGTCCCTCATTCCTAAAATCATTGTTCACCTCTCATTTTCCTGCATTTACTTAAGACAGTCTGCATTAGCTCTTGCTTTACCCTATACTTCAATCTCTTTTCCAGATATCTCTCTCTCTCTCTCTCTGCTGCCTTGTAGACTGATTTCTCTTCCTCTCATTTTCTCCCTCTTATTCTAAAACTCTGATCTCTGGCCAGATCGCTATGTCCTTCTCTTTCCATGTCAGTCTGTTTTTTGTTTGGGGGGTGGGGGAGGGGGTGCCCTTTTTCTCCTAAGCGTTACAGTAATCACAGCACTGAAGGAGACTATTTGACCCATCGGGCAGGTGCTAGCTTGAAGAGTAATCCTATCAGGACAGTGAGAGGCCCGGCCCCCCCTTCTTAAAATATTAATTTCACATTTATAACTGTGAAAGGAATGCAAGGATGGAGAGACGCCACTCAATCTGTCAGCTTCCATTCTCCTGCCTGTTAGAATCTATGTGTCAGCTGATCTCTTCCTCCCTTTCTCTCTCTCTCTATCTCTCTCTCTGTACCGCGGCTTGTCCGGGATACCGGCCCCGTCCCCCTCCGGGCCGCAGCCTTCCCCCAGTCCCCTGACCACACATTTACCGTTCGTGGCTTCTTCTTTGGGGACAGGTTAGTGACAACGGCCGGAGCCGCGCTTTCTACAGCCGGCTCCATACAGGGGTCTGCGGCACTGACCAAACACCGACCGGGGAGAGGGAGCTGAGCAGCTCAAGAGGTGAGATAGACACCGCTATAAATAAATAACAGGGAGGGACTGCAGCCTGAGAAGGCAGAGAGCTGGCTGGGGGGGGGGGAATAAGAGAAAACATTTGGTAAGACGCAACAAAAGGGGATTTTGTATCAAATAAGAGTTTAACTTGGGGATGGGAAATTCTGAGGAAACGCCGAGTGAATAGGGCATTCTCATATTGATGGGTGTCAGTAAGCTCCTGTGATTTCCATCCTATATAAGTGTGTGCCATGGGAGGGTTGGTGCTGTGAAATGGTGAGGTGGACGCCAAGAGGCTGGAAGAGCAACACTGTGACAGTGTGGCACCTCAAAAATGTGAACATTATCCAGCAAAAACATGGTGGAGTTTCCAATTACTTTTTGAGTGATGACAGTGGGAATTGGAGTCTCAGAGATGTACAGCTTGGAAACAGACCCTCTCAGTCCAACACGTCCACGCCAACCAGATATCCTCAATTAATCTAGTCCCATTTTGCCCATATCCCTCTGAACCCTGAAGAAAAACATGGATTATAAAGGTCCCAGCAAATTCAAACCATTAGGATTTATAGTTCTTTCAGTGTCCCTGGGTCAAAATCAGGTAACTCCCCAACAGTACTGTGGGTGTCCCAAGGACTGCACTTGTTCAACAAGGTAGCTCACTACCACCTTCTGCTGGCTGGTTAGAGATGGACAAGCAATGCTGGCCTAGCCAGTGAAGCCGACATTGCATAGTTTGGAGAAGCCAGTGTTGGACTGGGGTGGACAAAATTAAAAAATCACACAACCCCAGGTTATAGTCCAACAGATTTATTTGGAAGCACTAGTTTTCGAAGTGCTGCTTCTTCGTCAGGTGGTTGTGAAGCAGAACCATAAGACAGAATTTATAGTAAAAGATTACAGTGATACAATAATACATTGAACAAACTGAGATTGTTAAATCATTCATCTTTTAGAATGGATTTGCTGATTTTGGTTCTTTAATATTTAAATTTCAAACTTCTTTTAAGTCACATTCTCAAGATAACTTAAGGTTTTATAATAAAAGGCGACATCTTAGCACAGACAATACCTTAAAGTGTGAGGTTAGAGGCTGTCTGTATCCCAATCTTGAGTCAGACTGGTTCCATTTCCAAAGTGGAATTTATGAATATTTTATAGATTGCCTTCCAGCATTGACTGCTTGCAGGTTCTGCATTTTTTGCTTAAAAGTTCAGGGATATGCTTGCACATAGACTGGAGGTGTTCTGTAAATAGTCACCCAATCTGCATTTGGTTTCTGCAATGTAGGTCACATTGGGTGGAGTGAATACAACACATAAAATTGGAGGGGGTGCAGGTGAAATGCTGCTTCATCTGGAAAGGCTGTTTAGGGCTATGGATGGTGAGCAGGGAGGAGGTGAAGGGGTGGGTGGTGAACCTTCTATGGTTACATGGGAAGATGTCATTGGAAGGAGGCATGGTGTTGCTGGTCGAGGAGTGAATTAGGGTGTCCCAGAGGGAATGACCTCTGCGAAATGCAGACAGGGCGAGTGAGGGAAAGATGTGTTTGGTGGTAGCGTTTCACTTGAGTTGTGTGAAGTGGCGAGGAACAATGCTTTGGATGTGGAGGGAAAAGTGAGAACAGCGGGAACCCAATCATGCTGTTGTGAGTGATAGGAAGGGACAAGGGTGAAAGCACAGGTCTTAGGCCTGTAACCAGGAAACCAAAAGCCTCCAAAAGAGTGTAGTGTAAATTTTAATTGTTGTAATTAAATGAAACAGAGGTGCAGCACCAGATGATGTGTTGTACCTGCATGATGTGGGAGCTGCTGGACCCCATTGTGGTTCATAGTGACCAAATCTGTAGCCTGTGTTGGTTGCTCGAGGAACTCTGGTTCAGAGTTGATGAGCTGGAGTCTAAGCTTTGAACACCGCAGCATAACAGGGAGGAGAAAAGTTATCTGAGGGCAGTCACACCCTGTAGGTTAAGTACTTCAAGTGTGGTTACTGGCTAGGGAAAGGAGGTTGTGAGTAAAAGTGAGGCAGTTGAGATATCCTGCATTTAGCAATAAAAGACCCTTAGCTTTTGACCTTAGAACATAGAACATAGAACATACAGCACAGAACAGGCCCTTCGGCCCACGATGTTGTGCTGAACATTTGTCCTAGCTTAAGCACCCATCCATGTATCTATCCAATTGCCGCTTAAAGGTCACCAAAGATTCTGACTCTACCACTCCCACAGGCAGCGCATTCCATGCCCTCACCACTTTCTGGGTAAAGAACCCACCCCTGACATCTCCCCTATACCTTCCACCCTTCACCTTAAATTTATGTCCCCTTGTAACACTCTGTTGCACCCGGGGAAAAAGTTTCTGACAGTCTACTCTATCTATTCCTCTGATCATCTTATAAACCTCTATCAAGTCACCCCTCATCCTTCGCCGTTCCAACGAGAAAAGGCCTAGCACTCTCAACCTATCCTCGTACGACCTATTCTCCATTCCAGTCAACATCCTGGTAAATCTTCTCTGCACCCTCTCCAAAGCTTCCACATCTTTCCTAAAGTGAGGTGACCAGAACTGCACACAGTACTCCAAATGTGGCCTAACCAAAGTCCTGTACAGTTGCAACATCACTTCACGACTCTTGAATTCAATCCCTCTGCTAAGGAATGCTAATACAGCATAGGCCTTCCTACAAGCTCTATCCACCTGAGTGGCAACTTTCAAAGATCTATGAACATAGACCCCAAGATCCCTCTGTTCCTCCACCTCACTAAGAACCCTACTGTTAACCCTGTATTCCGCATTCTTATTTGTCCTTCCAAAATGGACAACCTCACACTTGGCAGGGTTGAACTCCATCTGCCACTCCTCAGCCCAGCTCTGCATCATATCTAAGTCTCTTTGCAGCCGACAACAGCCCTCCTCACTATCCACAACTCCACCAATCTTCGTATCATCTGCAAATTTACTGACCCACCCTTCGACTCCCTCATCCAAGTCATTAATAAAAATTACAAACAGCAGAGGACCCAGAACTGATCCCTGCGGAACTCTACTTGTAACTGGGCTCCAGGCTGAATATTTGCCATCTACTACCACTCTCTGACTTCGACCGGTTAGCCAGTTTTCTATCCAATTCGCCAAATTTCCCACTATCCCACGCCTCCTGACTTTCCGCATAAGCCTACCATGGGGAACCTTATCAAATGCCTTACTAAAATCCATGTATACTACATCCACTGCTCTACCCTCACCCACATGCTTGGTCACCTCCTCAAAGAATTCAATAAGACTTGTAAGGCAAGACCTACCCCTCACAAATCCGTGCTGGCTGTCCCTAATCAAGCAGTGTCTTTCCAGATACTCAGAAATCCTATCCCTCAGTACCCTTTCCATTACGTTGCCTACCACCGAAGTAAGACTAACTGGCCTGTAATTCCCGGGGTTATCCCTATTCCATTTTTGGAACAGGGGCACAACATTCGCCACTCTCCAGTCCCCTGGTACCATCCCCGTTGACAGTGAAGACGAAAAGATCATTGCCAACGGCTCTGCAATTTCCTCTCTTGCTTCCCACATAATCCTAGGATATATCCCGTCAGGCCCGGGGGACTTGTCTATCCTCAAGTTGTTCAAAATGTCCAACACATCTTCCTTCCTAACAAGTATCTCCTCTAGCTTACCAGTCCGTTTCACACTCTCCTCTTCAACAATACGGTCCCTCTCGTTCGTAAATACTGAAGAAAAGTACTCATTCAAGACCTTGCTCAACAAGTATGAGGTACTTGCTCCCTGTATGGATGAGGAAATGGCCGTCGGGAGTATAGTCGAGAGTGTGGTGCTGGAAAAGCACAACCGGTCAGGCAGCATCCGAGGAGCAGGAGTATCAGCGTTTCGGGCATAAACCTTCATCAGACTCCGAAGAGCAGGAGAATCGACATTTCTCCTGCCTGACTAGATGTTGCCTGCTGTGCTTTTCCAGCACCACACTCTGGACTCTGATCTCCAGCATTTGCGGTCCTCACTTTCTCCCTGTTGGGAGTATAGGCAAACTGATCAATGCTCCTAGGTACAGGGGGCTATTTAAGTAGGCGTGTTAAAAAGAGAAGTTGTAGTGATAGAGAATTTTATAAATAGACTTCCCGTGAGCATACTTTGTAAGTAGCATGGAGAATCCTGCATTGTGGGTTGTTAGACAGGAATTTTCAATTTTCCAGTACACTCAAACAGGAACACTTCAGGGAACACCTCTGGGACACCCGCACCAACCAACCCAACTGCCCCGTGGCTGAACACTTTAACTCCCCCTCCCACTCCGCCAAGGATATGCAGGTTCTTGGCCTCCTCCATCGCCCGACCATGGACACATGACACCTGGAGGAAGAGCGCCTCATCTTCCGCCTAGGAACCCTCCAACCACATGGGATGAATGTAGATTTCTTTACCTTCCTCATTTCCCCTCCCCCACCTTATCTCAGTCCCAACCCCCGGATTCAGCACCACCCTCTTGACCTGCAATCTTCTTCCCGACCTCTCCGCCCCCACCCCCTCTCTGGCCTATCACCCTCACCCTCACCACCTATCGTATTCCCAGCGCCCCTCCCCTAAACATTCTCCCCCCCCCCCACCTTTTATCTCAGCCCACTTGGCACACCAGCCTCATTCCTGAAGAAGGGCTTATGCCCGAAACGTCGATTCTCCTGCTCCTCGGATGTTGCCTGGCCTGCTGTGCTTTTCCAGCACCACACTTTTCAACTCTGGTCTCCAGCATCTGTAGTCCTCACTTTCTCCTAGACAAGGACACAGGCAGGCATTCCTAGAGCCGATAGTGAGACATTAGAATGGTGTGTAGCCTCCCTGATGCCAGGGTCAAAGATATCTTGGAAAAGGTGCACAATATTCTCCCGGGGAGAGTGACCAGCAGGAGGTCATTGTAAACATGAGTACCAAAGCCATAGAGTCATACAGTCATAACGTAATACAGCATGTAAACAGGCCCTTTGGTCCAAACTGGTCTGTGCTGGGTACCCAATCAGCTAGTTCCAATTGTCTGCATTTTGTCCATATCCCTCTAATCCCTTCTCATCCATATACCTATCCAAACATTTTAAAAATGTTACTATTGTACCTGTCTCAACCACTTTGTGGTTGGTCATTCCATATAAGCATTAGTGTCTGCCTGAAGAGGTTGTTCCTCAGATCCTTCTTAAATCTTTCCCCTCTCATCTTAAACCTATGCTGTCTAGTTTTTAATTCCACATCCCTGGGAAAAAGACTATATATGTAAGAGAGGTCTTTGGTTTTTCTTTGGATAAAATTGAACTCCAGTTGTTTGTTTCCTTGTTATGCAACTGTACAAAACCAAACTTTGTTTCTGACTGTGTATATATAGGAAGAGATTTTGTTATGAATAAAGTATATTTTGGAATAAAACCAAATTTTGTGAGAAGTTAGTTCAATCACCACAGCTGAACAATTGATTAAGGGAGAACCCCATCCTTTATAATAAATAGGAGGACGAGCATCCAATAGAGGGCGACAGAGAGACATCACTGAGGAGCATTCTGGGAGAAGTCAGCTCATTCGGCATGACTGAACAGTGAATCGAGGAAGAATCTGGTGTCAAAGAATGGTAAACCCTAAAAATTACATCACTGTAGTGTTTCCATCTTTTCCTCTTTCTCTGAAAAAAACTAAAAATGAGCAAGAAATTGGGAGAGGTTGTTCGAACTTCGTTGGAGTCGAGAAGGCATTTAGAGCCATAGAGATGAACAGCACAGAAACTGTTGGTCCAACTCGTCCATGCTGACCTGATATCCTAACCTAAAATGGATCCATTTGCCAGCACTTGGCCGTTATTCCTCTAAACCCTTCCTATTCATATACCCATCTGGATGCCTCTTAAATGTTGCATTTGTACCAGCCTCCACCACTTCCTCTGCTAACTCATTCCATACATGCACCACCCTCTGTGTGAAAAAGTTGCCCCTTATGTCCCTTTTTCTCTTTCCCCTTTCACCCTAAACCTATACCCTCTAGTTCTGAGTTCCCCCACTCCGGGGAAAAGATTTTGTCTATTTATCCTATCCATGCCCCTCTTGATATTATAAACTTCTATAAGGTCACCCCTTGGCCTGTTTGTATAGATTGCTTGTAATTTAAGTAATCAGTTAATTGGAAATTACCAACAAAATAGTTTAAGTGGGGTACTGTGTGGTGGAAGTGCCGCTGGGCGTTATTACTGGGCTTCAGTGAGTAATGTCAGAAATGCAATGTAAGATTCTTTTATCTTTTTTAGTGTAAGGGGTAGAGATGGCAGTTAGGGCTGTGGCATGCTCCTCCTGCCAGATGTGGGAGATCAGGGTGCAGTCTAGTGTTCCTGATGACTATGTCTGCAGGAAGTGTGACCAGCTGCAGCTTCTCACAGACTGCATTGTTTGGTTGATGCTGTGGTCTGACTGAGGACCGTACGGTGGCAGACAGTAAGATATACACTAGTTACAGGGAAGTGGTCACACCACAGATAGATGGGTGACTGTCAGAAGAGGAAGGCAGAGAATGCAGGACTCTGCTGTGGCTATTCCCCTCTCCAACAGGTATACTGTTTTGGATACTGTTGCGGGGGAATAGCCTCTCCAGGGAATGTAACAGCAGAAGCCAGGCCTGTGGCACCACAATTTGCTTTGTTGGAGAGCGTAGTTGGACAAAGTCCAAGCGAGCAATAGTGTTCAGAGACCTGCTAGTTAGGGGCACAGACAGGTGTTTCTGTGGCTGTGTTGCCTCCCTGATGCCAGGGTAATCTGAGTGGTTGCCTGAAATTCTTAGGGAGGAGGGTGAGCAGCCAGAACTCATTGTGCAACTTGGTACCAATGAAATAGGTAGAAAGAGGGATGAGTTCCTGTAGAGTGAATACAGAGAGTTAACAAAGAGACTGAAAATCAAGGCCTCAAGGATAGCAATGTCTGAGTTCCTAACCATGCCACGTGCTACTAAGGCAATGAAGAGAAGGATAAAATAGGTGGCTAAGCAGCTGGTACAGGGGCAGGGTTTCAGGTTTTTAGATCATTGGGAGCTCTTCTGGGACAGGGCTGACCTGTAAAAGAGGGATGGGTTGTCCCTAATCTGCAGGGAAGCAATATCCTTGCAGGGAGGTTCGCAAGTGCTACTTGGGAGGTTTTACGCTAGGGTGGCAGGGGGTGGGAACGATAGCAGCAGGTCAGCAAGTGGAGGGATTGAGGGGAAGGTTGATTTTAAGACCAATAAGTTAGAAAAGTCAGAGACAGGTAAATGAATATGAATGGTATTAATGGGCTGAAATGGGTTTATTTCAATGCAAGGAGTATTATAGGCAAGGCAGATGAGCCTAGAGCCTGGATTAGTGTATGGGACTATGATGTTGTTGCCATTGCAGAGACTTGGTTAAGAGAGGGACAGGATTGGCTCCTCAACTTTCCAGGGTTTCACTGTTTTAGACAAGGTCGAGAGGAAGGTAAGAGGGGCGGAACAGTTCCATGACTAATCAGGGAGAATGTCACTTCTGCACTCAGAGAACATACTGGAGGGCTCATCCACTGCGGCAATATGGGTACAGCTCAAAAATAGGAGTGACTGCAATCACTCTGATTAGATTATACCATAGGTCCTCTCCAATAGCTACCGAGACATTGAGCAACAAATATGTAGACAGATGATGGAAAAATGCAACAACAACAGGGTGGTCACAAGGGGTGGTTTTAACTTCCCCAGTATTGACTAGAACTCCATTTGATCCAGAGGCTCAGACAGGTCAGAATTTGTAAGGTGTATCAAAGAGGGCGTCTTGGAACAGTAGATGGATAGACCAACTCGAGGAGGGGAACTTATATTGGCTATTGAGCCCAGCCGGGTGATTGGCCTTTCAGTGAGAGAGCATTTTGGAACCAGTGATCACAGCTCCTTACGTTTTAACATAGTTATGAATAAGGATAAGTCAGGACCTTGTGAAAAGACACCAAATTGGGGGAGGGAAAATTATGTCAGTATTAGGCAGGAACTAGATAACGTTAATTAGGATGAGCTTTAATTGGCAAGTCCATATTTGAAATAGAGTCAGAAAGTCATAGAAACAGGCCCTTCGGCCCAAACTGGTCCATGCTGACCATGGTGCCGACTCAGCTAGTTCCAATTGCCCACATTTAGTCCATATCCCCCTAAACCCTTCCCATCCATGTACCTATTCAAATGATTTTTAAATGTTGCTACTGTACCTGCCTCAACCATTTTCTCTGGCAGCCCAAACCATATACAAACTACTCTCTTTGTGAAGAAATTGCCCCTCAGGTCCTTCTTAAATCTTTCCCCCCTCTAGTTTTCAATTCCCCATCCCGGGGAAAAAGACTATATGTGTTCATCCTATCTATGTCCCTCATAATTTTATACACTTCAATAAGATCACGCCTCATTCTCCTACATTCCAAGGAATAAAGTTCTATCCTCGTCAACCTCTCCCTATAACTCAGGCCTACTATTTCTGGTAACATCCTTGTGAATTTTCGTTGCAGTCTTTCCAGTTTAACCATGTCCGCAAGAAATAATAATAAAGATCCTAGAACGAGCCTGTTAGCACACCACTAGTCACAGGCCTTCAGTTTGAGAAACAATCTTTAACCACCACCCTCTGCTTCCTACCATCAAGCCAATTTTGGTTCCAATTAGCTAGCTCTCCCTGCATCCCATACAACATAACCTTTGTGACTAACCTGCTGTGTGGGACCTTGTCAAAGGCTTTACTAAAGTCTATATAGACAACATCCACTGTCCTGAAGAAGGGCAAAACATCGATTCTCCTGCTCCTTGGATGCTGCCTGACCTGCTGCGCTTTTCCAGCAACACATTTTTCAGCATCCACTGTCCTACCCTCACCTTACCTCTTGGTTACCTCTTCGAAAAACTCTAAATGATTTGTTTCACACACAAATCCATGCAGACTATTCCTAATCAGACCTTTAGTATCGAAATGTTGGTTGATCCTGACCCTCAGTATCCTCTCCAACAACTGTTGTCAGGCTCACTCTCCTGTAGTTCCCTGGCTTGTCTTTGTTACCTTTCCTAAACAATGGAACAACATTAGCCATCCTCCAGTCATCCATAACTTCATCAGTGGGTAAAGCTGAAGCAAAAATCTCTGCAAGGGCCTCTGTCATTTCTTGCCTAGCCTCCCACAGCATCTCCTCTCTAGTCCAATGCATCCCCATTTGTTTCCCTTATTTCCTTAGCTTCCATAA
The DNA here is from genome assembly GCF_037043375.1 of Chiloscyllium plagiosum. Lineage (NCBI taxonomy): Eukaryota > Metazoa > Chordata > Chondrichthyes > Orectolobiformes > Hemiscylliidae > Chiloscyllium > Chiloscyllium plagiosum. Next base: position 55,194,572 of record NW_028270168.1, read on the forward strand.
ACGTGACCCTCAGTAAACACTGAGGAGAAATATTCATTAAAAATCACCCCATCTCCTGTGGATGGCCATGCTGATTTTTAAGGGGATCAATTCTCTACCTAGCCACCCTTTCACTCTTAATAGAGCTATAAAACCTCTTGGGATTATCTTTAACCTTATCTGCCAGATCTATCTCATACCCTCTTTTTGCTCCTACACTTTTTATACTCCTCTAGGGTTCCACTTAAGCCTGGTTGCTCAAACCCAATATATGCTTTCTTCTTTTTCCTGATCAGAGTCTCAATATCCTTCGTCAGCCAGGGAACCTTTCACCCGTTCAGGAATGTACTGTCCGCAGACTCTTGATATCAGACTTTTAAAAGCCTTCCATTTCCTTTTCCTTCAAACAGACTCACTCAATTGACCTCTGCAAGATCTTGCCTCTTGGCCCCAAAATTGTCCCTTCTCCAGTTTAGCACCTTAACCTGTGGACCAGTTCTGTCTTTATTCATAATTATGCTAAAACTAAGAGAGTTATGGTCACTGGACGCAGAGTGCACTCCGACTGAGATCACTTTTGCCTACTTCAGTCACTTGCTCAACCTTGTGTCCTAAGAGGAGGTCCAGTGTTGCACCCTTCCGAGTAGGGCTCTCTATGTACTGATTTAGGAATCTTTCTTGGACAAATTCCACTCCATTCAAGCCTTTTACAGTCTGGATGGTCCAGTTAATGCAGGGGAAATTAAAATTTCCAACCAATACTATTCTATTATTCCTTCAGGTATCTGCAATCTGTGTGGTACTGGTTGGCTATTTGGGACTCTATAAAACAGTCTCAACAGAGTGACCATCCCCTTCTTGTTTCTAAGTTCTAATCATACGGTCTTATTTGATTACCCCTTAAGAATAATCTTGCTAAGCGCTGTTGTTATGTCCCCCCTTATCAAAAGGACTACTCTCTCTTCTCGCTTTCTTGTATTTCTGTCACACCTGTAGCTTCTGTATCCTGGAACAATGAGCTGCCAGTGTTGCCCTTCTCTCAGCTATGTTTCTGTTATGGCTATAATATCCCAGTCCCCAGAGCCAATCCATGCCTAGAGCACATCTGCCTGACCAGTCAGGCCTTGTGCATTGAAATAAATGCACTTTAAACTAAAAGTATTTTCCCTCCCTTTACTGTGCCCTAGCTATCCTGAAAAGTAAACTTGCTCTCGATGGCTAATGTATTTTCCCCTGACTTCTTGATGGCCTGTCTGTTATTTAGAGTTCCGCCTCCCTGCCAAACTATTTTAAACTCTCTTGTGTAACACAGTAATTAGGAAGAGAACAGGATAAGATTCTGAAGAGGTGGTTAAAAATTAGGTGGTTAAAAAGTAGGTCCTCAAGGTGAGTCATATCAGAATCACTCCTAGTGCTATGTGATAGCAAGAGTGTGAATAGGAGGATCCAGCAGATGAATGCATGGCTGAGGAGAAGGTGCAGGAGGCAGGAATTTGCATTTTTGGATCATTAGACTCTCTTATGTATAAGAGACCTGTACAAGAAGGATAGGTTGCACCTGAATTGGAAGGCGACCAATATCCTGGCAGGGAGATTTGCTAAGGCTGCCTAGGAGGCTTTAAATTAGTAAGGGAGGGGTGTGGATGTATGGGGAGGTGGGCAGGGAGACCAAGGGGAGCCCAGAGAGGTAGCGAGAAAGAGATATGTCTGAGGCTGGAACAGTTGAGAAGTTGAGCAATTTTCAAGGCTGGCAACACCAATACAGCGAATGAGGTAGGAATGAAAAGTTCCTCTCCCTGAACTTGAAGAAGGTCTTTGACAAGGTGTCACACAGGAGGCTACTGAGTAAGATAAGGACCTATGGTGTTAGAGGCAAGGTGCTAGCATGAATAGAGGTTTGGTTGTCTGGGAGAAAGTGGGGATAAAAGGGTCCTTCTCAGGATGGCAGCCAGTGACAAATGGTGTTCCACAAGAGTCAATGTTGGGACCACAACTTTTCACTTTTTACATTAACGATCTAAATGAAGGAACTGAGGGCATTCTGGCTAAGTTTGCAGATGATACAAAGATAGGTTGAGGGACAGGAAACATTAAGGATGCAGAGAGGCCGCAGAAGGATTTGGACAGGTTAGGAGAGCGGGCTAAGAAGTGGTAGATGGAGTACAACGTGGGAAAGTGTGAGGTCATGCAATTTGGTAGGAAGAACAGAGGGATGGACTATTTTATAAATGGGGAGAAAATTCAGAAGTCTGAAGCGCAAAGAAATTTGGGAGTTCTGGTCCAGGATTCTGTCAAGGTAAATTTGCAGGTTATGTCAGTATGAGGAAGGCAAATGCAATGATGGCATTTAGTTTGAAAGAACTTGAATATAAAAGCAGGGATGTACTTCAGGGGCTCTGTAAGGCTCTGGTCAGGCCACATTTAGAGTATTGTGCACAGTTTTGGGCCCCATATTTCAGGAGGAATGTACTGGCCTTGGAGCGGACTCAGAGGAGGTTCACGAGAATGGTCCCAGGAATGAAAAACATACGAGGAACGTACACTCATTGGAGTTTAGAAGGATGAGGGATTTTCTTATTCAGTTTGTGGATGGACTTATTAGAGAAGGATCAAAACTTGACCTTCTCTTGGGCAATAAGGCAGGGCAAGTAACTGAGGTGTCAGTGGGGGAGCACTCTGGGGCCAGCAACCATAATTCTATTGGTTTTAAAATAGTGATGGAAAAGGATAGACTGGATCGAAAAGTAAAAATTCTAAATTGGAGGAAGGCCAATTTTGACAGTATTGGGCAAGAACTTTCAAACGTTGATTCGAAGAGGCTACTCTCGGGTAAGGGACGGTTGGAAAGTGTGAGGCCTTAAAAATGAGATACTGAGAGTAAAGGGACAGTATGTTTCCATTTGTGCGAAGGGCAAGGCTGATAGGTTTTGGGAATTCTGATCTCTAGAGAAATTGAGGTTCTTGTCAAGAAAAAGGAGGATGCAGGTATAGACAGCTGGGATTGAGCAAATTCCTTGAGGAGTATAAGGGCAGGAGGAGAATACTCAACAGGGAAATCAGGAGGGCAAAAATGAGACATGAGATAGCTTTGGAAATTGGGGTTAAGGGGAATCTGAAGAGATTCTATAAATACATTAAGAGCAAAAGAGTAACTAGGGAGAGAATAGAGCCTATTAAAGATCAACATCTACTTATGGAACGGCGGGAGATGGGTGAGGTACTAAATGAGTATTTGGTGTCAGTATTTACCATGGAAAAGGATGTGGAAGTTAGAGAACTTGGAGAAATATAGAGTGATATCCTGAAAATTTGCAACTTCAAATATTACAGAGGCAGTGGTGCTGGATGTTTTCAACTGCATTTAGGTGGATAAATGCCTGGAAACTGATCAGGTATATCCCAGAACTTTGTGGGAAGCCAGAAGTGATTGCTTGGCCCCTTGCTGAAGTATTTGTGTCATCAGTAGCCATGGGTGAGTGTAGGAAGACTAGAGGGCGGTTAATGTCGTGCCATTATTTAAGAAAAACCAGGGAATTATAAACCTGTCAGCCTGACATTAGTGGTGGGTAATATGTTGGAGGGGATTCTGAAGGACAGTCTATCACTACACTGAAACAGCTCCTGATGAATTTAAAGGACCCGTACTAACAATCAGCAGAACAAATGTCATATGCAAAATATGACAAAATGCAAGGACTGCAACAGACATTACATTGGACAGATGGGCAGGAAACTAGCCACCAGAATACACGAGCACCAACTAGCCACCAAAGGACATGACCAACTATCATTAGTATCCATACACACGACGAAGAGAGATACCAGTTCGACTGGGACAATGCATCCATCCTAGGACAAAAACATATACGGGATTTCCTGGAGGCGTGGCATTCAAACCGGAACTCCATTAACAAACATATCGATTTAGACCCCATTTACAAACTTCTCAGAAACAGAACCAGAAGTGATATCACCCACCACAGCAGACCAAGACCGAAAAATAGCAAGCGGGACAGGACACCAGCATTTCATCGGAGGCTCACTGATGATGTTACCTAGCATGATGACGAGGCGTCTGAGAATACATTTACTAGCTCAGCAAGTAAACTTACAACCCAAACAGGATTTACATGTATTTGGAAAGGCAAGAACTGAGTAGGGATAGTCAACATGGCTCTGTGCATGGGAAATCATGTCTCACTGACATGATTAAGTTTTTTGAAGAAATGACGAAGGAGACTGATGAAGGCAGAGTGATGGATGTTGCCTGTATGGACTTCTGCAAGTTCAACAAGATTCCTCATGGAATCCAGGGAAAGCTAGCTATTTGGATACAAATGTAGCTTGAAGATAGGAGACAGAAGATGGTGGTGGAGGGTTGCTTTTTGCACTGGAGGCTTATGACTAGAGGCACGTCAAAAGGACTATTGTTTGTCATTTAAATAAATGATTTGGATATGAATATAGGAAGAATGGTTAGTAAATTTGTAGATGACACCTACTCTGTGTTTCAGGTGACAAAGGAGCAGTGCTCCAAAAGCTCGTGATTTCAAATAACCCTGTTGAAGTATAAGCTGGTGCCATGTGACCTCTGATTAAGGAAAAGGTAGAAGCACAAGTAGGTGACAGGGCTGATGGTTACCAGAAAATGAAAGGAAGAGCAGGTGAATGTCTTATTGCGCCAAGGAATTACACAATAGGAAAATTGATAATAGGACAAACCTAAAGGCTTTGTCAGTGAATGGACATAGTATTCAGTCTAGAATTAATGAGTTAACAGTACAAACAACAAACGGAAGGGTATGATTTGGTGGCAACGACTGAGATGTGATTACAAGGAGAGCAGGTTTGAGAATTAAATATCCAGGGGTACTCCGTGTTTCATAAGAATAGGCAGCAAGGAAAAGGAGGTGATGTCGGTCATTGCTGTAGTGAGAAATGATTTCATCATTGGGATTCATGATGATACGTCAGTGTGGGTAGAAATAAGAAAAAACATGGAAAAGAGGTCCTGGTGGTAGGCATATATCCATTCCCTAATACTAATTTCACAGCGTAAACTAGGAAATACTTGGGGCTTATAAGAAAAGTCATGAGTGACTTAAGAAAAAAAATGGTGATTTTAGTATGAACCTAGAGTGGATTAATCAAATTGGCAAGGATAGCCACGAGGGAGAATTCATTAAATAGCTTAGATTGTTTCTTGAAGCAATATGTTGGGAAACCAACCAGGAACCAGACTATTCTGGATTTGGTATTGTGCAATGAAGTGGGATTAATTAATAATGTCATGTTAAATTATCTTCTATTGAAGAGTGATCATAGCATACTCTAATTTCAAATTCAGTTAGAGGGCAAAAAGACTGGAGTCCCACACTAGTTTTGGTGTTAAATAAAGATAATTATATCGACATGAGGACAGATTTGGCTCTCGTCACTGGGTTGGAAGGCTAAAAGGTAGAACAGCTGATGAACAGTGGCAAACTTTTAAGGAGATATTCAATTTCTTCTAATTAAAATATATTGTAGAGGGGAAGAAAGATTTGAAGAGGGGGAGAAAGCACCCATGGCTAAGCAAGGTAATATTAGGGTAAAACCTAAGGCACATCATATTACAAAGATCAGTGATAGTCTGAACGATTAGGAAACGTAAAGACCATTAAAGGATTACTGAAAAAAAAGAAAATTAGAAAAAAAAGTGCAAAAAGTAAAATGGATAGTAAAAGATCCTGTAAGTGTATAAAATGTAAGAGAACAGCTGAAGCAAATGTTGATCCCTTGGAGGACAAGTCTGGGGAGTTAAAAGGAAGAAACACAGAAATGGTAGCCACTAAATCAATATTTTGCCTCATGTTTCATAATGAAGGACACTGAAACTCTCCCAATCGTCATAGGCAATGCAGAAATTATAGAAAGGGAGGAACTTAAAACACTGGAGAAAAATTACTGGGCAAACTATTGAGAATTCCTCAGCGACTCATAGTCTACATCCTATGCTCTTAATAGAAGTGACAGCAGCAATAATGGCAATAATATTCCAAACTTCCATGAATTCTGTGAAGGTTCTAATGGAATATAAAAACGCTAATGTAACACTTCTGATTTAAAAACAATAGGAGACTATAGACCAGTTATTTTAATGTCTGCCATTGGGAAAGTTTTGGAATTCAATATTAAGGATGTAATAACAGCACATTTGGAAAATCAAAATACAGTCCATCAAAGTCAGCATGGTTTTATGAAGGATAAATTGGTTTGACCAATTTTCTAGAGTTCTTTGAAGATGTAGCAAGCAATTTTGAAAATGGTATAGATGTGGTATATCTGGACTTCCAGAAGGCATTTGATAAGGTGCTGCACAGAAGGTAAGGTCACATGGTGTTTGGGGTAATTTATTAGCAGAGTTGGGATAAATAAGTATTTTTCTAGTTGGTAAGATACAGTTAATAGGACGCACAGGTTTAGTATACACACTCCCAACTATTTACAACCCGTATTAATGACCTCCTGGTATGGAATGAACGATAGTCAAATTTACAGGTGATACTAAAATAGATGGGAAAGTAAGTATTGTGTATAGTATTAGTCTCTTTACTTGACGGGGGATGTAGTTGCTTTGGAGCAGTTCAGGGGAGGTTCACCAGATTGGAATCAAGAGATACGGGGCTTATCTTACGAAAAGAGATTGAGCAGTCTAGGTTTGTACTTGCTACTGTTTTGGGAGAATGAGAGGAGATCTAATTGAGAAATACAAGATGATAGAGGGTATTGACAAAGTAGACAGAGAAAGGATGTTGCCCCTTGTGGGATAATCGAAAATGACAGAAATCATAGATGTATGTTAAGGAGTGCCAGTCTTAAAACAGAGATGAGGAGAAATTACTTCTCTCAAAGTGTTATGAATATATGGAATTTACCCGCATGGGCCCCAGCTATGCCTGCCTCTTCGTAGGATGTGGAACAGTCCATCTTCCGCAACTACACTGGCCCCACCCCCCACATTTTCCTCCGCTACATCGATGACTGTATCGGCATCGCCTCGTGCTCCCACGAGGAGGTTGAACAGTTCATCCACTTCACCAACACCTTCCACCCCGACCTCAAATTCACCTGGACAGTCTCAGACTCCTCCCTCCCCTTCCTCGACCTTTCTATTTCTATCTCAGGCGACCGAATCAACACGGACATCTACTACAAACCGACCGACTCCCACAGCTACCTGGATTACACCTCCTCCCACCCTGCCCCCTGTAAAAACGCCATCCCATTCTCCCAATTCCTTCGTCTCCGCCGGGAAAGGGACGGCAAGTGACAAATATGAGCCTGCGGCAACATCCGAAAATGCTACCAAACCCAAAAAGAAAGATAAGGTGGGTTTCCTCCGGGTGCTCCGGTTTCCTCCCACAGTCCAAAGATGTGCAGGTCAGGTGAGTTGGCCATGCTAAATTGCCCGTAGTGTTAGGTAAGGGGTAAATGTAGGGGTCTGGGTGGGTTGCGCTTCGGCGGGGCGGTGTGGACTTGTTGGGCCGAAGGGCCTGTTTCCACACTGTAAGTAATCTAATCTAATCTAATTGGGCGGCACGGTGGCACAGTGGTTAGCACTGCTGCCTAGCAGCGCCAGAGACCCGGGTTCAATTCCCGCCTCAGGCGACTGACTGTGTGGAGTTTGCACGTTCTCCCCATGTCTGCGTGGGTTTCCTCCGGGTGCTCCGGTTTCCTCCCACAGTCCAAAGATGTGCAGGTCAGGTGAATTGGCCATGCTAAATTGCCCGTAGTGTTAGCTAAGTGGTAAATGTAGGTGTATGGTTGGGTTACGCTTCGGCGGGTTGGTGTGGACTTGTTGGGCCGAAGGGCCTGTTTCCACACTGTAAAGTAAAGTAATCTAATCTGCTCCCAGGAGGACCAGTTCCAAAAACGCACAACCCAGATGGCCTCCTTCTTCAAGGACCGCAATTTCCCCCCCAACGTGGTCGACGATGCCCTCCACCGCATCTCTTCCACTTCCCGCTCCTCCGCCCTTGAGCCCCGCCCCTCCAACCGCCACCAGGACAGAACCCCACTGGTCCTCACCTACCACCCCACCAATCTCCATGTACAGCACATCATCCGCCGTCATTTCCGCCACCTCCAAATGGACCCCACCACCAAGGATATATTTCCCTCCCCTCCCCTATCAGCATTCCGTAAAGAACACTCCCTCCGTGACTCCCTCTTCAGATCCACACCCCCCACCAACCCAACCTCCACTCCCGGCGCCTTCCCCTGCAACCGCAGGAGGTGCAAGACTTGCGTCCACACCTCCCCCCTCACCTCCCTCCAAGGCCCCAAAGGAAACTTCCATATCTGCCACAGATTCACCTGCACCTCCACACACATCATCTATTGCATCCTCTGCACCCGATGTGGCCTCCTCTATATTGGGGAGACAGGCCGGCTACTTGCGGAGCGTTTCAGAGAACACCTCTGGGACACCCGGACCAACCAACCCAACCACCCTGTGGCTCAACATTTCAACTCCCCCTCCCACTCCACCAAGGACATGCAGGTCTTTGGACTCCTCCATCGCCAGACCACAACAACACGATGGTTGGAGGAAGATCGCCTCATCTTCCGCCTAGGAACCCTCCAACCACAAGGGATGAACTAGGATTTCACCAGTTTCCTCATTTCCCCTCCCCCCACCTTGTCTCAGTCAAATCCATCGAATTCAGCACCGCCTTCCTAACCTGCAATCTTCTTCTTGACCTCTCCGCCCCCACCCCAGTCTGACCTATCACCCTCACCTTGACCTCTTTCCACCTATCACATTTCCGACGCCCCTCCCCCAAGTCCCTCCTCCCTACCTTTTATCTTAGCCTGCTGGACAAACTTTCCTCATTCCTGAAGAAGGGCTTATGCCTGAAACGTCAATTCTCCTGTCCCTGGATGCTGCCTCACCTGCTGCGCTTTTCCAGCAACACATTTTCAGCTCTGATCTCCAGAATCTGCAGACCTCACTTTCTCCCCTATGGAATTTACTACCCCAGAGTGTGGATGCTGGGACATTGAGTTAAATTTAAGAAGGAGATAGACATTTTTAAGTAGTGATGGGCTGAAAGGTTATGGACAGTGGACATGAAAGTGGAGTTGATACTGAGGTGAGATCAGCCATAATTATATTAAATGCCAGACCAGGTTTGAGGGGCTGAATTGCCTACTCCTGCTCTTAGTTCTTATCCTATCTTGAATCAAATAAATAAGAGAATTAAACATTTGAAAAGAGGTGCATTTGAAGAATCACTCCAACCTGATGAGAATCTGATATTTAGTGTTTGTATTCTATTAAAATCCCTGTGGAGGAATTATAAATCAAAATCACTAAATTTACTAAAGGAACAACATCATTAACAAGACTTCACCTTTTAAGACTTTTTCACTTTGACATAATTCAGAGCCAGAATAAATTAAACACTGGTCACAATTTCCTTACCCCGCCACTGCCCCCACCCCATCTCCAAGGCAATGCACCACATCTAGCCTCACAATTCTTTGACAATTCATCTCCCCCAGCAAAGTCCCTGTCTAACTGTCAGTGAAACTGGATTTGTCATGCAGCAGCTGCTGGCTCTAGGTCAGTGTACTGTCAGCTCTAGCAGGCTGAGGAAGCTTGCAACATATTGGAATCGAAAAAACAATCTTACTTCCCCTTTCCTAACAATTCAAGGAAGCTGTTTATCACCATTTAATCACTCCTCCATAATCTTGCAAATGAGTTGAGAGAATTGTGAGAATGACTGATAGATTGTGGCATGAACAGCTGCTTCCCCATGCCATTCCAATAATCTGGGGCTTTTCAATCCCTGAAGTGTCGGAGGCTGAGGGGTAACCTTATTGAGGTTTATAAAGTCATGAGGGCATGGATAGCCAAGATCTTTTTTCCCAGGGTAGGGAAGTCCATAACTAGAGGGCATAGTTTTAAGGTGAGAGGGAAAAGATTTAAAAGGGACCTAAGAGACAACTTTTTCATGCAGAGGATGGTGCTTGTATGGAATGAGCTGCCAGAGGAAGTGGTGAAAGCTGGTACAATTACGGCATTTAGAACACATCTGGATGGGTATATGAATAGAAAGGGTTTGAAGGGAAATGGGCCAAGTGCTGGCAAAATGGACTGATTAATTTGGGATAGCTGGTCGGCAGACAAATTGGACCAAAGGATCTGTTTCTGTGCTGTACAATTCTGACTCTGTGACTCTACCTGAGACTGATAATGCTGACCTTTGACCTCAACTCCATTATTATCAAATCCCTAACTCTTTTCAGACCTCAACATCCAGCAAATACCTTTGAAATTCAAAATATTTCTCTTCATTTAGCTCCATTGGTCCAATCTCTTGTTCAGAGACTGCAACCCCATTTTTGAGATTGTCCAGCTAAGGGCAGCATCTTCCTAGCTTTCTGCAACTCAATGAGATTGTTTCTCATTCTTCTGGGGAATATAGGTCTAGACTCTTTAATCTCTCTAGTTGCTCATCAGGAATCTCTTCAGTGAATCTTTGTTTCATGTGTCCCAGGACATGTTTGTATCTTTTTAAGCAAAGAGAACAAACCAATTGTTATGACATGGTGAACCCTTCAGTTAGAGTGTTAGAAGAATACAGCGCAGTACAGGCCCTTTGGCCCTCGATGTTGCGCTGATCCAAGCCCACCTAACCTACACTAGCCCACTATCCTCCATATGCCTATCCAATGCACGTTTAAATGCCCATAATGAAGGAGAGTCCATCACTGCTACTGGCAGGGCATTCCATGAACTCACGACTCGCTGAGTAAAGAATTATGGGCGGCACGGTGGCACAGTGGTTAGCACTGCTGCCTCACAGCGCCAGAGACCCGGGTTCAATTCCCGCCTCAGGCAACTAACTGTGTGGAGTTTGCACATTCTCCCCGTGTCTGCGTGGGTTTCCTCCGGGTGCTCCGGTTTCCTCCCACAGTCCAAAGATGTGCAGGTCAGGTGAATTGGCTATGCTAAATTGCCCGTAGTGTTAGGTAAGGGGTAAACGTATGGGTGGGTTGCGCTTCGGCGGGTCGGTGTGGACTTGTTGGGCCGAAGGGCCTGTTTCCACACTGTAAGTAATCTAATCTAATCTAATCTAATCTACCCCTAACATCTGTCCTATACCTATCCCCCCTTAATTTAAAGCTATGCCCCCTTGTAATAGCTGACTCCATACGTGGAAAAAGATTCTCACTGTCGACCCTATCTAAACCCCTAATCATCTTGTACACCTCTATCAAGTCACCCCTAAACCTTCTTTTCTCCAATGAAAACAGCCCCAAGTGCCTCAGCCTTTCCTCATACGATCTTCCTACCATACCAGGCAACATCCTGGTAAACCTCCTCTGCACCCGTTCCAGTGCCTCCACATCCTTCCTATAGTATGGCGACCAAAACTGCACACAATACTCCAGATGCGGTCGCACCAGAGTCTTATACAACTGCAACATTACCTCAGTACTCCGGAACTCAATTCCTCTACCAATAAAAGCCAGTACGCCATATGCCTTCTTCACCGCACTATTTACCTGGGTGGCAACTTTCAAAGATTTGTGTACATGGACACCAAGATCTTTCTGCTCATCCACACTACCAAGTATCCGACCGTTAGCCCAGTACCCCATCTTTTTATTACTCCTACCAAAATGAATCACCTCACACTTAGCTACATTGAACTCCATTTGCCACCTTTCTGCCCAGTTCTGCAGCTTGTCAATATCCCGCTGTAACCTGCCACATCCTTCCTCACTGTCTACCACTCCTCCGACTTTCGTATCATCCGCAAACTTGCTCACCCAACCTTCTAACCCCTCCTCCAGGTCATTTATAAAAATGACAAACAGCAATGGTCCCAAAACAGATCCTTGCGGAACACCGCTAGTGACAGCACTCCAAGATGAACCTTTGCCATCAACTACTACCCTCTGTCTTCTTCCAGCCAGCCAACTCCTAATCCAAACCTCCAACTCACCCTCAATGCCATACCTCCGTATTTTTTGCAGTAGTCTACCATGGGGAACCTTATCAAACGCCTTACTAAAATCCATATACACCACATCTACTGCTTTCCCCTCGTCCACCTCCTTAGTCACCTTCTCAAAGAATTCAATAAGGTTTGTGAGGCACGACCTGCCCTTCACAAAACCATGCTGACTATCCTTGATCACATTATTCCTATCCAGATGTTCATAAATCCTATCCCTTACAATTCTCTCTAAGATTTTACCCACAACAGAAGTGAGACTCACCGGCCTATAGTTACTAGGGTTATCCCTACTCCCCTTTTTGAACAAGGGAACCACATTTGCTAGCCTCCAATCTTCTGGCACTATTCCTGTAGACAACGAGGACATAAAAATCAAGGCCAATGGCTCTGCAATCTCCTCCCTTGCTTCCCAGAGAATCCTAGGATAAATGCCATCAGGCCCAGGGGACTTATCTATTTTCACCCTTTCCAGGATTTCCAACACCTCTTCTCTACATACCTCAAAGCCATCCATTCTACTTAATTGTGACTCGGTACTCACATCGACAACAATGTCCTGTTCCTGAGTGAATACTGACGAAAAGTATTCATTCAGTGTCTCCCCAATCTCTTCAGCCTCCACACGCAACTTCCCACTACTATCCTTGACTGGACCTATTCCTACCCTAGTCATTCTTTTATTCCTGACATACCTATAGAAAGCCTTAGGGTTTTCCCTAATCCTACTAACTAAGGATCTTTCATGTCCCCTCCTTGCTGCTCTTAGCTCTCTCTTCAGGTCCTTCCTGGCTACCTTATAACTCTCAATCGCCCCAGTTGAACCTTCACGCCTCATCTTTACATAGGCCGCCCTCTTCCATTTAACAAGGGATTCCAATTCCTTATTAAACCACGGCTCCCTCACACGACCCTTTCCTCCCTGCCTGACGGGTACATACTTATCAAGGACACTCAATAGTTGCTCCTTGAACAAGCTCCACATATCAATTACACCCTTGCCTTGAAGCTTACTTTTCCAGGCCACACATCCTAAGTCATGCCTCACCGCATCATAATTTCCCTGCCCCCAGCTATAACTCTTGCCCTGTAGTGCACTCTTATTCCTCTCCATCACTAGAGTAAAAGTCACCGAATTGTGGTCACTGTCCCCAAAGTGCTCACCTACCTCTAATTCTAACACCTGGCCTGGTTCATTACCCAGAACCAAATCCAGTATGGCCTCACCTCTTGTTGGCCTATCTACATATTGTGTCAGGAAACCCTCCTGCACACATTGGACAAACACTGATCCATCTAACGAACTTGAGCTATAGCTTTCCCAATCAATATCAGGAAAGTTAAAGTCCCCCATAACAACCACCCTATTACTTTCACTCTTCTCTTGAATCATCCTCGCAATCCTTTCTTCTACGTTTCTAGGACTATTAGGGGGCCTGTAAAAAACTCCTAACAGGGTGACCTCACCTTTCCTATTCCTAACCTCAGCCCAAACTACCTCTGATGGCGAGTCTTCATCCATCGTCCTTTCCACAGCTGTAATACTATCTTTGACAAGCAATGCCACACCTCCCCCTCTTTTGCCCCCACCTCTGACCCTACTAAAACATTTAAACCCTGGAACTTGCAACAGCCAATCCTGTCCCTGTTCTACCCATGTCTCCGTAATAGCCACAACATCGAAGTCCCAGGTACCAACCCACGCTGCAAGTTCACCTACCTTATTTCGTATACTTCTTGCATTGAAGTATACACACTTCAAGCCACTTTCCTGTTTACAGGCACCCTCCTTTGAAAATGATGCCATGTTCCTAACCTCCTTACACTCCAGGTCCTGCACCCTAAAGCTACAAAGTTAATTAAACCAAACACCCAGAAAAGCTCACCTTGCCTCGTAATCTGTTAAAGTATGAGTGACAGAGAACTCCCAAATTCTGCTATTTAAAGAAAATAACAATTTATTTTTTAACTTTAAAAATGAGCATTACACAAGAACTATTCTCAACTCTAAGTCTTCCTTTTTCTCTCAATCGCTTATTATCTGTTTCCAACTCAATAATAATATGCTGTTCCAATAAGACACTTATTAAAATTACATCAACTTAATTTGAAAACCACACAATGGTTGTTATCTTTGGTGTGTCTGTCTGTCTTCTGGCTGAAGATCTCCCTGGGTTGTCTTCGTTCTTTTTACTGCAAATGTGTTTCATATGAAAAGGTACCTCTGATAGAGAGTGTTTCCTAATTTCTTGGATCTGTGTTGATGGCTTACATTTTTATATTTCCAACATTGGATCGTTTCATTGGTTTGATGTTGGCAAAATAATAAATTAAAACGCGATTGGGTTCCAGTATCCTGGGGCATAATTTAAACTCCGCAATTAAATTCAAATTGTTGTCAAAACAGCAACTTACTCAAGTATCTATTTCACAGCCAAATGTTACACATTTTCAATTTTCCAGTACACTCCGAGACTGCCATCTAGTCATATTACACAGGTGCTTGTAAGCTCTCAGTTCAGAACAGCATTCACTCTCTCTTAAAGGTATAGTACACACCTTCTGCTTCATAACACAATGCAATCCAGAGATGACATTACCAATGCAATATCGAATTGTTTTAACATTAAAATCATTTACATTAAAAAAAAAGGCTGTCTTAAACTCAACTAATCAAAGATCCTGTCAGTAACTTTTAATGTCTTACTAACTGTTTGCACTTACTTGTGCACTCATTCGCTTACTGACTGCTCTTTTCCTCCCTTCCACTCTACTTTTCATTTGCTGCACCTTTCATTCCTCCATACCCTCTCACTCACTCACTCCTGCTTTTCTGCTCTTTCACTCCAACAAGGGCATGGAAGAAAGATGGTGAGTGAGGTGAGATGGAATCAGTGAGGTTTCTCAAAAGGGAATGGACAAACTGTATGGTTTGAGTCAGGTACTGGGTAAGCGGATAGGGGGCTTGTTTTTAGGAAAGCCAAACAATAGTTGGACCAAGAAAGAGAGGTTTTGAGTGGGAGAGTCGGAGAGGTCCACGAGAGAGGAGGAACGTGGGAGTGAGGTGAAGCATGTGTGTTTACAATACAGAGCAAATGTGTACTTTGGTGGTGTACCTCCCTTCCATGGAGTTAGTAGGAAACACAAAATAGTTGGGAGAGTCATTCACAGAGATATGATTAGCCCCTTTTCATCACCTCAGGGATGGGGTTCTGGAGGAGAATGTCCCTCAGGGATGAGGTTCTGGATGAGAAACTCTCTCTGGGTTAAGTTCTGGTGAAGAATGTTCCTCAGGGATGGGGTTCAGGGTGAGATGCTCCCTCAGGGATGAGGTTCTGGAGGAGAAACTCCCTTGGGGATAAGGTTCTGGAGGAGAACATCCCTCAGATGATATTCTGGATGAGAAGATCCCTTAAGGATGAGGTTCTGGATGAGAAACTCCCTCAGGGATAAGGTTCTGGGTGGGAAGGTCCCTCAGGGATGAGAGTCTGGGCAAGAAGCTCCCTCAGGGAGAAAGTTCTGGATGGGGAGGTCCCTCAAAGATGTAGTTCTGGGTGAGACGCTTCCTCAGGGCTGAGGTTCTGGGTGAGAAGGTCTCTCAAGGGCGAGGGTCTGGGTGAGATGCTCCCTCAGGGTGAGGTTCTGGGTGAGGAGGTCCCACAGGTGTGGGATTCTGGATGAGAAGCTCCCACTAGGATGAGGTTCTGGGTGAGGAGCGCTCTCGGAGTGAGGTTCTGGAGGAGAACGTCCTTCAGGGATAAAGTTCTTGAGGAGAAGTTCTCTCAGTGATGAAGAGTCATCCAACAGCCCCTCAAAGGCATGAAATTCACACCAATCTGATTTCTCAGCTTTCTAGCAGTTAGAGAAAAGTGACTGCTTACCCAACAAGGAACACTGGACAACCTGCACCAGCTGGAGAAGGGCCTCTTTTGGCTCCAATCTGGCTACAAGGATGTGAAGCCAGGTGGTGGAGACATGATTGCTGAGAGCCAACCCCTGCCTTTGCAACCATCCCCTCAACCACCTTGGATCCCTCCCTCCCCTCTACTGCTCCCACCCTCTTACCCCTCCTTCCTCCTTACTGGTCTTCCCCCTCCACCCCACCCCCAATTTTTCCTCTCCATTACACTTCTCAAAACTCCCATCATGTAAAGCTCTCTAAAATCTCTCTTACTGAAGGTTTCATAGCTCAGGTCTTCAGCTCATTGAAACTGACAGTCTCTCATTGATAGAATATTTATTTCATTTGTTAGACATAATTGGATTTTTTTTGTGTTTTTTTTTTGCCTAAAATGAATGCGTACAGAGGAACCTTGATTATCCGAATAACAATTATCCGAAAATCGGATTATCCGAAGGAGATCTCGAAGTCCCAATAGAAACATTACATCAAAGACGTGTTTCCAATAGTGATCATGTGTGTGTGTGTGTATACATGCTATTTGGAGACTTACCCCACAAAGGCAGCAGCAGCAGTCTTTTTGTTGGTGTACAGTCCGGCTGCACTGGAAAGGGGGCGGGGAGGATGGCGGTGTTGGTGCGGTGTTGGACGGGATTGGGGGCAGGGGGTGGGGTTGGATGGGGTTCTGGGGGTGGGGTCTCGTGCGCTGTGATGCTGCCTTACCTCCTGAACGGGGAGCAGACTTTAAAAACTCGGAGCCCCAGAGGAAAGGCATTTAATCGATTAACCAAATAATTGATGATCTGAATGAAATAGTGCCCCCCCATCTCGTCCGGATAATCGAGGTTCCCCTGTATTTGTTACAAAACTGAGTCACTTTTTTCAATGCTTGCCCTTACTTTTCTCTCATATCCAGTCTCCCTGAGCCAACTTACTCCTTTCACTTAAAGAGTTTGCCTTGCTTAGATTTAAAGTCCTAATTTTGGACTTTGTTCTATCAGAGCTGAAAATGTGTTGCTGGAAAAGCGCAGCAGGTCAGGCAGCATCCAAGGCACAGGAGAATCGATGTTTCGGGCATAAGCCCTTCTTCAGGAATGAGGAAAGTGTGTCCAGCAGGCTAAGATAAAAGGAGGGACTTGGGGGAGGGGCGTTGGAAATGCGATAGGTGGAAGGAGGTCAAGGTGAGGGTGATAGGCCAAAGTGGGGTGGGGGCGGAGAGGTCAGGAAGAAGATTGCAGGTTAGGAAGGTGGTGCTGAGTTCGAGGGATTTGACTGAGACAAGGTGGGGGGAGGGGAAATGAGGAAACTGGAGAAATCCGAGTTCATCCCTTGTGGTTGGAGGGTTCCTAGGCGGAAGATGAGGCGATCTTCCTCCAACCGTCGAGTTGCTATGGTCTGGCGATGGAGGAGTCCAAGGACCTGCATGTCCTTGGTGGAGTGAGAGGGGGAGTTGAAGTGTTGAGCCATGGGGTGGTTGGGTTGGTTGATCCGGGTATCCCAAAGGTGTTCACTGAAACATTCCGCAAATAGGCGGCCTGTCTCCCCAATATAGAGGAGGCCACATTGGGTGCAGCGGATGCAATAGATGATATGTGTGGAGGTGCAGGTGAATTTGTGGCAGGTATGGAAGTATCCCTTGGGGCCTTGGAGGGAAGTAAAGGGCGAGGTGTGGGCGCAAGTTTTGCATTTCTTGCGGTTGCAGGGAAAGGTGCCGGGAGTGGAGGTTGGGTTGGTGGGGGGTGTGGACTTGATGAGGGAGTCCCAGAGGGAGTGGTCTTTTCGGAACGCTGATAGTGGAGGGGAGGGAAATATATCCCTGGTGGTGGGGTCCGTTTGGAGGTGGCGGAAATGACGACGGATGATACGCTGTACATGGTGGGGTGGTAGGTGAGGACCATTGGGGTTCTGTCCTGGTGGCAGTTGGAGCGGCGGGGCTCAAGGGCGGAGGAGCGGGAAGTGGAAAAGATGCGGTGGAGGGCATCATCAACCACGTCGGGGGGGGGAGTTGCGGTCCTTGAAGAAGGAGACCATCTGGGTTGTACAGTTTTGGAACTGGTCCTCCTGAGAGCAGATACGGCGGAGACGAAGGAATTGGGAATATGGGATGGCGTTTTTACAGGGGGCAGGGTGGGAGGAGGTGTAGTCTAGGTAGCTGTGGGAGTCGGTCGGTTTATAGTAAATGTCCGTGTTGATTCGGTCGCCCGAGATAGAAATGGAAAGGTCTAGGAAGGGGAGGGAGGAGTCTGAGATGGTCCAGGTGAATTTGAGGTCGGGGTGGAAGGTGTTGGTAAAATGGATGAACTGTTCAACCTCCTTGTGGGAGCACGAGGCAGCGCCAATATAGTCATCGATGTAGCGGAGGAAAAAGTGGGGGGTGGTGCCAGTGTAGCTGCGGAAGATGGACTGTTCCACATATCCTACGAAGAGGCAGGCATAGCTGGGGCACATACGGGTGCCCATGGCTACTCCTTTGGTTTGGAGGAAGTGAGAGGATTGGAAAGAGAAGTTGTTCAGGGTGAGGACCAGTTCAGTCAGTCGAAGGAGGGTGTCAGTGGAAGATAAGGCGTTGGGGACCAGGGAAGCGAAAATCATGGAGGAGGTGGAGGGCGTGGGTGGTGTCCCAAACGTAGGTGGGGGGGTTCTTGGACTAAGGGGGACAGGACTGTGTGAACCGTGTCCCCCTTAGTCCATCTCTGCATATCTCGACACGGTCCTATCCCCCTTAGTCCAAGAACTCCCCACCTACGTTCGGGACACCACCCATGCCCTCCACCTCCTCCATGATTTTCGCTTCCCTGGTCCCCAACATCTTATCTTCACCATGGACATCCAGTCCCTGTATACCTCCATCCCCCAACACAAAGGACTCAAAGCCCTTCGCTTCTTCCTTTCCCGCCGTATCAACCAGTACCATTCCACTGACACCCTCCTTCGACTGACTGAACTGGTCCTCACCCTGAACAACTTCTCTTTCCAATCCTCCCACTTCCTCCAAACTAAAGGAGTAGCCATGGGCACCCGCATGGGCCCCAGCTATGCCTGCCTCTTCGTAGGATATGTGGAACAGTCCATCTTCCGCAGCTACACTGGCACCACCCCCCACCTTTTTCTCCCTACATCGATGACTATCGGCGCTGCCTCATGCTCCCACGAGGAGGTTGAACAGTTCATCCACTTTACCAACACCTTCCACCCCGACCTCAAATTCACCTGGAACGTCTCAGACTCCTCCCTCCCCTTCCTAGACCTTTCCATTTCTATCTCGGGCGACCGAATCAACACGGACATTTACTATAAACCGACCGACTCCCACAGCTACCTAGACTACACCTCCTTCCACCCTGACCCTGTAAAAACGCCATCCCATATTCCCATTTCCTTCGTCTCCGCCGTATCTGCTCTCAGGAGGACCAGTTCCAAAACTGTACAACCCAGATGGTCTCCTTCTTCAAGGACCGCAATTTCCCCCCAGACGTGGTTGATGATGCCCTCCACCGCATCTTTTCCACTTCCCGCTCCACCGCCCTTGAGCCCTGCCCCTCCAACCGCCACCAGGACAGAATCCCACTGGTCCTCACCTACTACCCTACCAACCTCCATGTACAGCGTATCATCCGCCATCATTTCTGCCACCTCCAAACGGACCACACCACCAGGAATATATTTCCATGCCCTCCCCTATCAGCGTTCCAAAAAGACCACTCCCTCCGTGACTCCCTCATCAGGTCCACACCCCCACCAACCCAACCTCCACTCCCAGCACCTTCTCCTGCAACCGCAAGAAATGCAAAACGTACGCCCACGCCTCCCCCCTTACTTCCCTCCAAGGCCCCAAGGGATCCTTCCATATCTGCCACAAATTCACCTGCACCTCCACACACATCATCTATTGCATCCGCTGTGGCCTCCTCTATATTGGGGAGACAGGCCCCCTCCTTGCGGATCGTTTCAGAGAACACCTCTGGGACACCCGGACCAACCAACCCAACCACCCCGTGGCTCAACACTTCAACTCCCCCTCCCATTCTACCAAGGACATGCAGGTCCTTGGACTCCTCCATCGCCAGACCATAGCAACTCGACGGTTGGAGGAAGATCGCCTCATCTTCCGCCTAGGAACCCTCCAACCACAAGGGATGAACTCAGATTTCTCCAGTTTCCTCATTTCCCCTCCCCCCACCTTGTCTCAGTCAAATCCCTCGAACTCAGCACCGCCTTCCTAACCTGCAATCTTCTTCCTGACCTCTCCGCCCCCACTCCACTCCGGCCTATCACCCTCACCTTGACCTCCCTCCACCTATCGCATTTCCAATGCCCCTCCCCCAAGTCCCTCCTCCCTACCTTTTATCTTAACCTACTGGACACACTTTCCTCATTCCTGAAGAAGGGCTTATGCCCGAAACGTCGATTCTCCTGTTCTTTGGATGCTGCCTGACCTGCTGCGCTTTTCCAGCAATGCATTTTCAGCTCTGATCTCCAGCATCTGCAGTCCTCACTTTCTCCTCTTTGTTCTATCAGTTTTAAACTCACTAAAATATTTTGTTGTAGAATGGTTTACAGTGTATTTATTTAACATAAAATTTCTGGTCAGTGCTAACTCTCAGGGTGTTAATAGGGGAGATTCAGCATTGATTAAAAGTCAAGAGGCAATGGTTAGAACGTTTCTTATTGGAAATAGTCGTTGCCTGGCATTTGTGGTACATTTGTATTACTTGCCACTTGTCAGCCCAAACCTGGATGTTATTCAAATCTTGTTGCATTTGAACATGGACTGCTTCAGTATCTGAGGAGTTGTGACTGCTACTGGACCTTATACAATCATCAGCACACATTCCCACTTCTGACCTTATCATGGAGGGAAAGTCATTGATGAAGCAGTTGAAGGTGGCTGAGCAGGGCCTACAACACTGCCCTGAGGGACTCCTGCAGAGATGTTCTGGAACTGACATAACTGGCCCCCCCACAACCACAACCAACTTCCTATATTCCAGGTATGACTCTAACCAGAGGAGAGTTTGCCCCATAATTCCCATTGATTCCAGTTTTACAAGGGCCCCTTAATGTCACACTCAGTCGAATGCAGCCTTGATGACAAGGGCTACCACTCTTACCTCACCTCTGGCATTCAACACTTTTGTCTGTGTTTGAACCATGGCTGTAATGAGATCAGTAGCTGAACGGCCTTGGCAGAATCCAAACTGGGTGTCACTGAATAGGTTATTGCTGAACTGTTGATGACATCTTCTGTGGTTGAGCGTAGACTGATGAGATGTAATTGGCTGGATTGCATTTGTCTGCTTTTCATTTACAGGACGCAGCTGAGTAGTTTTCCACATAGTTGGTAGATGCCAGTGCTATAACTGTACTGGAACAGCTTGGCTAGGGGAGCACTGGAGCACAAGTCTTCAGTATTGTTGCCATAATGTTGTCAGGGCCCACAGTCTATCCAGTATCCAGTGCCTTCAACCGTTTCTTGATGTCACATGGAGTGAATTGAATTGGCTTAAGATTGGTATCTGTAATACTGGAGATCATTGGAGGAGGTTGAGATGGATCCTCCAATAAGCATTTCTAGCTGGAGATTGCTGTGAATGCTTAAGCCTTATCATGGAAGTATCATAGACTCCTTATAGTATAGAGGCAGGCCCTTTGGTCAATGGTGTCCACACCAATCCTCCGGAGAGCATCCCTCTCAGACCCACATCCCCTCATTCTATCATCCTGCATTTCCCATGGCCAATCCACCTAATCTATACATCCCTGGACACTCTGGACAATGGAGCATGGCCAATCCACCTAATCTATACATCCCTGGACACTCTGGACAATGTAGCATGGCCAATCCACCTAATCTATACATCTTTGGATTGTGGAGGAAACCAGAGCATCCGGAGAAAATCTGCGCAGACACGGGAAGAATGTGCAAGCTCCAACACAGATGGTCGCTCAAAAGTAGAATTGAAGCTGGCTTGCTGGTGCAGCAGTGCTAACCACAGAGACAGCCTGCTGCCCAACTGATATTAAGGACAACCTCGATTATCTGAACAACACGGGCAGGAAGTACTTTGTTCGGATAACCAATCGTTTGAATAACTGATCACACTTACTTCCCTCCGCCCCACACCCCCCCGCTACAAGGTACCTACTCCCTTCAGCAAGCCACTCTCACCCTCCCGCCAGGGCATCTGTGTGTTTGCGGACTGTCGGCGGCGGTTTAAAGATCAGGCTCCAGGTTGGGGCGCCTAGTATTGAACAGTGGTCGGTGGCTTGCGGGCAAGTTACGATGCAAGGAAGGGCAGGAGGGATGAACTGTTCCTGAGGTCCCCAACCCCATTACAGCCACGGTGGGACAGCTGCTCGTCAGTTAGGCCAGTGTGGCCCTTGTCACTCCGACTCCTCGCAGACATTCTCTCATGATTGTTGTGACTGGGTTTGAGCAATTTCCCAAGGGAACGAATTGGGTGATCTCCAGGCTGGTTAGCGGTGCTGGATTCAGTCTGGTCTGTGAGCAGTGTGCCTGAGTGGGACTTTGAAATCTTGTACAGATAATCCGAAATTTGGATAATTGATGTTCGGACAATTGATGTTCGGATAACTGAGGTTTTTCTGTATTGTACTGATGTATTGGTCTCTTTTATAATTGAGGATGGGGATACTTGTGATGTTCTCTCCTCCAGCAAATTGTTTAATTTTCCACCACCATTCATGACTGGAGTGACTGTACTGTGTTGTAACTTCACCACGTTGACAACTCATTTTTAGGTATGCTGAGTGCCTTTCCTGGCTTGCTTTTCTGCACTCTTCATTGAACAAAGGTTGATTCTCTGGCTTGGTAGTAATGGTAAAATGGAGGATATAGAATCACAGAATCATACAGTTCACAAGAGGACCTTTAGCCCATCTCAAGTCTGTACTGACAAAAAGCTAGTCTAAATCTATACTATTCGAAGAGTGTGGTGCAGGAAAAGCACAGCTGATAGGCAGCATCCAAGGAGCAGGAGAATTGATGTTCTGGGCATAAGCCCTTCATCAGGAATGAGGCTGATGAGCCAAGGGGGCTAAGAGATAAGTGGGAGGGAGATGGGCCTGTGGGAAGGTAGCTGGGAATGCACTAGGCAGATGGAGGTGGGGGTGAAAGTGATGGATTGGAGAGGAGGATGGAGCAGATAGGTGCGAAGGACAGGTAGGACTGTTCAAGAGGGCAGTGCCAAGTTGGAAGGTTGGATCTGGGATAAGGTGGGGGGAGGGGAAATGAGGAAACTGGTGAAATCCACATTGATCCCATGTGGTTGGAGGGTCCCAAGGTGGAGGATGAGGTGTTTTTCCTCCAGGCGACATGTGATTACTGTTTGACGATGGAGGAGGCCCAGGACCTGCATGTCTTTGGCTGAGTGGGAGGGGGAGTTAGAATGTTCAGCCACAGTGTGGTGGGGTTGGTTAGTGTGGGTGTCCTTGTGATGTTCACTGAAACAATCCGCAAGTTGGCATTCTGTCTCCCAATGTAGAGGAGACCACATCGGGTGCAAAAGATACAGCAGTTGATGTATGTGGAAGTACAAGTAAATTTCTGTCAGATATGGAAGGATACTTTGGGGTCTTGGGCAGAGGTGAGAGGGGAGGTTGAGCTCAAGTTTTGCACTTCTTGCAGTGGAAGGGGAAGGTGTCAGGAGTAGAGGGTTGGTTGGTGGGTGGTGTGGATCTGATAAGGGAGTCGTGGACGGAATGGTCTCTCCGAAACGCAGGTGGAGAGGGAAATATATCTCTGGTGGTGGGGTCTGTTTGTAGGTGGCGAAAATGGCAGAGGATGTTGCAATGTATCCAGAGGTTGGTGGGATGGAAAGTGAGGACCGGTGGTTGGGGGGATTCTGTCCTTGTGATTAGACAGGTGAAGTTCAAGGCTGGAAGTGCGGGAAGTGGAGGATATCCGCTGGGGGACATTGTCGACCACGTGGGAGGGAAAATGTGGTTTTTGAAGAAGAAGGATATTTGGGATGTTCTATGGTGGAATTGATCCTCCTGGGAGCAGATGTGGCGGAAGCAGAGAAATTGGGAATGAGAGATAACATTTTTACAGGAGGCAGGGCGGGAGGAGGTATAGTCCAGGTAGTTGTGGGAATCAGTGGGTTTGTAATAGATGTCCGTGTTGAGTTGGTGGCGGAAAATGGAGATGGAGAGGTCCAGGATAGGGAGGGAGGTGTCTGAGATGGTCCAGATGAACTTGAGGTCAGAGTGGACGATGTTTGTGAAGCTGGTAAACTGTTCAACCTCCATGTGGGAGCACGAGGTAACGCCAATACAGTCATCGATATAGCAGAGGAAAAGCTGGGGAATGGTGCCATTGTAGCTGTGGAAGATGGACTGTTCCACGTGCCCGACGAAGAGGGAGGCCCATGCGGGTACCCATGGCTACCATTTGGGCTGAAAGAAGGGGGAGGATTGGAAGGGGAAATTTTTGAGAGTGAGGACCAGTTCAGCCAGTCGAATGAGCGTGTTAGTGAAGTATTGGTTGGGTCGGCATGAGAGGAAGAAATGGAGGATTTGGAGGCCTTTGTCATGCCAGATAGATGTGTACATGGACTAGATGCCCATGGTGAAAATAAGGCATTGGGGGCCAGGGAACAAAAGTTATGGAGGAGGTGCAGAGTGTGGATGGTGTCTTGGGGAGTTCCTGGACTAAGGGCGAACAGGACGGTGTCAAGGTACACAGAGGTGATTTTGGTGGAGCAGGAGCAGGCTGAGACAATGGGTTGTTCGGGGTAGTCAAGTTTGTGAATTTTGGGTAGGAGTTAGAATCGGGCTGTGTGGGCTTCCTGGACTTTGATTTGGAGGCTGTGGATGGGAGATTCCCCCACCTCATCACTCTTACCAATACTGTCATGGGCAGATGCATTTGTGGTAGATAGATCAGTGAGGATAAGGTCAAGTCTATTTTTGCTTCTTGATGGTTCAGTTACCATCTGCCGCTGACCCCATTTAGCAGTGATGTCCTTTACAGCCTGGCCAGCTTCAATGTCATTTCTGACTCAAAGTACTTCCTTCACCCTTGCTATTCTCAGTGCTTCTTTCATGTGGTGTAAACACAAAGGAATACAGAGTCATCAGTGGGGACGGGGGAGTGTGGTTCATGGTTTTCAGCAGGAGATTTCCTTGCCCATGTTTGATCTGATACGGTGAGACTTCATGGGGACAATGTTGATGACCTCTTCCACTAGGTTACATGGCATACTGATCTAGAAAATGCCATTGTGTGCATTTTAAAAGACTGTCCTCTGTGTCATTACTGCACAAGTGCTTTGCCTAGCCTATACAAGGATTAATGTTCCCCATGATGACTCTATTACACTTATTGGCTGAATTTCCTGAATGACACTTAGTTTACGGAGAGGTGAGTGAGGTGAGAGTGACCGCCTTTCACATCAAGGCCACATTTGATTCAGTCTGGCATCAAGAAACCGTAGGAAAACTAGAATCAATGTATTTGGGGGCAAATGCTTTGCTGGGTGGAGTCATACCTACTTCATAAGAAGATGTTGTGCTTGGCTGAGGTCAGTCATCTCAGATGCAGGACATCTCTGCAGGAGTTCCTCAGGGGAGTGTCCTAGGTCCAACCATCTTCAGGGTGGTTTATCAATGACATTGCCTCTACCATAAAGTCAAAAATGGGGAAGTTTTCTGATGATTTCATGATGTTCAACACCATTTGCGACTCCTCACATTCTGAAGTAGTCAATGTTCAAATGCAACAAGATCTGGATAATATCTAAGCTTGGGCTGACAACTGACAAGTAACATTTACGCCACACAAATTCCAGTCAATGATCACCTCAAATAAGCGACAATCCAATCACTGCACCTTGACATTCTATGGTGTTGCCATCACTGAATTCCTCACTGTCAACATCCTTGGGGTTACCATTGCCCAGAAACTCAACATGACTTGCCACATAAACACAATGGCTACAAGAGCAGGTCAGAGGCTAGAAATCCTACACCTTGACTCCCCAAAGCTTGTCCACCATCTACAAGGCATATGTAGAGTGGCACAATGATTCGGTGGTTAGCACTGCTGTCTCACAATGCCAAGACCCGGGTTAGATTCCAGCCTTGGGTGATTGACTGTGTGGAGTTTGCACATTCTCAAAATAAAGATTACTGAGAAAGAGTGGGAATGGTTGACCAACAGATAGATGAAGAATAGGAAGGGCACAGGAGTCCCCTATAGTCATCTCCCTGTCAAACAGACAGACTGTTTTGGATACTGTTGAAGAATATAGCTCCCCAGAGGAACGCAGCAGCAGCTGGGTTCATGGGATCGTGGCTGGCTATATTGGTAGGGGATTTGATTGTAAGGAGAATAGATCGGCGTTTCTGCGACTGCAAATGAGAGCCCAGGATGGTATGTTGCCTCCCTGGTGCAAGGATCAAGGATGTCTCAGAGTGGCTGCAGGACATTCTGGAAGGGGGAAAGTGAACAGCCAGCTGTCGTGGTGCATATAGGTAAAAATGATATAGGTAAAAAAAACATGGATGAGGTCCTACAAGGTGAATTAAGGGAATTAGGAATTGACATAAAACTTAGGATCTCAAAAGCAGTAATCTTGGGATTGCTACCAGTGCCGTGAGCTAGTCAAAGTAGGAATGGCAGGATAGCTAAGATGAATAAATGGCTTGAAGAATGGTACAAGAGGGAAGGATTCAAATTCCTGGGATATTGGAACCGGTTCTGAGAGGAGTGGTGGGATGAGTACAAATCGGATGGTATGTACCTGGGCAGGACTGGAACCAATGCCCTGGGAGGAGTATTTGCTAGTACTGTTGGGGAGGGTTTAACCTAAAATGGGAGGGGGCTGGGAACCAGTGCAGGAAGTCAGAGGAAAGTAAAGTGGCGACAGAAACAAAAGGCAGTAAGGGCAAAAGTGAAAATGGAAGGCAGAGAAACCAAAGACAAAATAAAATAGGACCATGTTACATCATAATTCTAAAAGGCAATATGTGTTAAAAAAAAAGTGAGCCTGAAGACTTTGTGCCTGAATGCAAGGAGTATTTGTAATAAGGTGGATGGATTAACTGCATAGACAGTTATTAATGAATATGGTGTAATTAAGATCACAAAAACCTGGCTCCAGAGTGACCAAGCTTAAGAACTGAACATTTAATTTTCAGGAAAGATATTCAGGAAGGAAAGGGAGGTGGGGTAGCATTGCTGGTAAAGAAGGGGATTAACAAAATAGTAAGGAGGGTCATTAGCCTGGATGATGTGGAATCTGTGTATGTGGAGGTGTGAAACATCAAAGGAATAAAACAGACCATCAAACAGTAGTTGTGAGGTTGGGGATGGCATCAAATAGGAAATTTGAGATGCATGCAGTTATTATGGGTGATTTCACTCTACATATTGATTGGACTAACCAAAATTGTAGCAATCCGGTGGAGGAGGATTTACTAGAATGTATGAGAGATGGTTTCCTTGACCAATATGTTCAGGAACCAACTAGAGAGTGAGCCATCCTAGACTGGGTATCGTATAATGAGAGAGAATTAATTAGCAACCTTGTGGCGTGAGATCCTTTGGGAAAGAGTGACCACAAAATGGTAGAATTTTTCATTAAGATGGAGAGTGACACAGTTAAATTGAGACTAGGATCCTGAACTTAAAGAAAGCTAATTTTGATGGGAAAAGACATGCATTGGCTAGGAAAAGCTGGACAAGGATACTTAACAGACTGACAGTGGATAGGCAATGGCAGACATTTAAAGAACACATGGACAAACTTCAATAGTTATGCATCCTTGTCTAGTGTTAGAGAGTAAAACAGGGAAAGTGCTTAGCCATGGCAAACTAGGGAAATCCGGGATAGTGTTAAAGCCGAAGAGGTGGCGTATAAATTGGCCAGAAAAAGCAGCAAACCTGAGGACTGGGAGAAATGTAAAATTCAGCACAGAAAGACAAAGGGTTTAATTTGGAAGGGGAAAATAGAGTACGAGAATAAGCTCATGGAAAGCAAAAAAGCTGACTACAAAATAGATATGGGAAGAGAAAAAGACTGGTGAACACAAATGTAGGACCCTGACAGTTAGAGTCAGGTGAATTCATAATGGACAATAAAGATATGGCAGACCAGTTGAACAAATATTTTGGATCTGTGTTCCTTAGGGACCTAATTGAATTCTTTGAAGCGGTGACAAGGTTTATTGATAGGTAAGGGATGTAGATGTCATATACATGGACTTTAGAAAGAAGTTTGATAAGGTTCCCCATGGTAGACTGATGAAGAAAGTGAAGTTGCATGGGGTCCAGGGCTTTCTAGCTAGATGAATAGAGAACTGGTTGGGCAATAAGAGACAGAGTAGTAGTGGAAGGGGGCTTCTCAAAATGGAGACCTGTGACCAGTGGTGTCCCACAGGGATCCATGCTGGGCCCACTGTTGTTTGTGATATACATAACTGATTTGGAGGAAGGTCTAGGTTGCCTCATTAGCAAGTTTGCAGATGACGCTAAGATTGGTGGAGTAGCACATAGTGAAGGGGACTGTTAGAGAATACAGCAGAATGCAGATAAATGGCAGATGGAGTTCAATCCAGACAAATGTGAGGGTGATGCATTTTGGAAGATGCAATTCCAGAGCAAATTACACACTAAATGAAAAAACACTGGGGAAAATTGATGTACGGAGAGATCTGGGTGTTCAGGTCCATTGTTCCCTGAAGGTGGCAACGTAGGTCAGTAGAGTGGTCAAGAAGGCTTACGGCATGCTTTGCTTCATTGGGCGGGGTATTGAGTTCAAGAGTGGGCAGATCATGTTTGGTTCAGCCGCATTTTGAATACTGCATACAGTTCTGGTCGCCACATTACCAAAAGGATGTGGATGCTTTGGAGAGGGTGCAGAGGAGGTTAACCAGGATGTTGCCTGTATTGGAGGGTGCTAGCTATGAGGAGGAGTTGAATAGATTAAGATTATTTTCATTAGAAAGGAGGAGGTTGATCGGGGACCTCATCGAGGCCGACAAAATCATGAGAGGTGTAGACAGGGTGATTAGCAAGGAACTTTTTCCCAGAGTGGAGGGCTCAATTACTACAGGTCACTAGTACAAGGTGCAAGGGGAAATGTTTAGGGGAGATATGTGTGAACGTTCTTCACGTAGAGGGTGGTGGATACCTGGAATGTGTTGCCAGCGTTGATGGTGGAAGCGGGCACGATAGTGTCATTGAAGATGTATCTAGACAGATAAATGAATGGGCATGGAGCAAAGGGATACAGATCCTTAGAAAATAGGCGACAGGTTTAGATAGAGAACTTGGAGGGCTGAAAGGCCTGTTCCTGCACTGTAAGGTTCTTTGTTCTTGACACAAATAAATTTCTGAACTACTAGGGGCCAGAGGGTCATGCTTGAAGGAGGAATTAAAGGAAATCCTTATTATTCAGGAATGGTATTGGGGAAATGGATGGGATTAAAACCTGATAAGTCCTCTGCATCCCAGAGTACATAATAAAGTGGCCCTAGATACATTGAACGCATTGGTGATCATTTTCCAACATTCTCTCAATTTTGAAAGTGTTCCAATGGACTGGAGGTAAATAATGCAATCCTACTTTTTTTTAAAGAAGGGAGGGACAGAGACAACAGAATTATGGGCTGGTTAGCCTGACATCAATGGTAGGGAACATGCTGGTGTCAATTATTGAGAATATAATTACTGAGCATTTGGAAAACGGTGACAGAATCAGACCAAGTCAGGATGGATTCACTGAAGGGAGATCACACTTGACAATTCTTCTGGATTTTTTTGAGGATGTGACCAGTAGAGTGGACAAGGGTGATTCAGTGGATGTTGTGTATCGTTCCACACAAGAGATTCATAACCAAGCTCATGTTATCAGAAGTAATGCATTGACATGAATAGAGAATTGGTTGGCAGACAGGAAGCGGATTTGGAATAAATAGGTGGGGTATTGCAGGGTTCACTACCAGAGCCACTGTTGTTCACAATAAAAAATTAACGACTTGGATGGAAGAATTGAATGCAATTTCTCCAAATTTGCAGATGACACTAAGCTGGGTGACAGTGTGTGCTTTGAGGAGGATGCTAAGAGGCTACAGGGTGACCTAGGCAGGCTGGCTGAATGGGCAAATACTTGGCAAATGCAATATAATGTGAGATTATCCACTTTGGTGGCAAAAAAAGGAATTCAGATTAATATCTGAATAGTGGTAGTTAAGGAAAAGGTGAGGTGCAATGAGATTTTGATGGCATGGTGGAACAGTCACCGAAAGTTGGCATGTAGGCAGTGAGGAAAGCTGGCCTTCATAGTGAGAGGATTTGAGTAAAGGAATAGGGTGCTTTGCTGCAATTATGCAGGGCCTTGGTGAGGCCACACCTTGCCTATTGAATGCAGTTTTGGTCTCCTGGTCTGAGGAAGAATATTCTTGCTATTGAAGGTGTTCAGCCAAGATTCACCAGGCTGATTCCTTAGATGGCAGGACTGATATGAAGAAAGACTGGATTGACTGAGCTTGAACTCTTTGGAATTTAGAAGAATAAGGGGGGATCTCTTAGAAACATATAAAATTCTGATGGGACTAAACAGACTAGATGTGAGAACAATATTTCTGATGTTTAGGATCATAGTCTACAAATAAGGGCTCAGCCATTCAAGACTGAGATAGGGACAAATATCTTCACTCAGAGAGTTGTGAACCTGTGGAATTCACAGAAAACCAGTAGGGCCAGTTCATTAGATATATTCAGAAGGGGGCTGGACTTAGCCCTTGCTGCTAAAAGGATGAAGGGGTCTGGAGAGAAAGCAGGCATGCGATACTGAAATGGCATGTTCAGCCATGATCTTATTGAATGGTGGTGCAGGCTCGAAGGACTGAATGGCCTACTCTTGCACCTATTTTCTATGTTTCTAAGGCAGCTCATCACCACCTTCTCAAGGGGAATTAGAGATGTAATAAAAATGCTGGCTAGCCAGCAACATCCATGTCTCACAAGTAAATTTTAAAAACGGGAGAATCGCTGACAATGGAATTAGATTATAGATTAGATTACAGATTATAGATTACATTACAGTGTGGAAACAGGCCCTTCGGCCCAACAAGTCCACACCGACCCGCCGAAGCGCAACCCACGCATACCCCTACATTTACCCCTTACCTAACACTACGGACAATTTAGCATGGCCAATTCACCTGACCTGCACATCTTTTGACTGTGGGAGGAAACCGGAGCACCTGGAGGAAACCCACGCAGACACGGGGAGAATGTGCAAACTCCACACAGTCAGTCGACTGAGGCGGGAATTGAACCCGGGTCTCTGGCGCTGTGAGGCAGCAGTGCTAACCACAGAATTATTGACTATTAGTTAGATGATATTGGTGTTTCATAGCATTCAGCTGTGCACATAGCTTTCAGCTGAGCACATATTTGGCAATGTGTAACACTGGAATATAATGTGGTAGGAAGATATTGTTGTTTAAAGATGAACCTTAGAAACTAACAAAGCTTTCTGTGCAGAAAAGTAAAATCCAAGTTGTCCAAGTGAATAGTGACAGAAGTAAGGTGTAAATTGTTGGGTAAGATTACCTTCCAGTGTTCCTGGAATCCGAACAATAAGAATTATACCTTATTCAACATAGATAAGTCCCCAGGGTTGAACCAGATATATCCAATGTTACTACGGGAAGCGAGGAATGAGATTGCTGCATCTCTGGTGATGATCTTTGCATCCTCACTCTCCATGGGAGTAGTACTGGATGATTGGAGGGAGGCAAATGTTGTTCCTCTGTTCAAGAAAGGGAATAGGGAAATCTCTGGTAATTACAGACCACTCAGTCATCAGACCACATCTGTGGTAAGCAAGGTACTGGAAAGGATTCTGAGTGATAGGATTTATAACTATTTGGAAAAACGTAGTTTGATTGAAGATAGTCAGCATGGTTTTGTGAGGGGCAGGTCTTGCTTAACAAGCCTTATTGAGTTCTTTGAGGATGTGATGAGATAAGTTGAAGAAGGTCGAGTGGTGGATGTGGTGTATATGTATTTCAGTAAGGCATTTAATAAGGTTCCCCACGGCAGGCTCATTCAGAAAATTAGGAGGTATAGGATACAGGGACATTTGGCTGCCTGAAAGAAGACAGGGAGTGGTAGTGGATGGAAAGTATTCCGCCTGGAGGTGGGTGACCAGTGGTGTCCCGTAGGGATCTGTTCTTGGGTTTCTGCTCTTTGTAGTTTTTATAAATAACTTGGATGAAGAAGTGGAAGGGTAGGTTAGTAAGTTTGCCAATGACACAAAGGTCGGTGGTGTTGCAGATAGTGTCAAGGGCTGTTGCAGGCTACAACATGGCATTGACAGGATGCAGAGTTGGACTGAGAAATGGCAGATGGAGTTCAACCTGAATAAATGTGAAGTGATTCATTTTGGAAGGTTGAATTTGAATGCTAAATACAGGGTTAAAAACAGGATTCTTGGCAGTGTGGAGGAACAGAGGGATCTTGGGGTCCACATACAGAGATCCTTCAAAGTTGTCACCCGAGGTGATTCAGAGATGCCGGTGTTGGACTGGGGTGTACAAAGTTAAAAATCACACAACACCAGGTTATAGTCCAACAGGTTTAATTGGAAGCACACTAGCTTTCGGAGCGACGCTCCTTCATCAGCTTCTCCAGCTTCCACCCAAAACATATTAAAACAGCCATTCTCTATGGACAAGCCCTACGCATACACCAGATCTGCTCAGATGAGGAGGAACGTGACGGACAGCTGGAAGTACTCAAGGATGCCCTCACAAGAATGGGGTACAATGTTCAACTCATCGACCGCCAGTTCCGACGTGCCTCAGCAAGGAACCGTAATGACCTCCTCAGGAGACAGACACGGGCTGCAAATGACAGGGTACCCTTCGTTGTTCAGTACTTCCCAGGGGCTGAAAAATTACGCCATGTTCTTCGTGACCTGCAACACATTATCAATGAGGATGAGCACCTCACCAAGACCTTCCCCACAACCTCCACTACTTACCT
This sequence comes from Chiloscyllium plagiosum, assembly GCF_037043375.1. NCBI lineage: Eukaryota > Metazoa > Chordata > Chondrichthyes > Orectolobiformes > Hemiscylliidae > Chiloscyllium > Chiloscyllium plagiosum. The sequence goes on from NW_028270168.1 coordinate 55,227,492, forward strand.
TTAAACAACCGCCAAACCTCAAACAGATCATTGTTTGTAGCAAACTGCCCGGCTCTCAGGACAACTCCATACAACCCTGTCACGGTGAACGCTGCAAAACGTGTTAGATTGTGGACATAGATACCACTATTACGCGTGGGAACCCCTCCCACCGTGTACATGGCAGGTACTCATGTGACTCAGCCAATATTGTCTATCTTATACGTTGCAGGCAGGGAAGCCCGAAGGCATGGTACATTGGGGAAACTGAGCAAAGTTTCCCCAATGGGTGAATGGGCACTGCACAACAATCAACAGACAGGAGGGCTCTCTCCCAGTTGGGGAACACTTCAGTGGTCCAGGGCATTCAGCCTCGGACCTTCGGGTGACCATCCTCCAAGGTGGACTTCGGGACAGGCAGCAGAGGAAAGTGGCCGAGCAGAGGCTGATAGCTAAGTTCGGTACCTATGGGGAGGGCCTCAACTGGGACCTTGGGTTCATGTCACATTACAGGTGATCACCATTGCACTACACACACACACACACACACACACAGATATTCCTACACACACACACAGATATTCCTACACACACACACAGAGATATTCCTACACACACACACACACACTCACATACACACGGACACAGATACACACAGACGTGCACACAGACACCCACACACACCCTTATAGACACACACACTCCCATACATGCACCCCCTCACAGACTTAAGACACTCTGCACTCACTACACACACACACACACACACTCACAACTCCCACCCCAGACAGACACACACACAGACAGACAAAGACCCACATGCACACATATATATTGTGTGTGGTGAATTTTTTTGGTACTTTCAGAGTTACATTGCACTTTGTTCAAAAACCACATACATTCATGTAGAACTCTGAGCTCAAAAACTGCATGAATTTATGTAAAACTCTGTTATCTCACTTTTTAGATTGGAATCAATCTAAACATCAGGTCATAGACAGAGAACACAGGGGGCTAACACCTTCAACATATTGTCTAGCTATCACCATTGTTAACAGCTAACCCGAGAATGCAACTTTAAAAAAAAGGGGTTTGTGATTTACACATGAAAGAAGTAAAACTATCACTATATTCTAAAAGATGAAAAGCTTAACAGACAATCAGTTCTTCAATGTATAATTTCAGTTACATCACACTGCAAATTTTTGCTATAAATTCTGTGTTACGATCGAGCCCTGCACAATCACCTGATGAAGGAGCGTCGCTCCGAAAGCTAGTGTGCTTCCAATTAAACCTGTTGGACTATAACCTGGTGTTGTGTGATTTTTAACTTTGTAACCCAAGGTGGTAGAGTTGTTAAGAAGGTGTATGATGTTTTGGCTTTCATTAACAGGGGGGTTGAGTTTAAGAGCTGCAAGGTTTTGCTGCAGCTGTATAAAACCCTGGTTAGACCATACTTGGAATATTGTGTCCAGTTCTGGTTGCATCATTATAAGAAGGATGTAGATGCTTTAGAGAAGATGCAATGAGATTTACCAGGATGCTGCCTGGATTGGAGGGCTTGTCTTATGAAGAGAGGTTGAGTGAGCTCAGGCTTTTCACACAGGAGAGAAGAAGGAAGAGAGGTGACTTGTAGAGTGTACAAGGTAATGAGAGGTATAGATAGAGTAGATAGCCAGAGATCTTTCCCCAGGGCAGAAGTGGCTGTCACGAGTGGGTCATAATTTTTAAGGTGATTGGAGGAAGGAGATGTCAGAGGTTGGTTCTTTATGCAGAGAGTGGTGTGTGTGTGTGGAATGATCTGCCAGTGGTGGTAGTAGAATGAGTGACAGTAGGGACATTTAAGCGTCTGCTGGGCAAGCACATGGACAGCAGTAAATTGAAGGGTGTGTAGGTTAGATTGATCTTTGATTAAGATAAATGCTTGGCACAACATCATGGGTTGAAGGGCTTGTACTGTGCTGTACTGTTGTATGTTCTATGTTCTATACCAAACAAAACATAATAAATCGCATGAAGATTGAAAGATTCCCAGTCCATGGGTCATCATATCCGCCCTTACTGAAAAAGAACCTGGAATCCCATTGCCCAGACATTCAGTGGTAACAGCATCTGAACTGCATATCCAAATGCCTGCTTTAATGTGATGAAGTATTCTGTTTCTCCCACCCTTTCAGACATGGATTTTCAGATTCCATTATGTTCTGGGTGAGAAACACTGTCCTCCAATTACTGCCAAATACTTTTAATACTTGCCTCAAGGTTATTGATGTTTCTACCAATAGAGGTAAGTCATTTCTATGCACTCTGGGCTCTTCTTTGTTTCACTTTAATTAAAGTTCCTCTCAGCCTCCTCCATTCCCAGAAAATATGAATAATCTTTGGTCATATTTAAAATAGTTCATTTCTGGCAACAGCCTTTGGAGTTGCTGCTATAGCCTCGAGTTTGCAATCACATCCTTCCTGTAATGTGGTGAGCAAACTGTACACATTGTTGTAACTGCGGTCTAACTGGCATTTCACATCATTTTAATGTAATTTCCCTGGTCTTAACTTGAGGCCTCAGTCTGAAAAGGAAATTATATTCAGTGAATTTTAGATTGGCTTTTGTGCTATTGTCAAGATTCTTTTGACATGACTGAGTCTGCCTTTTCCTCTGTCTCTTTTTCATTATCGATGGCCAATCCTCCTTTACCTTCAACCCTCCATGTGACCACCTCTGTGTTCTCGGTTTCTTCCTTGACGTGACCCAGACAGTCCCCATCTGACACCAGCCTCCTCAGCCTGTCCTCACCTTGAACAACATCTTCAGCTCCACCTTTCTCCTCCAAATAAAAGGTGTTGGCATGGTAACCCGTTGCTTTTGGCTTTGCCAGTATTTTTGCAAAACATATGGAACGTTCCTTATTTCAGACCTACTCAGGGCCCCTCCCTCATCTCTTCTTCTGGTAGATATATGACTGTGTTAGTTTCCCTTCCTGCTCTCACCATGAACTAAAAAGTTTAATTATCTCTTTTTGCAACTTCCCCCTTCTCTCAAATTTACCATCTCCAACACTTCTATGACTTTGCTGTCTCCATTTCTGGGCTTTCAACTAATATCCACCAAAATACCTGGGAAACCCAAAGCTCGCATGACTATACATCCTCTCAGAGTCTAGATTAGAGTGGTGCTAGAAAAGCACAGCAGGTCAGGCAGCATCTGAGGAGCAGGAAAATCGACGTTTCAGGCAAAAAGCTCTTCATCAGGAATAGAGACAGGATGCCTGCAGGGTGGAGAGATAAATGAGAGGGGGGTGAGGGTGGGGAGAAAGTAGCATAGAGTACGGAGGCAGGCACTGAGAAAGCAAATGTGGCTGTGGTAATGAGTCTGTTTCAGGATATGGTTGAAGAGCTTCAGGGCAGGAGAGATGACCTGGGGGTTGCAGTGAGAGAGAGACTCACTGAGATTCGTGTAGAGAGAGGAGGAAAACATCTTCAAGGCAGGCATCCTTGCAAGAGGATTCGCAGTAGGGTTAAAATTGACTAGGTAAAAACAAGGACTGCAGATGCTGGAAACCAGAATTTAGGTCAGAGTGGTGCTGGAAAAGCACATCAGGTCAGGCAGCATCCGAGGAGCAGGAAAATCATGTTTTGGGCAAAAGCCCTTCATCAGAAATAGAGGAAGGGTGCATCCTCCCATCCTGCTTCCTGTAAGATTCCATGCTATTCTCCCAGTTTTCCTGTCGGTGTGAAAGACCATGGGAGCAGAAATAAGCCATTCAGCTCATCAAATCTGCTCTGCCATTTAATGAGATTATGGCTGACTTGTCCCTAAAACCTCAGAATCACTATTGATTAAATACCTGTCTATCTCAGCCTTGACTATAGTTAGTGACTCAGCCTTGACAGTCCTCTACGGAAATTAATTCCACACATTTACTCCCCTCAGAGAAGAAATTCCTCCTCATCTCTGTTTAACTGGGCAACTCTGAAAAGCTGTCCATCATCGACAAAGCATAAGTCTGGAGTGTGATGGAATACTCCTGGATTGACGAATTTTCAACTATACTCAAAACACTAAACACCATCCAAGACAAATCAGCCCACATTATTGACACCACATCCACAAGCATCCAATCCTACCACCACCAATTGTCAGGAACAGCAGTGTGTACAATCTACAAAGTTTCACTGCAGATATTCACCAAGGATCCTTAGACAGAACCTTCCAAGCCCACAATCACTTCCAGCTAGAAGGTAAAGGGTGACAGATATATGGGAACACCACTATCTTCAAGTTCCCCTTCAAATCACTCACCATCTTGATTTTGCAACATATTTTTCCTTCAATGTCGCTGGGTCAAGATCCAGGAATTCCCTCCTGTATTGGTTATAATGAGGTCAGCCAGGTGGACCTCCTATTCTATGAGCTCCCTGATTGGGCTGTTAATCTGGTTCAATCAGGGAGCCCTGGCTGACAGATAAGAACAGGAGTGTGGCCGACTGCCTGCCCTCTTCCGCGGTTCCGTTAGGGCCCGGGTGTCCTTGGAGAAGGAGCACGCGGTGTCCACCAACATCCTGGAGTTGTTCAGGGAGAGGTGGGCGCCGCAGGGAGTGGAGTGCATCATTTCTCCCTCCAACTCTATTTTGATTTAGTCCCTACCCTCCCCTTCACTGTTTTTGATCACACAGCACTGCCCTTTGATGTGAAGGGCAGTGTTTGTCACTGGCCACCCAGGTGTTTTCCTATCTTCCTGGTGGTGGAATTTGAATAAAGATTCGTACACCTTGTGTCTCTCACTTTGTCTCACACCTGCACACACACACCATGGGTGCTGGGGGAAAAATAAGCACTACCGCAGTTAGGTGGTAGTGTGGAGGAAAAACAAAAAAAAGAAAAAAAGAAAAGAAAAGAAAGGAAAAAAAAATAAACAGGGGAAAAAAAGATTTAAAAAAAACAACAGGAGTGGGCCGACTGCCTGCCCCTCTTCCGTGGTTCCGTTAGGGCCCAGGTGTCCTTGCAGAAGGAGCACACGGTGTCCACCAACACCCTGGAGTTGTTCAGGGAGAGGTGGGCGCCGCAGGGAGTGGAGTGCATTATCTCCCCCTCCAGCTCTATTTTGATTTAGTCCCTACCCTCCCCTTCACTGTTTTGATCACACAGCACTGCCCTTTGATGTGAAGGGCATTGCTTGTCACTGGCCACTCGGGTGTTTCCTTTCTTCCTGGTGGTGGAAACTGAATAAAGATTTGTGCACCTTGTGTCTCACACATGCACAGACAAAACATGTGTGCTGGGGAAAAAATAAGCACTACCGCAGTTAGGCAGTAGTGTGGGGGTTTTCAAAAAAAGAGAAAAAAAAGAACAGGAGTGTCAGACATCCTGTTCACTCCGAGACCTGGAGCTGAGGGACCTGCATTAGAGTCAAGGGCATGTGTAAATAAAGGGTGACTTGGTGATGGGTTACTGGCCTCTGTGGAGTTACTTCAGCAGTGACAAGAGTAAAGCATGCTCCTGAAGCAGTTCACTTGCAGCAGTTGTCTTTGAGTTGGGATAAGCATTTCTGACATTATGTCACTATTTCAGAAGCTTGACTCATTTGATCCTGCTGTCTAAGACAGGGCCCCGTATGTGGAAAGAATGCATTTTTTTTCCCCCAGGTAAATTACATTTGTGCAGATGAAAAACAGAGAATTTCCACTGACAGCTTGTGGGCCCATAGCTTTCTCGTTCATTTAGAGCTTAACTGTCCCTGAGGCACCACATGCTAAAAGCTTACAATAGTTGACTGATTTAGTGAAGGAATATTGCAACCCCAAGCCTCCTCTAATTCTGAGACATTATTGATTTGACTTGGTAATTCGAGAACTAGGAAATTCTGAATCAGGACTTTTGACTAGGTTTGACTGGCAGAGGCATGCAACTTTGGTTTAATCCTTAATGGGATGCTGAGAGACCACTTGGTATATGGGATTAATGATGCAACCATGCAAAAGCACCTACAAGCTGAAGCCCAAGTGTACTTCAAATCGACAATACAGCATTTTCATTGGAAAAGGAGAAAAGTGGAGCATATGAGTTAGAGTATTCCAATGGAAGTGGACACCCTCACCTGTCCGACTGAATCTGAGGACCACTTGAGTGAAGATAATTGCATAGCCTCACTCAGGACATATCCTAAACAGAGAGACTCTAGGTCAGCCAACAGCAAAACGCCAAAATAAAGCTAAACCTTGACCAAACTGTTAACATTTTCTTTAGTATCTGTGCTGCCAGGCCACTGTAGCTGCTGCCGGAACGTGGACTTCAATTGAGTTAAAAGCTAGGTGGAGTTGTGGACAGTGAGGAGGGCTGTTGTTGGCTGCAGAGGGACTTAGATATGATGCAGAGCTGGGCTGAGGAGTGGCAGATGGAGTTCAACCCTGCCAAGTGTGAGGTTGTCCATTTTGGAAGAACAAATAAGAATGCGGAATACAGGGTTAATGGTAGGGTTCTAAGTCAGGTGGAGGAACAGAGGGATCTTGGGGTCTATGTACATAGATCTTTGAAGATTGCCACTCAGGTGGATAGAGTTTGTAAGAAGGCCTATGGAGTATTATCGTTCATTAGCAGAGGGATTGAATTCAAGAGTCGTGAAGTGATGTTGCAGCTGTACAGGACTTTGGTTAGGCCACAGTTGGAGTACTGTGTGCAGTTCTGGTCGCCTCACTTTAGGAAAGATGTGGAAGCTTTGGAGAGGGTGCAGAGAAGATTTACCAGGATGTTGCCTGGAATGGAGAGGAAGTCGTACGAGGATAGGTTGAGAGTTCTCGGCCTTTTCTCGTTGGAACGGCGAAGGATGAGGGGTGACTTGATAGAGGTTTATAAGATGGTCAGAGGAATAGATAGAGTAGACAGTCAGAAACGTTTTCCCCGGGTACAACAGAGTGTTACAAGGGGACATAAATTTAAGGTGAAGGGTGGAAGGTATAGGGGAGATGTCAGGGGTGGGTTCTTTACCCAGAGAGTGGTGGGGGCATGGAATGTGCTGCCCGTGGGAGTGGTAGAGTCAGAATCATTGGCAACCTTTAAGCGGCATTTGGATAGGTACATGGATGGGTACTTCATCTAGGTTAGAAGTTCGGCACAACATCGTGGGCCGAAGGGCCTGTTCTGTGCTGTATTGTTCTATGTTCTAAAGAACTCAAGCCAGTATCCAGGAGAGTGCACACCCTGGAAAGTCCACCTATCTCTGGTTGGAAGAGTTAAATTGATTAACAACATCCAAATCAGAACCAATCATCAAAAGCTTCTGGGTAAATGGTCACCTGGTTCTAATGGAGGTTGATACAGGTGTGGCTCTATCTATGATTGCAGAACCAGTCTTGAACAGAATTCACTCTGGTCTACAACCTTTAAGTTTGTGCACGACTTCAGTTAAACTGAGAACCTATTCAAGGGGTCCTTTACAGATTAAGGGGATAACTTCAGTTCCTGTCTCTTATGAGAAGGAGCTGGTTCAATTACCATTGATTGTGGTAAAAGGCTTGGGCCCATGCTTGATGGGGTGAAATTGTTTGAGAAAGGTTCACTGAGAATGGTTCAACATTTCCTGATGAAAATAATTTAATTAATTAAACACCCAAAATCTAATTAACCTAATTAAATACCCAGAAGGTGTTCAGGAAAGTCTAGGGACTATCAAAGGGACCAAGGCCACCTTATGTTGACCTGGAAGCAATTCCACATTTCTGCAAGGCCTACGCAGTGCAACTTGCCTCATGGGCAAAAGTAGAGGCAGAAACCAGGAGGCTGGAGAGCAAAGGAATCATCAAACCAGTACTGTTTATGGAATGGGCAGCACTTGTGATCCAGATTGTGAAGCCCGATGGGTCAGTTCACCTTTTAAGGATGTTAATCAACTTCTCACAGCTGGATAAGTCCCTCACACAGGATTTATGTACAAAGCTGGCAGTGTGATTTTCACAAAGCTGGACATCAGGCAGCTACTTGCAAATGTAGTTGGATGAAAATTCACAGAAGTGTGGTACAATTAATATCCGTTTGGGTTTGTACCAATATACAAGACTGCCATGTGGGGTATTGTTAGCCTGTGCAATTTTTCAGCAGATGATAGAGAATTTTTTTCAAGGCTAACCTAGCTCGCCATTTATCTTGATGATGTGCTCAGAGACGGGAACACAAATAAAAAGCACTTAGAGAATTTAGGCATTGCTCTCAGATGTTTCTTCCAGATGAGTGTGCGTTAGAAGGGAAAAATGTGTGTTCCAAGTGACTTACTTGGGCTACAGAATAGACAAAACTCGATTGCACTCATTGGAAGATGGAGTGAGGGTGATCAAAGTGCCTTGGCTCCCATGTCAGTATTGGAGCTTAGGTCTTTCCTTGTGCTGGTGAACCATTACGGAAAGTTCATACATAACCAGGCATCCATCCTGACGGTTTTGAATCAACTTATTGGAAAAAGGGTCAGCCTTGGAAATGATCACATAGCCAAGTTTTAGCTTTCAGAGGAATGAAGGAACAGCTATCATCCTCTAAGGTGTTAGCAGAGTATGATGCCAAGTGAGATCTGGCATTGCCATGCAATGCCTCCTCATATGGCATGTTGGTAGTATTAGCCCATAGATGGTCCAATGGAGAGGAACACCCAACAGTGTATGCATCCAAGAGTTAAGCCAAATCAGAGCAGGTAGAGAAGGAAAGTTTGCCAGTCATATTTGGAGTCAGGAGATTCCACCAATAACTTTATGGACATTAATTTGAAATAAAAATGGACCACAAACCCCTGCTAGTTCTACTTAAAGAAGAAAAAGCTGTGCTTCCTATAGTTTCAGGCCAAATTCATCAGTGGATTCTAAGTGTATATAATTGCGAGTTGGAACACTGTCTGAGAGGCCAAGTAGCAAATGCGAATGCATTGAGCTGCTTCCTGTCGACAAATACACTCTGATGGCACTGCCACTGAAAGAGTTTGTAATGGTTTTAAATTTCCTGGTCCTAACCTTCCACCTGACTAATCTTTGGGTACAGCGCATTATCCTCCGCCATTTCCAGCACCTACAATCAGACCCCATCACCAAAGATATATTTCCCTCCCTGTCTCTGTCTGTGTTCTGCAGAGACCGTTCCCTCTGTGACTCCCTTATTAGGTCCATGACCCCCACTAACTCAATCTCCACATCCAGCACCTTCCCTTGCCGCCACACGAGATGTAAAACCTGTGCCCACACCTCCATCCAAGACCCCAAAGGATCCTTTCACATCTGGCAGAAATTTTCCTGCACACCCACTACCTCATCGACTGTGTTTGTTGCTCTACATCGGGGAGACAGGACACCAACTAGTGAAGCATTTCAGCGAGCATCTCTGGGATACATGCACCAAACAACCCCACCACCCTGTGGCTAGCGCTTCAACTCCCCCTCCTACTCCCACAAGGAAACCCCTTGACCTCATCCACTGCCGAACCAAAGCCACCTGACAATTGGAGGAAGAAAGCCTCAACTTTCGCCTTGGGACCTTTCAACCACATGGGATCAACATTGACTTCACTGACCTGCGTTGCTTTTCCAGCACTGCACTTTTCGACTCTGACTCTTCAGCATCTGCAGTCCTCACTTTCTCCTTGTTTAAAGCCCTACTAATCAGAGTTCAGGACTTGCTTGTTCCAATAAGGAGGAAGAATGAAGATGGCAATGTTACGGAACTTTGGATAATGAGGTAGGCTGTGATTAGGCAGCTAAATTTGGACAGGACCCATGGAAGATAGTGAGATTAGTGTGGAGCATGCTAATTTGCTAGGGCATTTTGAGATCAAGAAACAAGTGATATTGGGTCTCTTGAAGAGCATTAAGGTGGATAAATCCCAAGGACCTGATGACATCTATGCTTAAAAATATGTTGCTGGAAAAGCGCAGCAGGTCAGGCAGCATCAAAGGAGCAGGAGAATCGACGTTTCGGGCATAAGCCCTTCTTCCTGAAACATCGATTCTCCTGCTCCTTTGATGCTGCCAGACCTGCTGCGCTTTTCCAGCAACACATTTTTAAGCTCTGATCTCCAGCATCTGCAGTCCTCACTTTCTCCTGATGACATCTACCGCAAGTTATTGAGAAAGGTAAGAGAGGAGATTGCTACGACCTTGACTAGGATCTTTGTAGCCTTGCTAGCCACTGGAGATGTCATGGAGAACTGGCAAGTTGCTAATGCTGTTCCTGTTCAAGAAAGGAAATAGGGATAATCCAGGAAACTATAGAATGCTGACTCTCATGTTGGTAGTTAGGGAGCCCTTGGAGAGATTTCTTAGGGATAGGATTTGTGCGCATTTGAAATGCATGGCTGTATTTAGGACAGTCAGCATGGCTTTGTGTGGGGCAGGTCATGTCTTATGAACTTGATTAGATTTTTTTGAGAGGGCGATGAAGATTATCAATGAAAATAGAGCAGTGGATATTTTCTACATGAATTTTAATAAGGCTTTCATTAAGGTCCATCATGGTAGGCTCATCCTGATGATTATGATGCATGGATCCATGGTGACTTGGCTGTTTGGATTCAGAATTGGCCTGGCCTGGCCATAGAGGATAGATGGTAGTGTTTTTCTGGCTAGAAGTCAGTGACTAGTGTTGTTCCACACAGGGATCTGTACTGGGACCTCTGCTGTTTGCGATATACACAAATGACTTGGATGAAAATAGTTAAAAATGACACAACAGTTCAACAGGTTTATTTGGAAGCAACAGCTTTTAGAGCGTTGCTCCTTCATCAGGTGGTTGTGAAGCAGGACCATAAGACACAGAATTTATAGCAAAAGATTAGTGTCATGCAAGTAAAATAATATATTTAACATACCTCAATTTCTGGTAAGTCTTTCATAGAATCCCTACACTGTTTAAACAGGCCATTTGGCTCAATAATTCCAAGCTGGCCCTCTGAAGAGCAACTGACCCAAATCCATTCTCCTACCCTATATTTACCCCTGACCAATCTATACATCCCTGAACGCTGTAGGTAATTTAGCATGGCCAATTCGCCTAACTTGCACTCTTTAGACAGTGGAAGGAAACCCACACAGGCACGTGGAGAATGTGTAAACTCCACACAGTCAGTTGCCCAATGGTTGGAATCGAACCTGGGTCCCTGGCGCTGAGAGGTGGCAGTGCTAACCACTGAGCCACCTCATTTAGAATGGATTACTGGTTTTGGTCATTGATATATAAATCCCAGAACTTCTTTTAAGTCACATTCTCAAGATAAGTTAGGTTTTTTTTTTAAAAGTGACATCTCAGCTCAGATAATGCATTAAAGGTGTGAGATTAGAGTAAATCTATGTCCCAGTCTTGACTCAGACTGGTTCTATTTCCAAAGTGGAATTTACAGAATATTATATGGATTGATTGTCTGCATTAACTGTCTGCAGGTTGTATATTTTTTGAGCAAAACAGAATATATCTGTAATTCTGCAAATACAAATTCACCCCACAAACTTATATGTGTGTATGTGGATGCAGGAGAAAGAGAGAGAGAGAGAGAGAATGCGTGCGTGTGAATGTGAGAGATTGTTTGTGTGTGTGCAAGCTTGGTAAAGTGTGTTTGTGCATGTAATGGGGTATAAGCCTGTGAGAGGGTGCATGCATGGGGTGAATTTATATTTTATAGAGATATACAGCACACAAACAGACCCTTCGGTCCAATTCGTCCATGCTGACCAGATATCCTAAACTAATCTAGTCCTATTTAACGGTACTTGGCCCATATCCCTCTAAACCCTTCCTATTCATATAACCATCCAGTTGCCTTTTAAATGTTGTAGTTGTACTAGTGTCCACCACTTCCTCCAGCAGTTCATTTCACACACTGACCACTCCTTGCATGAAAAAGGTACCCCTTAGGTTCCTTTTAAATCTTTTCCCTTTCACCCTAAACCTATGCCCTCTAGTTTTGGGCTTTCCCATCCCAGGGAAAATACCTTGTTTATTTATCTTATCCATGCCCCTCATGATTTTATAAATCTCAATAGGTCATCCCTCAGCCTCCGACACTCCAAGGAAAACAGCTCCAGCCTATTCAGCTTCTCTCTGTAGCTCGATCCCTCCAACCCTGGCAATCAATCCTCTTCGTTGCTTCTTCAAAAAACTCAATCTAGTTCATGAGACATGATTTCCCACGCACAAAGCCATGCCTCCAACAACTTGCCCACCACTGATGTTAGGCTCACTGGTCTATAGTTCCCTAGCTTTTCCCTCCAACCTTTCTTAAATAGTGGCACCACGCATTGACTTGTTGACGATTCTAAGAACAGAATCCCAGATTGTAAGAATTAAATAAAAATCACCAGAAGCCTGAGAAAATCTGTTTGCGCGACTGGTACCTTTGGAATTCAAGCCAGATATACAATTCTTCATGTATGTAATACAACCCATCATCTGAGGATTTCATGAAGAATATTCAGCATTTGACCAAACAGTTTCTTTTCTAATTCATCCTTTAACTGTATCTGTCTGTCTGACATTGCGAGAATGGGGTCTTATATTCAAAGAACATTGGGCTTCAATCATTAATATTAATTAAATTGCCTTGTGTTCTGCTAAAGTTTTATTCTTAATGATAAACTATTAATTTTTGTTTAAGTTAGACTAGATTACACATCATGTAATAGATATGTTACTTCTAAAATGTTGTTAGGAACAAATTAACAGTTTTGAGCGTCATGGTTTAATTCCACTGTGTTCTTAATCTAGTGATAGCGAGGTTGATTTAGTTTGACCTGCTTTCCCAGTATCATAACAGGACTCCCAGGGTAACTCTCTCCTGACTGGATACCACTGCGTCACCACCACTATTGTGGTGAAGTGGGACAGGACATAGCCATGGGTGGTGATGGTGTAATGTTTGGAAGATTATATGTAAGTATGTCTGACTGGTCTGTCGGACACCTCTCACAATTTAGGCACAACCCACCTTGATAATTAGGATAGCCCGGGAAGGGTGGCTTGCCATTATTGTTCTTGGTGCCTAAGTCAAGACTAACTGGCTTATACTGTTTTGTTCTGTTTAATTTTTCAGTTGTCGTTTTAAATAACTGACTGGTTTGGAAAATTCAGAGGGCAGTTGAGGGTTAACCACAATGTATGAGTTAGACTCATGGAAGCTAGGCCAGGTAAGAACAGCAGATTTCCTCTGCTGAAGAGTATTTGTGAAATAAAGGTGTCTTATGACAGTTGTTAATGGTCACCATTATTGAACTTTGTTCTTAATTCCATGTACTGCTCATGAGTTGAATTCAAATGTCACCAGCTACCTTGTTGAAACTTGAACTTATGTAATCAGAGCATTAACTGGGATCTCAAATTGACTAGCCCAAAGACATCACCACGAGACAGATGCACCCAAATATTGGTATCCTGATGGAAAACCTGTTTTGTTTTATTCCTTCACTGCATGAGAGGGTCGCTGGCTATGCAGCATTTATTGTGCAGAGTGCAGTTAGGAGTCAACCACATTGCTGGAATCACATATATGCCAGACCAGGTAAGTTTCCTTCCCTCAAGGACATTAGTGAACCAGATGAGTTTTTCTGACGATCGACAGTGGATTCATGGTCACCATTAAATTCTTAATTCCATATTTCTTTTCGTTGAATTCAAATTCCCCCATCTGCTGTGGCAGGATTCGTACCTGGGTCCTCAGAACATTATCTGGGTCTCTGGATTAAAGGTCTCGTGATAATACCATTAGATCATTGCCTCCACATATGAAGTTTGATGAAGTGATCCTGTGCAATGTGAGAAATCCTTTTGATAAAATTAGAGTAGAATTTGAAATTAAAGCTTGGTTTTGACAAGTCTTGGAATGTATTGGAAAGGATGTCAAGTAATCAATGTCTGGAGTGCATTGAAAATGAAGTCCTACTCAAAGAACACCTCTGCCTTCCTGGTTGATTGCATGAGATCCTCATACAAAACATATTATATCTATAGAAGCTTGTTTGTTTAGTCAACTGTGCACTGGACAGGGTAAGATGTTAGTTTTGATGTGTGAAGTGAAGTACTGCAATGAGACACCGTAAACAAGGTTTTCAGGACAAATGAAAGATAAAAAAAATTGCATCTGAAGAAATTGTACTTTCGGTTCCATCCTTCAGAGTTCTAAGGAGCTTAAAGTTTTCTGTGATGCTAATTTTCATGGTGATTAGTCCAGTGTCACTAATTTCATTTTATTTTTGGTAGTTTTCAGTCAAAAAACATTGTCCATTGCAGTGAGCAGTTAGGAAAATAGAAAAATAGTTGCTAAATGTATTTTAGTTGTTAAATCAATACCCCTGGTGACAGTGGATATGGGAATCTATTTCTGAAGTGTTTAAAGTGATATTCCCGTCAATGTGTGTACTAAAGATGGGGCAGCCATTTTATACAGAAATCAGTCATTATGTGATGATGGTCACTGTTTGATATGTGTGAGTGACACATCATTACAGATTGACTAGCAGGTTTGAGACACATTTTGGAGAAAGATTGAAATCTCTCAGATTATGAAAGTGGATTACAACATTAAGAGTAGAATAACTTTTATTGTCAAATGCATTGAAATAAGTACAGTGAAAGTTTGTAATGTCACCTCTCAATGTCATCTTAGGTACTGGGTATCTAGGTACAGATATTTTGTGTGTTGTCACAGAATTGAAATAGTCAAAAAAAGGTTAGCATGGGAATACCGAATTTAAAAATCTAGAATGATCTGGGGCTTGGTTCATGACTTGCTCTGCTCCCCTCGCTGGGACTCTGCTTGCGCTTTCTCTGCTCACCTCACTGGGATTTGGCCTGCGCTTTCTCTGCTTCCCTCACTGGGACACGGCCTGCACTTTCTCTGCTCCCCTCTCTGGGACTCGGCCTACACTTGCTCTGCTCCCCTCTCTGAGACTCGGCCTGCACTTGCTCTGCTCCCATCTCCAGGACCTGGCTCATGACTTGTTCTGAGGTTGCTCTGGGCTCTGCCCGCATTTCCAGGACACTGCTTGCGCTCGCTCAGCTGCCACTCTGGACTTCAGCTGTGACTCGCTATGCTCCCCCTCCGGGTTCCAGCCACGACACGCTCTGCTGCCAGCTGCAGGACCCGGCCCGAGCTCATTCTGGTCTGGCTCCAGGCTCTGGCTGCGACTCTCTCTACTCCCAATCCAGGACTCTGCCCATGCTTGCTCTGCTGTGGGCTCTGGCTGCGATTCGCTCTGCTCCCAGCTGCAGGTTCCGGCCCACAATCATTCTGCTACTGGTCTAGGCTTCCACTCCGACTTTCTCTGCTCCCCCTCTGGGCTCTGTCAGTGACTGACTCTGCCCACGTTTACTCTGCTGCTACTCTGAGCTCCGGCTGCAACTTGCTCTATTCTCTGCTGCAGGCCCCAGCCGTGATGTGCTCTGCTCCTGCTCCAGGACTTGGTCCATGCGCCCTGTCACGCTTGGTCTCTGGCCATAGAACATTTCAGCGCAGTACAGGCCCTTCGGCCCTTGATGTTGCGCTGACCTGTGGAACCACTCTGAAGCCCATCTAACCTGCACTATCCCATTATCATTCATATGTTTATCCAATGACAATTTAAATTCACTTAAAGTTGGCGAGTCTACTATTGTTGCAGGCAGTGCATTCCACACCCTTACTACTTTCTGAATAAAGAAACTACCTCTGATATCTGTCCTTTATCTACCATCCCTCAATTTAAAGCTATGTCCCCTCGTGCTAGCCATCACCATCCGAGGAAAAAGGCTCTCACTATCCACCCTATCTAAACCTCTGATCATCTTATATGTCTCAATTAAGTCACCTCTCAACCTTCTTTTCTCGAACAAAAACAGCCTCAGGTCCCTCAACCTTTCCTCATAAGTCCTTCCCTCCATAGCAGGCGACATCCCTGTAAATCTCCTCTGAACCCTTTCCAAAGTTTCCACCTTTTTCCTATAATGCGGTGACCAGAACTGTATGTAATATTCCAAATGCGGCCGCACAAGAGTTTTGTACAGCTGCAACATGACAGCGGAAACTCAACCCCTCTACCAATAAAAGCTAACACACTGTATGCTTTCTTAACAACCCTATCAACCTGGGCAGCAACTTTCAGGGATCTATGTACGTGGACACTGAGATTTCTCTGTCATCTACCCTACCAAGAATCTTACCATTAGCACAGTACTCTTTACTCTTTATTCCTGTTACTCCTTCCAAAGTGAATTACCTCATACTTTTCTGCATTAAACTCCATTTGGCACCTCTCAGCCCAGCTCTGTAGCTTATCTATGTCCCTCTGTAACCTGTAACATCCTTCAGCACTATCCACAATTCCAGTGATTTAGTGTCATCAGCAAATATACCAACCCATCGTTCTATGCCCTCATTCAGGTCATTTATAAAAATGACAAACAACAGTGGACCCAAAACAGATCCTTGTGGTACCCCACTAGTAACTGAACTCCAGGATGAACATTTCCCATCAACCATCAGCCTTCTTTCAGCTTGCAAATTTTTGATCCAATCCACTAAATCACCCTCAATCTCATGCCTCTATATTTTGTGCAATAGCTTACCTTGGGGAACCTTATCAAATGCCTTACTGAAAACCATATACACCACATCATCAACTGATTTACCCTCATGCACTTGTTTGGTCACCATCTCAAAGAACTCAATAAGATTTGTGAAGCATGACCTACCTTTCACAAAACCGTGTTGACTATCCCTAATCAACTAATTCCTCTCTAGTTGATTATACATCTTATCTCTTATAACCTTTTCCAACATTTTACACACAACCAACATGAGGCTCATGGTTTATACTTTCCAGGGTTGTCTCTACTCCCCTTCTTCAACAAGGGAACAACATTTGCTATCCTCCAGTCTTCTGGCACTATTCCTGTAGACAATGACGACATAAAGATCAAAGCCAAAGGATCTGCCATCTCCTAGCTGGCTTCCCAGGGAATTCTAGGATAAATCCCATCCGGCCCAGGGGTCTTAACTATTTTCACACTTTCCAGAATTGCTAACACCTCCTCCTTGTGAATGTCAATCCCATCTAGTCTCGTAGCCTGTTTCTCAGTATTCTCCTCAACAACGTTGTCTTTTTCAAGTGTGAATACTGAAGAAATATATTCATTTAGTGCTTCCCCTAGCTCCTTGGACTCCACGCACACCTTCCACTACTATCCTTGATTGGCCTGAATCTTCTCTTGTCATTCTTTTATTCCTGATGTACCTATAGAAAGCTTTAGGTTTTTTGTTGATCCTATCTGCTAATGACTTCTCATATCCCCTCCCGACTCTTCTTAGCTATCTCTTTAGGTCTTTCCTGGTTAACTTGTAACACTCAAGCGCCCAAACTGAGCCTTCACGTCTCATCCTCACCTAAGCCGCCTTCTTCCTCTTGACAAGAGATTCAACTTCTTTAATAAACCATGGCTCCCTTGCTCAACAACTTCCTCCCTGCCCGATAGGTACATACTTATCAACAACAGTAGCTGTTCTTTGAGTAAGATCCACATTTCAGTTGTGCCCATCCCCTGCAGTTTCCTTCCCATCCTATGCATCCTAAATCTTGTCTAATTGCATCATAATTGCCTTTCCCCTAGCTGTAGCTCTTGCCCTCCGGTGTATACCTGCCCCTTTCTATCACTAAAGTAAACAGAACTGAATTGTGGTCACTATCACCAAAGTGTTCACCTTCCTCCAAATCTAACACCTGGCCGGGTTCATTCTCCAATACCAAATCCAATGTGGCCTTGCCTCTTATTGGCCTACCTATATTATGTGTTAGGAAACCATCCTGCACACATTGGACAAAAACTGACCCATCTAAAGTATTCGAATTACAGAAGAACCTCGATTATCCGAATATCAATTATCTGAATATCGGAGTATCTGTGGGGGATCTCAAGGTCCTGATAGAAACAATACGTCAAAGAGCAGTTTCAACCCTGATCATTTCTTTTGTTTACGGGTCCAGTAATTAAAAATGAACTCGGCTCACTGAAAAGCTGCCGAGAACAGTCCTGAACAATCCAGGCACTGTCTCTAAATGACTGACTCCTGCCCTCTCTCTCTCTCCCCCGACACTTGCCCTGGCATTCTAACAGGGGTGAACCCTAAAACCTCCTTCGCCTGTACAGGGCAGAGACGGAACCTGTCAAAACGTTGTGTGCGAGAGCGCTATTGGAGACTTAACGCACTCAGGCAGCAGCAGTCTAACTGTTGGGGTACAGTCCGGCTGCCCTGGACAGGGTTTGGATGGTGGGTGGGAGTGAACGGGAGTGCGGGATTGGGGGAGTGGGAAATGGACAGGGGGTGGGCAGATGGGTTTGGGGGCGGGCAGATGGAGGGAGGGCAGGGTCTCACGTGCAGTGTGCTTTTGCCAAGTCTCCAGAATGGGGAGCAGACATCACATAAAAATCCAAGTCCCAGAGGAAATCAATTAACCAAATAATCAATTATCTGAACGAAATAGTGCCCGCCGATCTCGTTTGGATAATTGAGGTTCCTCTGTAAAGTATTTCCAGTCAATATTTGGAAAGTTAAAGATCTCATAACAACTACCCTGTTACTTTCGTTCTATCCAGAATTATCTTTGCTATCCTTTCCGTTACATTTCTGGAACTATTTGGAAGCCTATAGAAAACTCCCAATAGGGTGATTTCTCCTTTCCTGTTTCTAACCTCAGCCCATATTACCTCAGTAGACGAATCCTCAAATGTCCTTTCTGCCACCATAATACTGTCCTGACTAACAATGCCACACCTCCCCCTCTTTTATTTTCTTCTCTGTTCTTATTGAAGCATCTTAATCCTGGAACCTGCAACAACCATTCCTGTCCCTGCTCTACCCATGTCTCCGAAATGTCCACAACATCGAAATCCCAGATATCCGCCTATGCTGCAAATTCACCCACCTTATTTCGGATGCTCCTGGCATTGGAGTAGACACATTTCAAAGCACCTTCCTGCTTGCTGGTGAAATATTGCAACCTTGAAACCTCATTACTCTCAACCTCCTGGACACTGGAAATACAATTTAGGTTCCCATCCCCCTGCTGAATTAGTTTAAACCCTCCCGAAGTGCATTATCAATTTTCACCCCCAGAATATTTGTAGCTCTCTGATTCAGGTGTAGACCATCCTGTTTGTAGAGGTCCCACTAGCTCCATGATTCATCTCCCTTTTTCTCGCCTCCATTCTACAAGTATTTTAAGAAGTTAAATGTTGGGAGGGTTAACAAATGTTGAGTTAACTGTGTAATAATTGTATTTAGTTTATTCATTCACAGAATGTGGGCATCACTGACTCAGCCAACATTTATTGCCCAAACCCAGTTGCTCAGAGGATAGTTAAGAGTCAATCACATTGCTGTGCATCTGGAGTTGCATGTAGGCCAGACCAGATAAGGATGGTAGCTTCCTCCATTAGTGAACCAGATGAAGTTTTTCCATCTGAAGAAGGGCTTATCCCGAAACGTCGATTCTCCTGCTCCTCGGATGCTGCCTGGCCTGTTGTGTTTTTCCAGCACCACATTTTTCAACTCTGGTCTCCAGCATCTGCAGTCCTCACTTTCTCCTAGGGGTTTTCCAAAAGTCAGCAGTGGGTATTCCTAATTTCAGATTTTTTTTTGTTGAAATTAAATTCCACTATCTGCAGGAGTGAGATTCGATCCTAGGTCCCCATAACATTACCGGAGTGTCTGGATTAGCAGTCCAGTGATAATGTCTTTGGGCCATTGCCTTCACCTATTGAATTGTGTGTAGATCTTGCGATAACAGAATGTGCATCACCACATTATGTTACGTTCAATGGGTATCACTGATTCCTGTTCCACCCACTAGTCTCCACAGTCACCATTTCTGCCATCTCCAGTAAGAGGCCACCACCGAACACAGCTCTCATCCACCATCTCCACTGTGAGCATTCTGCAGCAACCATTTTCCTTGCAGCACTCTGGTGCACTTCTGACATCTCCACATATCCCTGTGATACCGTCCCATTGCAATCACAGAAGCTGCAATATTTGACCATTTGCCTCCTCCCTCCCCACTGTCCAGGCCCCAAACACACCTTCCAGGTAAACCAATGTTTCGCTGCTCATAATGTAGTGTTCTTTACACTGGCTGAGACCAAACACACAGTTGATGATATCCCTGAAAGTTGCCACCCAGGTGGATAGTGCTGTTAAGAAGGCATATGGTGTGTTAGGTTTCACTGGTAGAGGGATTGAGTTCCAGAGCTGCAATATCATGCTGCAACTATACAAAACACTGGTGTGGTCTCACTTGGAATATTCGTGTACAGCTCTGGTCCCCACATTTCAGGAAGGCTGTGGAAGCATTGTAAAAGGTGCAGAGGAGATTTACCAGAATGTTGCCTGGTCTGGAGGGAAGGTCTTATGAGGAAAGGCTGAGAGACTTGGGTCTGTTCTCATTGGAAAGAAGAAGGCTAATGGGGGATTTGATAGAGACATACAAGATGATCAGAGGATTAGATAGGGTAGACAGAGAAAGACGTTTTCCTAGGATGATGACATCAGTTTGTGTGAGGGGGCATAATTACAAATTGAGGGGTGATAGATTTAAGACAGATGTCAGAGGCAGGTTCTTTACGCAGAGTGGTAAGGGCATTGAATGCCCTACCTGCTAATGTAGTTAACTCAGCCATATTAGGGAGATTTTAAACAATCCTTAGATAAGCATATGGGTGATTTTGGGATAGTGTAGGAGGAAGAGCTGAGAATAGTTCACAGGTCGGCACAACATCGAGGGCCGAAGGGCCTGTTCTGCGCTGTATTGTTCTATGTTCTATGTCCTATAGTTTTGTTCAACAACTCTGCTCTGTCTATAGGAATGACCCTGACCTCATAGTTTCTTGCTATTTCAGTAAAGCTCTGTGCTCTTATGCTAACATTTCTGACCTGCGCTTGCTACGATGTTTCAACAAAGAACAACACAAGCTTGAGGAACAACACCTCACTCTTCAGCACATTACAGTTTCTTTGAATCAATATTGGGTTATACAAGTTCAGAATATGACCTCTGAATTTCATTTCTCTTACATGCCCCACACTCCTCAACTGTATCTTGTTTCTGTCTTTTGGCTTCACTCAGTATAGAAAGGACCATTTTAATCTTTTTAAATCTTAATTTTAATCTTTTCACACTTAACTTAAATACCAATTATACATATCAATCCCTTGTTTTCCACCATTCTCACCACCTTGGTCTTGGTTCAGGGCACCTTCAGAATCAGTTCCACTTGCTTCTGCTCCCCTTCGTCCACAGCATCAAAAGAGAATATTACCTTCCAGTTTCAGAGTCATCAAATGCTCAACATTAACTCTTTCTCTTTAAAAAGAGGCTTACAGGTTTACAGTTTGGTTTAGATTTCCATCATTTGCAGCATTTTGCTTTTGTTTGAGTATCACTAACATTGCATGGAACACTATCACTGACAGAGGATTGAACATAGTGAGTATCACTGGCAGTGGAAAAGAAATCAAAATAAAAACTGTTAGGTGCTAGAAACCTGAAACATAAACAGAAATTGCTGGAAATTCACAGCAGGTCTGGATAGAAATTAGTCTTTGAATCTGACTTTATAATTCAGCCTACTGACATGGGTGGTGCTATTGTCTGGCATACTGACCTTGAATTACTGAGGTATCTCGGATACTTCCTCCTATTTCCCCCTGGATCATGACCATAGCAGGGAACATTAGGCCATTGTGTCCACAATGGTCACTCTCAATTTCAACTGGAGATCTCCCTGCCACTGCCTCCAAGCTCATAATCTCCCAACCCTGCACAGCCTGCTTCTACCTCCTTCCCAAAACTCTCAAACAAGACAGTGCGAGCAGACCCATTGTCTCCACCTGCTCCTACCCCATTGTACTCATCTCTTCCTACCTTCACTTCATTTTTTTCTCTGCTTATCCATTCCCTTTCCACTCACATCCATGATCCTCCTGATGTTTTACATCAGTTTCAGAATTTCCAGTTTGTGGTCTCCACTGCTTTCTCTTCGCCATGGTCCCTTTCCATCAAGATGGTCTCACGGCTCTCCACTTCTTCCTGGAAAGAAGACCATCCACCACCATCTGGGCTGAGCTCATCCACACTCTGAACAATTTCCCTTTTAATTACTCTCACTTACTTTAGGTCAAAGGTGTGCTTATGGGTATCTGCATGGGCCCCAGTTATGCCAAACATTTTGTAGGGTATGTGGAACATTCCGTGTTCCCATCCTATTCAGCTCCCAGTCACAGCTGTTTCTCTGGTACATCAATGACATAATCAACGCTGCTTAAATGTCTTGTCTGAAACTGGAAAAGTTTAACTATTTCACTTCCAATTTCCATCCTGCTCCCACTTACTCTTGGACCAACTCTGACTGCTCCCTTTCCTTCATTGACATCTCTGTAACCATTTCTGAGGATAGGCTGGTCACTCACTATAAGCCCACTGACACCCACAATTATCTGGACTATACATCTTCATAACTTACTTCCTGTAAAGACCCCTTTCCATTCTGCCATTTCCCCATCTCCATCTCATCTATTCCGATGATGCCAACTTCAACAAGAAGGCCTCTGAAATATCCACTTTCTTTCTCAACCGAGGGTTCCCCAGCACCATAGTTTACAGGGCCCTTAGCTGTATCTGATCCATCTCCTGCACTTCAGTTCTCACCCCCTCTCGTCCCTCTCACAACAACAATAGGGTCTATCTTGCCTTCTCCTACCATCCTCTATATCCGGAGGATCATTAGCCTCCATTTCCATCACCTCCAGTAGGATGCCACCACCAGACACATATTCCCCTTCCTTTCTTTGTCAGTCTTCCACATGGAATGTTCCCTCCATGGACTACTACTCCTTCACTCACAACATCTCCCCCACACTCCCCATTCTTCCCACCCAACAGCCCCATTTCACCTTCCCCTGCAGAAGGTGTAACACCTGTCCATTTAGTTCCCCCTTCCTCAGTGTCCACAGGCACAAACATACCTTCCAGGTAAGGCATGCTTTACCTGCACTTCTTCTACTGTATTTGTTCTCTACAAGGTAGTCTCTACATTGGGAAACAAAGCACACTCTGGGTGACTACTTTGCAGAAGACCTACATCCTGTCTGCAATTAAGACCCTGAACATTCAATAGCCTGTCACTTCAACACACCACCCTGTTCCCTGGCTAAGATCTTTGTCTCAGACTTGCTGCAGAACTCTAACAAAGCTCAGCGCAAGCCAGGAGAACAGCACCTCATCTTCTGCTTGGGACTTCTGGATTTAATATCAGGCCAATCGATTTTAAGGTTTGAGCATCCCTATCCATGCTTTCCCCCACTCCACACACCAGGTCTTGACATCACGTGCTGCATCCCATCATCAGCCGTGCATAGACCTCCATTAGCAGCTATTCATTCTCACAGGTTGGTCTTGATCTCATCATTTGTCTGTCCAACCATTTTTTCTCTCCCTTTAGGTTCTATCTCTACCTATTGTTTACTCCTCGCCCCTACCTATCCCATCATCTGTATAAAAACCATCATTTCCTACCTACTATCAGTTCTGAAAAAGGGTCACTACACATAAAAACTGTAACTCTGATCTCTCTCCACAAATGCTGCTAGAGTTACTGAAAGTTTCCAACAATTTCTAATTTTGTTTCACTGACTAAAGGTTGAACACAGTGAGTGTCACTGACAGGGGATTGTACACAGTGAATACCATCAGCAATGCACAGTGAGTGTCTGAGAGATTTTATTCGTCAGCACATTATCTGATCACATTGTTCTCTGTCTTCATTTCCCAATTACAGTTTCTTCCTTTTTTCAATTTCAGTTTTTGTAACATGTTTGCGTCTTTTTTTGCTCTAAAACTGGGAAGCAGTCGTTTCAATGCTGTTTTAGGTTTATTTCATTTCATGGCTGACAGTTCAGAGGCTCATGCCAGCAGAAGATTTTGTCGCTATCCAATCTTTGGCTGTTAGTGGTGCCTGTGAATATGATGGAAATGTTCTCTCCACTGAATGATAAAAGGAGCCCAGCAGCACACACTTGATTTGTCTCCAGACTGATGATGGAGCTATGGGATTAAGAGTCTTAATAAACCTGGTAAGTATCAATTGTGAGTTGCTCAGGTAGTCATAGATTGTTTCTGATGAACAGGAATTGGGTGTTTTGTTCTGAGTTAGCATTTCAGTTTGGATAAGTGTTTCCAGTGAAAACTGGGAAAAATATAGACATCTTGGGAGACCGTTCCCAACTGTCTACTAACTTCTGGATTGAAGCAGATAAACGATGATTTGTGTACTCAACTCATTAGTAAGTGTTGAGCTGCCTATATTTACATATATTATCTTTCAATCTCTCAATTAAAGCAATATTTCGATTGGTTTTTCCATTTAACTCTAACCACAGATATTACTTGGTTCATAAATCTAAAGAAAGGAAAGCAGCAAAACTAGTGAATCAAACTAATGGAATTTCTTCAGTGAGTTGTCAGTGTTTCCCTCTGCAGTCTTATCTCCTGTGGGAAAAGTCTGGTCAAGGAGATTTCTGTTGCTGGTACCATGTAGCTTTCCCTTTGGTCGGTTTCTAATCAAAGTAGGATGTTTCTCATCAGCCTGCTCTGAATTAGAGCCACACGCAGGAGCAGTTGTAACTCCTATGGAACAACATGTAGCTGAACCAGCAGAGAGATGGAGACAGAATACAGTAGAGTGAGGGCGGCACAGGTGGAGGTGGAGAGATGGAGGGGAAGGGAGAGAGAGAGAGAGCGGGGACAGTGGCCAACAGAGAGAGAGAGGACACAGTAGAGAAAGAGAGGATAGCAGAAAGCAGTGTGAGTAGAGAGGGGAGGCAGCAGAGAGTCAGAGTTTGTGGTTAACAGAGAAGGAGAGGGTAAACAGAGAGAGAGAGAGTGGGCAACAGGGAGAGAGAGAGAAAACTGGAGAGAGGGAAAGATAGAAAATATTGATCAGAGTGGTGCTGGAAAAGCACAGCAGCTCAGGCAGTATCCCAGGAGCAGGAAAATCGACCTTTTGGGCAAAAGCCCTTCATCAGAAAAATATAGAGAGTAGGCAACAGAGGGGAAGGAGAGAGAGAGGAGGCAGCAGAGGAAGAAAGATTGGGCAGCAGAGGGAAAGAGTGAGCAAGAGGACAAGAGAGAGGGGGGCAGAGAGAGAGAGAGAGCAACTGAGAGAAAGTGTGTGTGGATAACAGATAGAGTGAGAGCAGCAGATGGTCAGCCACGAGAGAGAGAGATGAGAGTTAGGAAGCAGTAAAAAAGAGAGAGGAATGGGGGAAATAGCCGCCAGAGAGAGAGGAGGGGCGTGGTGGGTGGATTACTATCTGTGACACAGAGTGAGATGGAGTTTCTGGACATGTCTGAACAACAAGGCACAGATGTCTGAGGATGTCACATCAGCTGGTAACAGACCTCTACAGATTTTATTGGACTGCCTTCCCAATATGTGTGTTAGTGTGCTCATCTCTATCCCTCAATCTCCTTTATTTCAAGATGTACAATCCAAGCTGTTCCAATCTAATCTCATAGCAGGAGTATTCATGACAGAGACATGGAAAACTCTCCACTCAGAGGGGTAAAATACTTGTGAATTCTACAACCCAGAGGGTGTGGAGGCTACATGTTTTAAAATATTTAAAATATTTAAAGTAGATGGACCATTGCTGACTCTGGTGTGGAAATGGAGATATAGCAGAGGATCAGTCCTGCTAATACTCAATTGGAAAAATGGGTGGGAAGTCAAATGGTGGCTTTGGCAGATGGAATATAAATTGGAAAACATGAGTTTATGTACTTTGGCAGGAAAAATAGAGAAGCTGAAAATTATTTAAATGGAGAAAGACTGCAGAAAGCTATTTGATTTGATTTGATCTTATTATTGTCACATGTACTGAGATACAGTGAAACATATTGTTTTGTGTGCTATCCAGGCAAATCATACCTTAAATTTGGATAATAGAACAGAATGCAGAATACAGTGTTACAGCTACAGAGAAGGTACAGAGAGATATCAACTCTATTATATGAGAGGCCTAATCAAAATTCTGATAACAGTGGGGAAGAAACTGTTCTTGAATCTGTTGGTACATGCTTTCAAATCTTTGTATCTTCTGCCTGATGGAAGAGAATGGAAGTGAAAATAACTGGGGTGGGAGGGGTTTTTGATTCTGTGGGCTGCTTTCCCAGGGCAGCAGTAAGTATAGACAGAGTCAATGGACAGAAGACTAGCTTGTCTGATGGACTGGGCTGTGTTCATGACTCTCTGTAATTTCTTATGGTCTTGGAAACAGCAGTTGCCATACCAAGCTGTGATGCATCACGAGTCATTATGGACAAGATTCCTTTGCCTTCTGAGGACATAGAGGAATTGGTCTGCTTTCTTAACCATAGTGTCGATGTGGATGGACCAGGATAGATTGTTGATGATATTTACTTTGAGGAACTTGAAGCTCTTGACCATCTCCACCTCAGCACCATTGAGACAGAGAGGGATGTGTCCTCCATTCCAATTCATGAAGTCAATGACCATGCGCTTCATTTTGCAGGAGAGATTGTGGTTTTTGCACCGTGCCACTAAGCTTCCTATCTCTTTTCAGTATTCTGTTTCATAATTGTTTAAGATCAGACCCATTACGTTGGTGTCATCAGCAGACTAGTAAACTTGAGTTGGAGCAGAATTTGACCATACAGTTGGGGCACCTGTACTGAGGATTATCGTGGAGGAGGTGTTGTCGTCCATCCTTACTGATTCCAGTCTGCGGGTCAGGAAGTCGAGGATCCAGTTGGAAAGAATGGAGCTGAGACCTAGATCTTGGAGTTTGGAGATGAATTTGGTTGGAGTTACGGTGTTGAAGGTGGAGCTACATTCAGTAAGTAGGAGTCTTATTAGGTGTCCTTGTTATCCAAATGTATCAGGGATGTACATCATGCCAGGAAGATGACATCTGCTGTGGACCTATTATGAAGGCAATCTGGGAAGCTGGAGGTGATGTAACCCACGACTAACCTCTTGAAGCACTTTGTAATGATGGATGTCATTAAGACGTACTGCCTTATTGTTCTTCGGCACTGAGATGACAGTAGTCTTCTTGAAGCAGGTGAGTAAGGAGAGGTTAAAGTTGTCTGCGAATATCCCACCAGCTGGTCTGTGCAAGCCAGTCGCTTTCTGTGGGTTCATTCTCAAGAAGGCCGATCTGACATCTGTGGTGGTGACTGTGGGTACAGTGCATCTGAGGCTGTTGGAGATAAGAGCTGCTTTGATGGTTCAGGACAGAGGGATTTGGAAATTCTCCATGAATCATAAAAAACTAGCATCCAACGTCAGTGGGTAATAGGAAAGGCAAATGGAATGTAGGTCTTTATTTCAAAGGGAATGGAGTACAAAAGTAAGGAGAATTTGCCATTACAAGAACAGTTTTGGGCCTCTGTCTAATGAAAGATATACTTATTACATAGCCCCATGTGTGTTAGCTTCGCAAACATCATCTAAAAATCCAAATATATTGAATCAGCTGATCCTCCTTTATGTGTCCTGTTCGTTACCTTCTCAAAGAATCCTAGTGGATTTGTCAATCATGATTTCTTCTTCTGAAGCAACATTGACTCTACTTGGTCATGTGATACATTTCTAAACGCTCTTCAATAGTAAACATCAGTCTTGTGTTTTTTGTTTGGAACTAACTGCTGTTTAAAGTAAAAATGTCAACTTCAAGTCTCAGTTTCAAACCAAAACTGAAAAAAGAAGAAAAATAGTGATGGTCTCAACGCATCTTTTATAGTAAACTCTGAAATTTTCCCAGTAATGGACGTTAAGCTAATTGACCTATAATTGACTGTTATGTTTTTTGTTTCTGTCACTTTGTAAATAAAGGTGGTACTTTGGCAGTTTTCCAATCCTCTGGGACTTTCAAGAATCTATGGATTCCAGGAAGATTACTACCAGTCCATTCACTATCTAGGATGCATCCCATCTGGCCCAGGGGACTTAGTGATCTTTAGTCCCCATCAGTTTCCCTAGCTCTTTTCCTTTAGTGGTGGTTTTGCTTTTTATTTCCTCCCCTTCTTTTGTCCCTTGATTATTTATTAATTTTAAAATGCTATTAATGTCTTCTACTGTGAAGATTCAATTTCTCTGTCATTTTCCGGTTCCTTATTATTTCCTCAGCCACTTTCTGTGGTTTCTCTCTTCCTTTTTATATATTTAAAGAATATCCATCTTGCTATTATTTGCAAGTTTATCATCAAAATTTATTTTCTACCTCTTTATTATATTTTTGATTGTCTTTCAATAGTTTTTTTAAATTTTCACAATCCTCTAATTTTCCACTAATCTTTGCCAGATTAGGTTAGGGATAGATGTTTGATTACTTTAGGTCAAATCGACATAAGGAGGGAGAAGGTTTTGGGTATTCTAAAAGGCATTAAAGTGGACAAGACCCCAGGTCACAGATAGACCAGACCAAGTAAGATCAGTGGATTTCCTTCCTGGGAGACAGTAATGAACCGGATGGATTTTATAACAATTGATAACTATTTCATGATCACCATTACAGAGATTAGTTTTCAGATTTTTAATAGTAGGAATCTAAATTCCACCCACTACCATTATAAGATATAAATCCATGGGCTTCTAGTCCAGTGACATTACACACTAAGGCACTGTCTTTTACTTAATTCATATTCTGTGTTTTCAGGGTATAGCAGAACATTTAAGAATTGTTTTTACTTTCTTCTCAAAGTAGATAAAATGAAAATTATTAACCAGAGAAAATGTAATTACAAAATACTTGAAATAGTAAGAGATGCATCTGATTATAAAGAGCAAGCTGGTATAATTTGGCTGCTTGCTCTTCACAGAATTTGTTTTTGATGTTTTGATGCATTGAGTCCAGATACAAGTTCGGAAAAAAATCCAGTTCTTTTATCTGTTAGGGCTGAAGATTGGGTGAGGCAATAAGTTAGGACCTTTGGATCAAGGGGAAAACCTCAATTGAGTTTGAATTGCTGATTGCTATCCATTGTGTATAGTTCTGGTCACTACACCATCAGAAGGGTGTGGATGCTTTGCAGAGGGTACAGAAAAGGTTTACCAGGATGTTGCCTGGTGTGGGGGATTTTAGCTATGAAGAAAAGTTGGATAGACTAGGTTTGTTTTCACTGGAACGCAGGAGGTTGACAAGCAACCTGATAGAAGTTTTGATTCGGAGATGCCGGTGTTGGACTGGGGTGTACAAAGTTAAAAATCACAACACCAGGTTATAATCCAACAGGTTTAATTGGAAGCTAGTGTGCTTCCAATTAAACCTGTTGGACTATAACCTGGTGTTGTGTGATTTTTAACTTTGATAGAAGTTTATAAGATTGTGAATGGCATGGATTAGAGCGGAGAGGTGAATTAAAAGTGGACACAGCTTCAAGGTGCAAGGGATAAGATGTGGTGCTGTTCAAAAGGGATGTGCAAGGCAATGTTTTCACACAAAGGTTGATGAGTGCCTGGAATGTGCTGCCAGAGGAGATGGTGGAAGCAGACACAATAGTAGCATTGAAGAAGCACCTGGACAAATACATGAAAAGGAAGGGGATAAAGGGATACGGATCCTGTGAGTGTAGACCGTTTTAGTATAGTTTAGTATGCCAGTGCACGCTTGGAGGGCCGAATGGCCTGTTCCTGTGTTGTATTGTTCTTTTTCCTTCTTTGTTCTTTGTCAGAAGTTACAACATGATGTTGATCAGTTGGAGGCATGGGGTAGAAAAATGGCAGATGGAGTTTCATCTGGTCAAATGCGAGGTTGTTGCGTTTCCATAGTCTTACCAGACCATAAGGGCTTCTCTCTCATTAGACAGAAGCGACTGGTGGTGCTTTAACCTGAAGGCCACCAGACCTCAGGCAAGGGAAGAGGTTGAGGAGATGAGTCCTTCGTGGTAACCTCAAACTGGTGATGGGAATTGAACCCATGCTGTTGGCATCACAGTGAGGTGATGCATTTTGGAAGGTCAAGTACAGATGGAAATTATACATTGAATAGCAGAACCCTTAGGAAGGATCTAGGTCCACAGATCACTGAAGGTGGCAGTGCAGGTAGATAAGGTAATAAAAATGGTCTACTTCATGCTTGCCTTCATTGGAAAGGCATTGAATGTAAGGATAGGCAAGTAATGCTACAGATTTTTATAATTTTAGTTAGGTCACACCTGAATATTGTGTACAGTTCTGGTCACCACACTACCAAAGGATGTGGATGCTTTGGAGAAGGTGCAGAAAGGGTTTATCATGAGGTTGTCAGGTCTAGGGGATTTTAGTTATGAAGAAAGATTGGATAGACTGGGCTTATTTTCTCTGGAATGCAGGAGGTTGAGGGGTGACCTGTCAGACATTTATAAGATTGGGAATGGCATGGATAGAGTGAAAAGTATGAGACTTTTTCCCAGGGTGGAGGGGTCAATTACAAGGGGACACAGTTCAAGGTGCGAGGATGGAAGAGGCGATGAGGGGGCAAGTTTAAAAGAGATGTGCGAGGCAAATTTTTCACAGAGGGTGGAGACTACCTAGAATGCGCTGCCAAAGGAGGTGGTAGAAGCAGACACAATAGAGGCATTTAAGGCGCACCTGGACAAATACATAAGTAGGAAGGGAATAGAGACATAAGGATCCTGTTAATGT
This sequence comes from Chiloscyllium plagiosum, assembly GCF_037043375.1. Taxonomy (NCBI): domain Eukaryota; kingdom Metazoa; phylum Chordata; class Chondrichthyes; order Orectolobiformes; family Hemiscylliidae; genus Chiloscyllium; species Chiloscyllium plagiosum. The sequence goes on from NW_028270168.1 coordinate 55,258,159, forward strand.
AGACAATTTTAATGTAGAAGGACAAAATGTGTTGGCACAGACCTGGAGGGCTGAAGGGCCTGTTCCTGTGCTGTATTGTTCTTTGTTCTTTTTGTTTTGTTCTCTGATGGGCTGAGCAGTTTCAATGGGTTGAATGACCTCCATCTGTCAGGGAACTCATATTTTATGAGAACCACTTGGCTGACTTTGTTCCAAACATTACATCCCTCCCCGTCTAAGTCTGAGGGTATAGGCCATTCTTTTTCCTGTCACTTCTCTTGGAGAATTTTGCACCAGGTCTGGCAGTGATGGTGTCGAGACTGCAACTTGTACCTTGTCCATTTTGTCCTTAGACGTTTCTTTGATGTTAAGTGGAAGTGGAGAACCCACGAGTTCTGACAGCCTTGCCGGATGGTCTGAGGGGCCAGGTATGTTTTGCTCCTGTCCCATATTGAGGTTGCAGCTTTCATGTAGTTCACCTGCTTGTTTATGTCCGCCTGCCCTCCCTGAACATTGTACGTCACAGGAACTGACCTTGTATTGACCATTGCTGTTACCCATGCAGGACTATTCCTGTGGTTTTGACATCAAACTTTTCCCCTGAAGTAAACTGTCTCTTCCTTAGAGGAGAAAGTGAGGACTGCAGATGCTGGAGATCAGAGCTGAAAATGTGTTGCTGGAAAAGCGCAGCAGGTCAGGCAGCATCCAAGGAACAGGAGAATCTTGTAGAGGGAGGAAGAGAGCTTCTTCAAGGAAGGCATCCTTGTAAGAGGATTCGCAGTAGGTTAAAATCTTTTAGGAGAAAGTGGCTTCAGAGTTCCTGATGTTGTTTCACTCTTTCCCCCCAGGTCTGGGAAGATCAGTTTTAATTTGGTGCGGAGCCTTCTCCCCATTAGTACTCTCCTGGAGCTGTGCCGTAGTTGCATGAGGGTTGGTTCTATGATCAAACAGGATCTGGGACAGTTTGGTATTGAGTGAAGCTATAGCCTGTTTCCTTAAGCCTGCCTTTAAAGTTTGGACTACACTTTCCACCAGACCATTGGACGATGGATAGATAGGAGCTGTCCAACTATGCTGAATGCCATTCGACTTTAGGAAATACTCGAATTCCTTGTTGATAAGTGATGGCCTATTGTGTGACCAACACATCCGGAAGTCCATGTATTGCAAAAGATACTCGCAACTTTTCATTCGTTGCCCCAGTGTTTGATGAATGAACTGTGTACTTTGAATTGGCGTCCACAATTACTAAAAACTGGAGCCCGTGAAAGGACTGGCACAGTCAACGTTTAACCGAGTCCAGAGTTTAGCCAGGCTTCCCCACGAATGTGGGGGAGCTGTTGGCAGTAATTTTTGTCCTTGTTGGTACTCTGGGCACTGCCCCACCGATGTGGCTATGTCGGTGTCCAATCCTGGCCAGAGACATAACTTCTTGCCAACATCTTCTATTTGGAATTCCCTGGATGGCCCTGGTGGTGTTTAGCCAGTATCTTGCAGTGACCTTTGCTCCAGATAAACAGCCATGTTCCCTGTAAATAATATGCTGTCTTCTACGGTGATTTGGTCTCACCAGATCCAGAAAGGTTTCAATTCTGGTTGTGATGGCCCTTTGCTTACCCCATCACCACGAGCTTTTTCAGTTTTGCCAGGACAGGAGATCATTTTGTGTCCACAGTCTGATACTATCAGCAGTGTCCAGAAAGGTAGCCAGAAAAAGCTTAAAACCAGAACGGACTCTTCCAGTGGCAGCAGCACCAGTGGTGAATCTGCCCATGGGGGGTGGCTTAAAGTATCCGCACTTGCCACTTGGCCTCCTGGCTGGTACTCCAACGTGTAATTGTGTGCACTCAGAATAAGAGTCAACTGCTGAATTTGACCTGAAGCTGAGGGTGGCATGGCCTTAGCTCTAAGAGGGGTTTGTAGTCCATTACTATTACAAATTTATGTCCTTAAAGGTATTGTTGGAACTTTTGTAGATCAAAGATGAGCCCCAAACCTTCCTTTTCTGTCTGGTTGTACCATTGTTTAGCATCAAACTATGGGAAGCATATGCTATGCAGCTTTCCTCTCTGCTAGGTCACTGGAGGGCCCAATACTACCTTGATACCATACGGGGAGGAATCACATGTCAGCACCACATCTTGCTTAGGATCATAGTGTGCCAGCACCTTAGACGGTGATAATTGCTTCTTCACTTCCTAAAGGCTACTTCTTGGCTATGAGACCATTTCCAAGGCTGATCCTTTTTCAGTAGCAAATGAAAGGGTGCCAGGATGGAGGCCAGATTACACTTGAATATTTCATAATAATTCACCAACCCAAGGAAAGATCTGAGCTCTGGTATATATGTGGGAGTTGGGGCACATTTGATTGCCATCGTTTTATCTTCCAACAGGTGTAACGTGGTCTTGTCAACTCTGTAGTCTAGATAGGTCACCTCGGGTGCTTGGAACATACCTTTCTCCCTCCTAAAGTATCTCCTCACCTTGGAGTTTCAGCATTATGTCGACATTCTCAATGCTGTTTATGGGGTGGGGCAGGGAGGTTCCTCCGGTTATTAGCACACCATCCAGACAAATGGTAAACCTGCGATAGAACTTCTAAAATGTTGTCTTATGTCCACTGGAAAAGTGACACAGCTGATGATACCCCAAAAGGTTATCTCATATATTGGTACAAGCCTTTGTAGATATTAATTGTAGTACTCTTCTAGAAATCCTTATCCAATTATAATTGCAGGTACGCATGGCTCATGTCCAGCTTTGTGAAGGACAGTCCCCACCCCAACAGTTTTGCATATAACCTCTCAGTGCACGGGATTAGGCTTTTAGACAGCTGCAAAAGGCAGTTCTTTTTTGAAATCCCCACAAAGGTGAATCGATCTGTCAAGCTTAATCAGCATGACCAGTGCTGCCCATCTGCAAACTGGACTGGTTTAATGATTCATTCATTTTCCAGCCTTCTGATATCTGCCTCTATTTTTGCATGTAAGACAAAAAGCCACTGGGTGGTCCTTGAAAACTTGTGGAATTGCTTCTTGGTCAACTTGTAATGTGGCCTTATCTTTTTGTTTAATAGTTTAGACTTCCCTGAAAAACTTCCAGAAGTTTAATTAGGACTTCACTCAGGCAGCCATTTTCTAGTAGAAAGATGTTGAGCCAGTCAAGTTGAACCTTTCTCAACCAATTTCACTTCATCAGACCTGGGTCTGAACCTTTTACTATAATTAGTGGTAACTGAACTATTTCTTGTAAGAGACCAGATTATGAAGTTGCATCCTTAATCTGTAGGGGTTCCTGGTGTAGGTTCTCAGCCTGGTTGAGGTTTTATACAAATTTAAGGGTTGAATCCTGAATGAATTTTGGTAAAAGCGGGTTCTGCATTCACAGCTGATATCGACCTCCATTAGAATTGGGTGACCATTTAACCAAATGTTTATTTTGATTGGTTCTAACTTGGACATTGCTAAGCAATTTAACTGTTTCAAATCAGCTATAGGTGGACTTTCGAAGATGTGCACTCTCCTGGAATCCAACCTATGAGTTCTCTTACTCAATCCAGGCATCTCCAGACTGTAATGGCCTGTTCACCCAGATCCTCATGAAATTCTTAACTGTTTAGCTAATACTTGCCCCGAATGGGACTATGCAACTGCCTTCACTCAAGTGGTATTCCCCAAACTCCGTCCATTTCCATCGGCATATCCTGTAATTCATAAGCTCCACTTGCCACATTTTCTAACGGCAGAGCCAACCATAGTGTCTGAACTCCAACTGGGCTTCAGCTTGTAGGTGCTATTGTATGGTCACATCATTAATCCCACATACCAAATGGTCTGTCAGCGTCTCACTTGGAGTAAAACTAAAATCATATGCTTCTGCCAGTCATCTTAACTGTGTCAAAAATTCCTCTATGGATTCCTCTGGTTCTCAAACTGTCAGGTAAAACTGAAAGCATCCCAGAATTAGAGGAGGTTTGGGATCATAATATTTCTTAGATAAATCCATCAGCTCATGAAAAGCATTAGTATCTCTGACTCCAGGATAGTTATGCTCTGAGAGAGCTGCAGGTCCACAACCTGTCAGGAGAATTACTTATTGCTTTTCGTCTACCCCAATGTCATTTGTCCGGTAAGAACAATACATTATTTCTTCATATTGGTCCAGTCTTTAACTGCAGGATCAAATGGGTCAATCTTCCCAATAGTGACATGATGCCAGAAATGGTTACCCCAACTCAAAAGCAGCTGTTGTGATCAAATCTCTGCAGGGATGTGCTTTTCACTTTTTGCCACTGAAATAACTCAATGAAGGCCTATATCCCCTTACCAACTCACCCTTTATTTACATGTCAATAGTACATTATACTGACCCAGCCAGCACAGAGCAGCTCCTGGACTAAACAGAACCCTTGACAGGCAAAAGTGGGGACTGCAGATGCTGGAGATTAGAGTCAAGATTAGAGTGGTGCTGGGAAAGCACAGCAGGTCAGACAGCATCCGAGGAGCAGGAGAAATCGATACTTCGGGCAAAAGCCCTTCATCAGGAATGAGGTACCCCGAAAGCCAGGACTGCCTGATTGGACCAGGTTAACAGCCTGGTCCAATCAGGGAACTCATATTCTATGAGATCATCCTGGCTGACCTTGTTCCAATCTTAGGAGTGGTGAAATTATACACAGGGTCAGGACAGAAAGTACAACACAAGCTGCTGTCAACAGCTGGAAGGTGGCTCTGAGTTAAGAAGTCACAAACTGATTGGAAATTGGTTTGCTTGTGTTACTTGTGAAGTGGTTGCAATCAAAGGATTCTGCAATAAACTGCAAGCAACCTTCAGTAAGAACAGTGACTTTGCAAACTGATAGAGTTTTGTCCTCCTACTGTCTACCTTGTACTGCACAACGTACCTTTATCTTATTATCTGCTCTATATTGCTCAATATACTATTCTACTGTCTGCTGTATACTCTCAATGTACTGTGCTCTTACCGTCTACTCTATAATGGTCAATGTACCATCCACCTATTACTGCTCAATTTACTGTTCTCCTAGTGTCCACTATATACTGCTCACTTCAGTCCCCTCTTACTGTTCATTCCATATTGCTCATGCTAATGTTTACTTGTTATGTATTGTACCTTGTCCTTTCACTATTGTCTCTGGCCCTGTTCTTTATATTGTCCATTATTATCTTTTGGTATCATAGTGGTTAGTATCACTATGGAGACCAGGGTTTAATTCCTTGCCAAGAAGGACTCAAGCATTTTATTTGGACGGCATGGTGACTCAGTGGTTAGCACTGCAGCCTCACAGTGCCAGGGACCCCGGTTTGATTCCAGCCTTGGTCACCTGTCTGTGTGGAGTTTGCACATTCTCCTCATATCTGCATGGGTTTCCTCCCACAATCCAAAGATTTGCAGGTGATGTGAATTGGCCATGTTAAATTTCCCATCATGTTCAGGGATGTGTAGATTAGATGCATTAGTCAGGGGTAGATGTACAGTAATAGGGTAGGGGAATGGGTCTGGGTGCAGTACTCTTTGGAAGATTGGTGTAGACTTGTTGGGCTAAATGGCCTGTTTCTACACTGTATGGATTCTATAATTATAGTGTCTGTCCTTTTTCACAGTTGTTCTTTTGTATGCACACCCTGTATGTCCTATCATTTGTTGTCCACTGTGTGGCTAAATCTGGGTTTAGTGATATAACTTTGTTTCACTGATAGTTAATAATCTCGTGTAATTTGCAGGTGGTGAATCACTCAACACCATGCGGAAATCTGTGGATTTAAGGTCTCTGCTCTGTTGCCTTGTTTATCTGCTTGGACCTCATATAGGTATGGAGAAGGATTTTTTTCACACTCTTTGCAGTTATATTGTAAGTAATGCTATTGTGCAAAAGTTATGTGAATAAACATTGTGTGCGTAGTTGACAGAGTAAGCTATAGTCTCCTGCAGGGACAACGATGCATTGCAACACTGTCAGTTTATTGATCCTCCCTCACCCCCCATCACTGGTTTTGTCACAGCTCCATCATGAGTGACTTTACATTAATTATGTTTAGTTTTGTATAGACGGTGGACATTATTAGGAACCCTCAGAAAAATACACATAGGCCAACACTAATGGTTAGCACTGGTATACTTGCATGGTGCGAACACTACTTTGATATAAACTAAGATAAATATTGACTTTAGTTCTAATTATCATGAACTGGCTTTCTAGATTATAACATGGTAGTAGTGGATGGTTGCTCAAAGGCTGTAAATTAAGGGAAGAAAATTTTGAATAAAAAAAATCTAATTGCCTATTAGTCATTGTGAAAATTAGCAAAAAATGCGATTTTTTTGCGGTGTGGTTCCCTGTAATATTCTGAATCATACGATAAAGGAGGAATAATGTGGACATGGGACGCATTCTATGAATAAGGTCACTTCCTAATAGAAGCTTGTCAGTTGGATGCTGGTGATGTGTTGGACGTTCTTGGATGAGGTTTACGAGAAAGATATATCAAATACCTTCGGGGCATAGTCAGACTTTGATATACAGTTATTTTGGAAAACACATGTGATTCCATGGAACAAAACATCATGCATTAATCAAATTGTATAAATGATTTAGTCTGAAGATCACGAGATGAGGGTAAGTATTTAAATTGTGGAATATTTTGCTGTGGTGTTTCATATGACTAGTAATAAAACAGGGAATCGTGCAAAAACTCAATGGGCCATGTCACATCCGTGAAGTGAACTGTTCTGAAGAATAGTTGGACCAGGCTCAAATAGTTAACTCTGTTTCTGTCTCCATAGATGATGCAAGAGCTTTCAGTTTCTCCACCATTTTCAGTTTTCATTTCAGATTTGCAAAATTTGCATTAATTTTTTCTTCCATATGAACAAGCTCCCGGTTTTGTAGTGTTCTGAAATTGGAGAGGAGCACCTCTTTAGAATTGGATTTCTGTTCCCCTGGAAAACAGCTTTGAGGAACATAATCATTTCCTTCAGCCTTCATGAAACAAGTTAGAGAATCAAAATTGACATAAAGAATAGATGTTCTGGGAGGTTCGTTTTCAGACATTTTGTCACAATGCTAGGTAACATCATCAGTGAACCTCTGGTAAAGCAGTAATGTGATGACCGGCTTTCTATTTATGTGTGTAAGTTTCCTTGGGTTGGTGATGTCATTTCCTGTGTTTGGTGGTGTCATTTCCTGTTCTTTTTCTCAGAGGGTGGTAAATGGGGTCCGAGTTGATGTGTTTGTTAGTAGAGTTCCATTTTGAATGCCACGCTTCTAGGGATTATTGTGCATGTCCCTGTTTGGCTTGTCCGAGGATGGATCCGTTGTCCCAGTCAAAGTGGTGTCCTTCCTTATCTGTAGGTAAGGATGTTACTGATAGTGGGTCATATCTTTTTGTGGCTGGTTGATGTTCATGTATCCTGATGGCTAGTTTTCTGCCTGTTTGTCCAATGTAGTGCTTATTACAGTTCTTTCAAGGTATTTTGTAAATTACATTTGTTTTGCTAGAGTCTGTATAGGGTCATTTAAGTTCATTAGCTGCTGTTTTAGTGTGTTGGTGGGTTTGTGGGCTACCATTATGTCAAGAGGTCTAAGTAGTCTGGAAGTCATTTCAGAGATGTCTTTGATGTAGTGGAGAGGGGCCAGGGTTTTTGGAAATGTTTTGTCTGTTTGTTTGAGTTTGTTGCTGAGAAATTGGTGGACTATATTCACTGGGTACCTGTTCTTTTTGAATATGCTGTTCTTCATAGTTCCTCTGTGCTGCAGTGTATGGTGGCTCATTGGGATAATGTTCTAATGCAGCTTTGTTTGTGGGTGTTGGGATGGTTGCTTCTGTAGTTCAGTATTTGGTCTGTGTGTTGTTTTCCTGTAGACACTGGTTTGAAGTTCCCCATTGGCTGTTCGCTCTACTGCGACATCTAGGAATGGCAGTTTGTTGCTATTTTCCTCCTCTTTTATGCCTGTAAGGATATTATTGATGGTCTTGAAGGTTTCTTCTAATTTGTTTTGTTTAGTGATGACAAAGACATCATCCATGTAGTGGACCCAAAATTTGGGTTGGATGATTGGCAGAGCAATTTGTTCGAATCTCTGCATTACTGTCTCTGTTAAGAACCTTGATATTGGAGATCCCATGGGTGTTCCATTTGGTTGTACATTTTGTTATTGAAAGTGAAGTGGGTGGGAAGGCATAGCTGCACTCGATTGATGATGTTGTCCTTGCTAATGAAGTTGGTGGTGTTTGGCATATATGTCTTTGGTTCTTCTAATACTTGGATCTATTAGCCAAGCCATGGAGTTTTAGCATGGAGATTGTGCTGAAACATTATAAAATATTGGTTAGACCACAGCCAGAGTACTGTGTGAAATTCCAGAATCTAAATAATAGGGGAAACATGACAGCACTGGAGAAGGTGTGGAAGAGATTTACGGCAATTGTTGCCTGGGCTGGAGAGTTTCAGTTGTGAAGAGAGTTTGGAAAGACTTGTTTTCCTTAGAGCAGAGGAGACTGAGAGAGGAATTGATTGAGATGTAGGAATATAGAAAACATAGAACAGTATAACACAGGATCAGGCCCTTTGGCCCACCTTGCCTGTGCTAACATTGATGCTTTCCCCTTGATGAAAGGATCGATGACCGAGGGTCACAGATTAAAATTGAGAGGCAGGAGGTTTAGAAGGGATGTGAGAAAAATCTTTTTCACCTAATGGTGGGGAATCTAGAACTTACTGCTGCTAAGGTAGAAGTAGAAAATCTTATAAAATTTAAACATTTCAACATGCTCTTGTAATGCCAAGGCATACAAAGCTATGGGTGAAGAGATAGAAAATGTTATTAGAATATTTAGGTGGCTGCTTTTGACATGCGCCGATGCAATAGTCCAAAGGGCCTTTCTCAGTGCTGTAGATCGTTATGACTCGGTGACTCTAAATGTCTGCATCTTCCCTAATCATGAACTTGACAGAGGAAGAGGGGCAAGCTATCAGTTTGGCCTAACCCCTCAGTCTCTACTGCCTCAACCTGTTGATGGTCACTGTAATCACGCCAGGTGCAGGATTCCCTTAAGATCCTCTGAACTGCCCACTTCTCTATCTGCCACGTAGATAAAGGATGTAGGTTTGCTCACTGAGCTAGATTAGATTAGATTAAATTAGATTAGATTAGATTACTTTACAGTGTGGAAACAGGCCCTTCGGCCCAACAAGTCCACACCGACCCGCCGAAGCGCAACCCACCCATACCCCTCCATTTACCCCTGACCTAACACTACGGGCAATTTAGCATGGCCAATTCACCTGACCTGCACATCTTTGGACTGTGGGAGGAAATCGGAGCACCCGGAGGAAACCCACGCAGACACAAGGAGAATGTGCAAACTCCACACAGTCAGTCGCCTGATGCGGGAACTGAACCCGGGTCTCTGGCGCTGTGAGGCAGCAGTGCTAGAAGGTCAGTGTTTAGATGTTTTGTCACCATACTAGGTAACATCATCAGTGAGCTTCCGGATGAAGCACTGGTGGTAATGGCCCACTTTTATGTATGTGTTAAGGTTTCCTTGCATTGGTGATGACAATTCCTATGGTGATGTCATTTCCTGTTCTTCTTCTCAGGTGGTGGTAAATGGGATCCAAGTCAATGTGTTTGTTGATAGAGTTCTAGAGGATGACATTCCAACTAGGAATTCTGACGCGTCTCTGTTTGGCTTGTCCTAGGATGGATGGTTGTCCCAGTCAAAGTGGTGTCCTTCCTCATCTGAATGTAAAGATACTAGTGAGATTGGGTCATGTCTTTTTTTGGCTGGTTGATGTTCATGTATCCTGATGGCTAGTTTTGTGCCTATTTGCCCAATGTAGTGTTTGTTACAGTTCTTGCAAGGTATTTTTGTAAATAAATAAATAACATATAAATAAAAAGCAGGCCATGCTACCAGTGCTTCATCTGGAGACGTTAGCTAGTACGATGATGAAACGTCTAAAAATGAACCTTTCAGCTTAGCGAGCAACCCTACATCCAGAAACTCAACCTGAGCTACAAGTCTTCTCAAAGCTCACTAATGTAGATAAACATCAAGAATGTGGGATTGAAGTGCAGCCTAAAAGTTGAGGAGAAGCAGCCCCATCCAGTATATTTACATGTGGAACACAGATCCTCAAGGCTGTAGAAGCTGGAACTCTGTGAACCACTGTGAACCATGGGACTGCTACATGCAACACTTTCCAGGCCCAATGATTGCTAGAAAAGGTCAGCAGTCCCAAATCAGGATTGGCTACAAATTATGTATTAATCAACACGTGATCCACAAGTACAGTTGATGACATCTAACTCCGCAATGATAACCGGTATTCCTGATAGGAGAGAGCTCCAGTAGGAGGTCACCATGTCCCATACTTTGAGCAGTTTCTGGTAAAAGACAGAAAATGAGTCACCTCTTATAGCTTTTCTAAAACAAAATAAACTATCTATAAATTAGGAAGAATCAGCATGATGTTGAAAAAGGTTAACAAACTTGTTAGAGATTTCTGAAAAGGTAATGGCAAGGGTTGATGAGGGTAATGCTTCTCATGTTGTTCATTTCCCAAAGGCCACTGATGCAGTAACTCATAACCGACTTGTGAGGAAATTTATAGGTCGTATATAAAAGGGTTAGTAGCAATGTAGATACAAGATTGACTGATTGATCAGAAAATTGTCAATAGACATTTTTCAGGCTGGAGCAACATTTGTAGTGGATTTCCCCAGGGGTCAGTATCGGAACCCTTCCTTTTTCTGATATGTATCAATGACCTAGATTTACCGTGAAGGAGACAATTTCAAATTTAGTAGATGACACAAGGTTTGAAAAAATTGTGAGAAGGATACATCCCAAAAACACATTGACAAGTTGGTGCAGTGGGTCGATAGGTGGCAGGTGAAGTTCAGTGTGGAGAAATGTGAGGTGATGCATTTTGGCTGGAAGAACATTGAAAGACAATATAAAATAGGGTATACAATTCTAAACGAGAATGCAAGAGCAGATGGTGCATATATGCCCAGATTACTCAAGATGGGTGCTAGTTGCTGAGTACAATTTAAAAAGTGTTTTTTCAGCTTTATTAATAGAGGCAGGATGTATAAGAATAAGGAAGTGATGTTGAACTTGTAAAACACAGAACAATACAGCACAGGAATGGCCCATCATGCTACGCTGAACATGATGCCAAATAAGACAAATCCCTTCTGTCTGTCCTTGGTACATATCCCTCCATTCCTTGCATAATCAAGTGTTTATCTAAAAGCCCCTATCACATCTACATCCACCACCATTACCCCTGACAACATAGTCCAGACTCCACCACTCTGTAACAAAATGTGCCTCTCTCATTTCCTTTGAAATTATCCCCTCTCATCTTAAGTGCATGCTCCCTAGTATTCGACATTTCAACTCCAGGGAAAAGATTCTGACTATCAACCCAATTTTTACATCTCATAATTTTAAAGATGTCTATCAGGTCTCCCCTCAGCCTAAGCTGTTCTAGAGAAAGCAACCCAAGGTTTTCCAGCCTCTCCTTATACCTCATACCCTCTAACCCAGGCAGCATCCTGATAGACCTCTTCTGCACCCTATCCAAAGTCTCGACATCTTTCCTGTAATGTGATGACCAGAATTGAATGGAAGTGTGGCCTAATGAAAGTCTGATAAAGCTGCAATATGCTATCCTCACTCTTGTACTCAATTCCCCAACCAATAAAGGCAGGCATACCATACACCTTCCTTACCATCCTATCCAGTCGCGTGGCCACTAATGAGGGCTATGGGCTTGAACCCCAAGTTCTCTCTGTGCATCAATATTGTCAGGGTTCTGCCATCAACTATATACTTTTCCTTAATATTTGATCTCCCAAAGTGCAGCACCTCACACAGGTTAAACTCTATCTACCAAATCTCTGCCCTTATCCGAAACTGATCTATATCCAGCTGTATCCTTTGATAACATTTTATTCTATCCACAACTCCACTTATCTTTGCATCATCTACGTTTTCATCCAAGTCATTTATATATATACATATACCACAAACAGCAGAGATCCCAGTATGGATCCATGCGGAAAACCACTAGTCATGGAACTCTAATGTGAAAAAACACCCTTCCACCACTACCCTCTGTTTTCAACTTAATACTGAATCCAGACAGTCAAGTGGATCCCATGCATCTTAATCTTCCGGATGAGCCTACAATCAGGATCTTGTCAGAAGCCTTATTAAAATCCATGTAGACAGCATCCACTTCTCATCAATCATCTTCATCACCCACTCAAAAACTTCAGTCAAGTTAGTAAGACATTCCTTGCCCTGCACTAAACCATGCTGACTGTTCCTCATTATGCCATGTTTTTTGAAGTGCGCATACATCCTATCCCTAAGAAATCACTTCATTAGCTTCCCAACCACCAATGTGAGAATCACTGGCTTATAGTTTCCTGGATTATCCCTACTTCCCCTCTTGCACAGAGGAACAACATTAGCTACTTGCCAGTCCTCCAGGACCTCTACAGTGGCTAGTGAGGATACAAAGATCTTGGTCAAAGGCACTTGTCAGACTTCAGCTGGTGTATTATTTACAGTTGTAGACTCCACATTATAGGAAGGTTGTGAATGCATTGAAAAAAATGAAGAACTTCAGCTATGAGGATTGGTCTTCCTGGAGAGAAGAAGGCTGAAAGGAGATCTGATTGAAGTTTTTAAAATCAGAAGTGGGCTGGACAGAGTAGATTGGGTGAAGCTGTTTACACTTGTAAAAGGAACAAGACTGAAGTAAAACCCCAGGAACCCCATCCAGGACAAACATATAAATAGAAAGCAGGAGACAACAGCTTCACTTCACTTGGAGGTCGCCACTGATGATGTTATCTACATCTCAGCGAGCAAACCTACACCCTACAAGACTGAAGTGTTAAAGAGATTTAAAGTGATATATAAACAAAGCAACAGAGGATATGAGAAAAAATTGTTTTTCACATAATGATCTGTTAGGACGTTGGTTAGCTCATTTGGCTGGATTGCTGATTTGTGATGCAGAATGATGTGGGTTCAATTCCCACACCATTTCCGTGAAGGATTCTCCTTCTCAGCCTCTTGCCCTCACCTAAGGCATGGTGACTGTCAGGTTATAACCACCACCAATTGTCTCTTTCTAATGAGAGAGCAGCCCTAAGGTCTGGTAAGATGATGGTATTTTTCCTTTTGTTAGGGAATGGAATGCACTGTCTGGAAATGTGGAGGCAGGTTCAATTGAGTCTTTGAATAGTGATTGGATAGTGAGTAAGAATGCGGGGTAAAGGCACTAGGGAATAGAACTAGTCTGAGATTGATGGGCTGAATGGCTTCGTATTGTGCCGTATTGATTTTGTGATCTAAATTAAAGGTATATGAAACTATCACTGCAACTGAAACAAACCTTTAATACATTTCTAATAAATTAAATAACATTACTAGGGTGTGGACATACTTCAGCTAGTACTTTAAGTTATGATCCCCTTCAGGTCAGGACCTTCTTTACCCATAATGCTATTTATTATATTTTTTCAGTAAGTGAGAAACAAAGTATCAAATTTGAAGCCCCAGTTGAAAGATGATAGTTTTGACACTAGACAATTTTCAGTTTCAGGTTTTAATAATTGAAATTAAATTGCAGATGTGCCACAGTGAGAATTGAATCCCCATCTAGCCTGGGCCTCTGAGCTAAGTCTCTCCTTTCTTTGTTTGGGATGATTAAATGAATTTACGAGTTTCTCAGTGAATGAAGGGGTGTGTGGGGTGACAACATTCACCCACCAGTCCCATACGATTTTCCAGTTAACATGCTCTTCAACTCATTTGCATATTAAATTTGCTGAAAAACAGTTGATAATGTGAGAATGCTCAGAATAGCCCCGGCAGAGGGTACATCAGTTCCATACTTGAACTCCAAAATTACCAAATCATAGGCGCTGAATATCCTTGTCCTCGTGGATCTCATCACTGTCTCTGTCAAAGTCTCATTATGTTGTTAATTGGGATGTTTTGTTAATTGGTCGATTGCATTTCTTTAATATCATGGAAATATACTATTTTCATCACTTTAATGTGACTGGGGGTTATCTAATAGGATAACTGTGTTAGATTCAGCCTTTTGTAAGCTATTTAGATAAGGGAAAATAAATTTTTGGGCATAAGCCCTTCATCAGGAATCCTGATGAAGGGCTTATACCTGAAATGTCGATTCTCCTGCTCCTCAGATGCTGCCTGACCTGCTGAGCTTTTCCAACACCACACTCTTGATTCTGATCTCCAGCATCTGCAGTCCTCACTTTCTTCTAAGTTATTTAGATGTCAGTTACAAATCTGTGGTTTTAAAATAAAGAATTGATACAATGACTGTTTGCTCCTATTTCTTTACAGGAGTTCTTTTGGATGCACATGAATGTCTCAGGATCACAGTCAGTGCCAACCCTGTGCACTGGGGATCATCACTGGTTGCTACCTGCAAAATAATAAACACCTCCTGTATTATGGGCTCTATCACTCACGCCTCTCAGATAATGTGGCAACTGGATAATATGTATATTGCGAAGACACAATACACAGTTATGGACAGGACCATGTCCCAGGTCAACATTTCTGCTTTCAAACAAACAGTTGGAAATCTCACCTGTGAGATTCCACAAAGAGCAGGAGGGATTCTGCAAAATGGAGTGCGAATCCAAGCTGGCTGTAAGTATCAGTGGTTAGAAACACAATATTCCAGATACTTTGTCAAACTGCAGCTATCCCAGCTTGCTCCTTTGTAATTTTCATTGTTTCCAGCAATGATTATTTTGTAAACACTAAAGCCGACGGGTAACGTTTGAAAAACTGAGGTACATCTCACTGTGGGCAAATGGTCATACACATCCATTACTGCTGCCATTTTCCTGCTGTGTTTATCCATGACATATCTGAGGTTTTATTTGAATCGTCCAAGAATTACAGTGAGTTCCAAACTGAGACATCTTAAATCAAATGGAAAACAAGGCAGGAGCTTATTATAGGAAGAGCAGAAGTGAACAGAATGGGCCTGATGTTGCTGTTTTAACAGAATCAAGAGAGACCTGGTCTCATGAGTACCAATAGCACATAGACTGAGACTGAAATTACAATAGTCCTCAAAAGAAGGAAATAAAGCTCGATTCCTGCTCAGTCATTCTCCTTGTCATCTTAAACCAGAAACTATCCCAGCCTTGAACCAATGCAGCGATTTAACTTAATCAACAAACAGCTACTTATGTTCACCAAACTATTCTTCTGACTCAAATTGCATGTCAGTTTTTAATCGGTTGTGGATAACCTGGACTAAGAATATTCAATCTCGATTAAATATTCTTCCTTGATATTTTGAGACTCTCTGGACAGTATCTACAATGTCACACAACCAATCCTCTACTACACAGAGATTGCTCTGCTTTCTCTGCTCTATATCGCTCTCATTCTGTAGCCAAAGGCAAGTTGCAACCACAGCCCAGTGACTGATCAGTAGCTGCTTAATTCAGAGGCCTTTCAAAAGCACATCACCCCTTCCACTGGTCCAACATAACCCAAGCAATTCCAGTCAATTCAGCTGAAAACATCATGCTCCCGATAACTCTCCAGCAGCAGATAGGAAATCACAGATGTTATAAATGGTAATGATTAATAGTCCTGGATATTCTGTTCCTACCCCTGGTTAAGGAGTCATCTACTACAATAAAGAGAGATGATCTCTTAGAAGGATCCTCAAAGAAGGCTTTGTGGGTAGAACTTAGAAATGTTAAGGTGGCAGCTACTTCACTAGAAGTGTATTATAGGCCACCAAAGAGTTAGCAGGAAATAGAGTAAATATGTACATAGTTCACAGAGTTTTGTAAGGGGAACAATTGGTAATTATAAGTGGGGATTTCAAATTTCCAAACATAAATTGGGATAGTCATGGTGTTAAGGGTTGAAAGGGTGCTGACATCTTGAAATGTATCGGGAGAGGGTTTTGTATCAGTACACAGAGGGCCAACAAGGGGTGGCTGGATCTTACTCTGGGGAAAGAAGTGACAGTGGGCGAACATTTTAGTGATAGACCACAACATGGTTTGGTTTAAATTTGGTCTGGACAAAGAAAAGTATGGCCTGCAAAAGATGGCTTTGGAGTAGGGAAGGGCAGATAATATTAAAATAAAGCAGGATCAGGCCACAGCAGACTAGGAACAGCTCATTGTTGGTAAGTCTACAGAGCAATGCAGGGTGGGATGGGGTGCATTCAGGAAGGAGCTGAGGAGAATACAGGTCCAACATGTGATAATGAAGGTCCAGAGACAGTATATTCCTGTTATGGTGAAAAGAAAAAGCTGGTAGATGTAGGGAATACTGGATGACTGGAAGAATTGAAGTTTTGGTTAAGAAAAAGAAGGAATCATAGGTCAGGTATAGACAGGAGAGAGTGAGTGAATCCTTAGAATATAAAGACAGTAAGAATATACGTAAGAGGGAAATCAGGAGGGCAAAAGGGGGGCATGAGATAGCTTTGACAAATCGGGTTAAGGACAATCCAAAGGATTCTTATACATACATTAAGAATACGGCCTCTCAGAGATGAGCAAGGCAGCCTTTGTGTGGAACCACAGGAGATGGGGGAGATACTAAACGAGTATTTTGCATCAGTTTTTACTGTGGAGAAGGACATGGAAGATCTAGAATGTGGGATAATAGATGGTGATATCTTGAAAAATGTCCATATTACAGAGGAGGAGATGCTGGATGTCTTGAAATGCATAAAAGTGGATAAATCCCCTGGACCAGGTCAGGTCTACCCTAGAACTCATTGGGAAATTAGGGAAGTGATTGCTGGGCCCCTTACTTAGATATTTGTATCATCAATAGTCACAGGTCATGTGTGGGAAGACTGGAGCCTTTCTAACGTGGTGCCACTACATAAGAAAGGTGGTAGAAATAGCCAGGGAACTATAGACCAGTGAGCCTGACATTAATGGTGGGCAATGGTGGAGGGACAGGATTTGCATGTATTTGGCAAGGCAAGGACTACTTAGGGATAGTTAACATGACTTTGTCATGTCTCACAAACTTGTTTGAGTTTTGTGAAGAAGTAACAAAGAGGATTGATGAGGGCAGAGTGGTGGACATGATCTATATGGACTTCAGTAAGGCCTTTGGCAAGGCTCCCCATGGGAGAATTGTTAGTAAGGTTAGATCTCATGGAATACAGAAAGAACTAGCCAATTGGCTTCCACTGGCTTGAAGGTAGAAGTCAGAGCTTGGTGGTGGAGCATTGCTTTTCAAACTGGAGGCTTGTGACCAGTAGTGTGCTGCAAGGATCGGTTCTGGGTCCATT
The DNA here is from genome assembly GCF_037043375.1 of Chiloscyllium plagiosum. Taxonomy (NCBI): domain Eukaryota; kingdom Metazoa; phylum Chordata; class Chondrichthyes; order Orectolobiformes; family Hemiscylliidae; genus Chiloscyllium; species Chiloscyllium plagiosum. The sequence goes on from NW_028270168.1 coordinate 55,275,522, forward strand.
ACTTTTTGTAATTTATATAAATGATTTGGATGTGAAGATTGGAAGTATAGTTAGTAAGTTTGCAGATTATATCAAAGTTGAAGGTGTAGTGGACAGCGAAGGAGGTTACCTCAGATTACAGTTGGATCTTGATCAGATGGGCCAGTGGGCTGAGGAGTGACAGATGGAGTTTAATTTGGATAAATGTGAGGTGCTTCAGTTTGGAAAAGCAAACCGGAGCAGGACTTATACACTTAATGGTGAGGTCCTAGGGAGTGTTGCTGAACAAAGAGACCTTGGAGTGCAGGTTCAGAGCTCCTTGAAAGTGGAGTTGCAGGTAGATAGGATAGTGAAGAAGGCATTTGGTATGCTTTCCTTTGAGTATAAGAGTTGGGAGGTCATGTTGCATCTGTATAGGACATTGGTTAGGTCACATTTGGAATATTGCTTGTAATTCTGGTCTCTTTCCTATTGGAAGGATATTTTGAAACTTGAAAGGGTCCAGAAAAGATTTACAAGGATGTTGCCAGGGTTGGAGGATTTGAGTTATAGGGAGAGGCTGAACAGGCTGGGGCTGTTTTTCCTGGAGTGACCTGATAGAGATTTATAAAATTATGAGAGGCATGGATAGGATAAACAGACAAGGTCTTTTCCCTGAGGTGGGGGAGTCCAGAACTAAAGGTCATAGGTTTAGGGTGAGAGGGGAAAGATATAAAAGGGGCAACCTTTTCATGCAGAGGGTGGTGCGTGTATGAAATGAGCTGCTAGAGGAAGTGGTGGAAGCTGGTACAATTGCAATATTTAAAAAGCATCTGGTTGGATATATGAATAGGAAGAGTTTAGAGGGATATGGGCCAAGCGTTGGCAAATGGGATTAGATTAGGTTAGGATGTCTGGTTGACATGGACGAGTTGGACCGAAGGGACTGTTTTTCCATGCTGTACGTCTCTATGATTCTATGTACCCTTTAGAGGGAAATGTAGGAGTAATAGAGAACCCTGGATGTTTAGGCTAGTTCAGGACTGGATAAGGAAGAGGAGTAGGGTTTTTAGCAACTCCAAAGGGAGCAATTCAGCTGTGACCCTAAAGGAATACAAGAAGTGCAGATGGAACTTAAGAAAGCAATTAGAGAAGTGAAAAAGGGCATAAGAAAGGATTTGCGAACTGGATTAGGGAGAATCATAGAGATCTACAGCATGAAAACAGACCCTTTGATCCAACTCTTCATACCGACCAAGTATCCTAAACATATCGAGTCTATTTGCCAGTATTTGGCCCATATTCTTCTAAATGCTTCTGACTCATATACCCATCCAGATGTCTTTTAAATGCTGTAATTGTACCAGCCTCCACCACTTTCTGTGACAGCTTGTTCCATACACGCACCATCCTCTGCATGAAAAGATTGCCCCTTTTATATCTTTCCCCTCTCACCCTAAACCTATGACCTTTAGTTCTGGACTCCCCCACCTCAGGGAAAAGACCTTGTCTGTTTATCCTATCCATGCCTCTCATAATTTTATAAATCTCTATCAGGTCACTCCAGGAAAAACAGCCCCAGCCTGTTCAGCCTCTCCCTATAGCTCAAATCCTCCAACCCTGGCAACATCCTAGTATCTTAGCCTGCTGGACCCCCTCCCCCAAGTCCCTCCTCCCTATCTTTTATCTTAGCCTGCTGGACAAACTTTCCTCATTCCTGAAGAAGGGCTAATGCCTGAAACGTCGATTCTCCTGTTCCCTAGATGCTGCCTGACCTGCTGCGCTTCTCCAGCAACACATTTCCATCCCCCTCCCCCAAGTCCCTCCTCCCTATCTTTTATCTTAGCCTGCTGGACAAACTTTCCTCATTCCTGAAGAAGGGCTAATGCCTGAAACGTCGATTCTCCTGTTCCCTAGATGCTGCCTGACCTGCTGCGCTTCTCCAGCAACACATTTCTAACCCTAGTAACTATAGGCCGGTGAGTCTCACTTCTGTTGTGGGTAAAATCTTAGAGAGAATTGTAAGGGATAGGATTTATGAACATCTGGATAGGAATAATGTGATCAAGGATAGTCAGCATGGTTTTGTGAAGGGCAGGTCGTGCCTCACAAACCTTATTGAATTCTTTGAGAAAGTGACTAAGGAGGTGGACGAGGGGAAAGCAGTAGATGTGGTGTATATGGATTTTAGTAAGACGTTTGATAAGGTTCCCCATGGTAGACTACTGCAAAAAATACGGAGGTATGGCATTGAGGGTGAGTTGGAGGTTTGGATTAGGAGTTGGCTGGCTGGAAGAAGACAGAGGGTAGTAGTTGATGGCAAAGGTTCGTCTTGGAGTCCTGTCACTAGCGGTGTTCCGCAAGGATCAGTTTTGGGACCATTGCTGTTTGTCATTTTTATAAATGACCTGGAGGAGGGGTTAGAAGGTTGGGTGAGCAAGTTTGCGGATGATACGAAAGTCGGAGGAGTGGTAGACAGTGAGGAAGGATGTGGCAGGTTACAGCGGGATATTGATAAGCTGCAGAACTGGGCAGAAAGGTGGCAAATGGAGTTCAATGTAGCTAAGTGTGAGGTGATTCATTTTGGTAAGAGTAATAAAAAGATGGGGTACTGGGCTAATGGTCGGATACTTGGTAGTGTGGATGAGCAGAAAGATCTTGGTGTCCATGTACACAAATCTTTGAAAGTTGCCACCGAGGTAAATAGTGCGGTGAAGAAGGCATATGGCGTACTGGCTTTTATTGGTAGAGGAATTGAGTTCCGGAGTACTGAGGTAATGTTGCAGTTGTATAAGACTCTGGTGCGGCCGCATCTGGAGTATTGTGTGCAGTTTTGGTCGCCATACTATAGGAAGGATGTGGAGGCACTGGAACGGGTGCAGAGGAGGTTTACCAGGATGTTGCCTGGTATGGTAGGAAGATCGTATGAGGAAAGGCTGAGGCACTTGGGGCTGTTTTCATTGGAGAAAAGAAGGTTTAGGGGTGACTTGATAGAGGTGTACAAGATGATTAGGGGTTTAGATAGGGTCGACAGTGAGAATCTTTTTCCACGTATGGAGTCAGCTATTACAAGGGGGCATAGCTTTAAATTAAGGGGGGTTGGTATAGGACAGATGTTAGGGGTAGATTCTTTACTCAGCGAGTCGTGAGTTCATGGAATGCCCTGCCAGTAGCAGTGGTGGACTCTCCTTCATTATGGGCATTTAAACGTGCATTGGATAGGCATATGGAGGATAGTGGGCTAGTGTAGGTTAGGTGGGCTTGGATCGGCGCAACATCGAGGGCCAAAGGGCCTGTACTGCACTGTATTCTTCTATGTTCTATGTTCTACAGGCAGCTGGGATCAAGGAATCCCTGGAGGTCAGTGGAAGATACAGGAGTTTACTGAAGAAGGAAATCAGGAGAGCGAAAAGGGGGCACGAGATAGCCTTGGCTGAGAAGGTTAGGGTGAATCCAAAGAGGTTCTTTAAGTACATTAAAAGAAAAAGAATAATTAGTGAGAGAAAGGGACCAGTCAAGGACCAAAGTAGACACATATATGTGTAGAATGGCAGGAGATGGGTGAGGTCACCGTGGAGAAAAACATGGAAACTTGGGGACAGTCCATATCACAGTAGATGAGATGTTGGATGTATTAGAATGTATGTAGATGGATAAATCTCCTGGTCCTGACCAGAAATATCTAAGAACATTGCAAGAGGCTAGAGAAGAAATTGTAGGGGCCCTGATTCATGTTGTTTTGTCATTGTTAGCTACCGGGGAGGTCCCGGAAGGCTGGAGGGTAGTGAATGTTGTGCCCTTAATCAAGATAGGGTGCAAAGAAATTCCTGGGAACTATAGACCAGTAAGCTTAACATCTGTAGCAGGTAAGTGACTTGAGAAGATTCTTAGAGATAACATGTACATGTATTTGGAAAGACAGAGTTTGATTAGGAATAGTCAGCATAAGTGGGAGATCATGCCTCACAAATTTGTTAGAGTTCTTTCAAGTGACCAGGTAGGTTTATGACGACAGGGTGGTAGATGTAGTCTATATGGATTTCAATATGCCTTTGATAAGGTTCCACATGGTAGGTTGCTCTGGAAGGTCGGATTGCATAGGATCCAGGTATAGCTGGCAAATTGAATATACAATTGGTTTGATGGTAGGAAACAGAGGGTAGTAGTGGAAGGATGCTTGTCAGACTGGAGACCTGTGACTTGTGGAGTGCCTCAGAGGTTGGTGCTGGGCCCATTGCTGTTTGTTATCTATATCCATGATTTTGATGAGAATGTACAAGGCATGATTAAGAAGTTTGCAGGTGACACTAAAATAGACAGTATCATGGACTGTGAAGAAGGTTACCAGAAATTGCAACAGGACCTTCTTCAGCTGGGGAAGTGTATCGAGAAATGGCAAATGGATTTTAATATAGATAAGTGTGAGGTCTTGCATTTTGGAAAGTCAAATCAAGGTCGAAGTTTCATGGTGAGTGGTAGGGCTTTCAGAAGTGTGGTGGAACAGAGAGACCTTGGAGTTCAGGTGCACGGTTCTCTGAAAGTGGAGTCACAGGTAGACAGGGCAGTGAAGAAGGCTTTTGGCACACTGGCTTTTATCAGGCAGTGCTTTGAGTATCAAAGCTGGGAAGTTATGTTGCAATTATATAGGACGTTGATGAGGCCACACTTGGAGTACTGTATTCAGTTTCAGCCACCTAACTATAGGAAAAATGTTACTAAACTGGAAAGAGTGCAGAAGAAATGCATAAGGATGTGCCATAAACCAATGGTCTGAGTTATGGGGAGAAGTTGGGCAGGCTAGGACTTTTATCTTTAGAGCATAGGAGACCAAATGGGGACCTTACAGAAGTGTATAAGATCATGAGAAGCATGGATAGGGTGAATGCACTCAGTCTTTTTCCCAGGTTTGGTGAATCGAAGACTAGAGGGCACCAGTTTAAGGTTAGACAGGAAAGAATAAAAGGGAACCTGAGGGATAACCTTTTTACACAGAGGGTGGTATGCATATGTTATGAACTGACAGCAGAAGTGATTGAGGTGGATATATTAACAACATTTAAAAGGCATTTGGACAGATATATGGATAGGAAAGATTTAGAAGGATTTGGGCCAAGTACAGGGAAATGTGGTTAGTATTGTTGTGAGGAAAGGCACCAGTTTCTGAGTCAGATTCGGGGTTCAATGACAAAGTTTATTGTACAAGGAAATACCGGAACTCTGGGGAGAGAAAGACACCAACAGCACAGTGTTCAGCTGTGAGCCTTCTCTCGACCCGGAACACATGTCAAGATATTTTTGTACATCTTGTGATACAATAGGTCAGTGATGAGATTATTGTCTTTGTAACATGGTTTGTTTATGGCAATCATTGCTGAATCATTGATCGTTTCGATACAGTCATTGTCAGTTCCAGCGCAGCCTTTGTTAATTTCCGTGTGGTTATTGTTAGTTTCAGTGCAGACATTGTCAGTTTCAATGTCTGCATGGAAGTCCATTGCTGTAGTAATGGGTGCTAATCGCTGTTCTTGAGAAGGATGATTACTGCAGCCCTGGCTATTAGCATTTTGTATTGAGTCTGTATCAAGCTGTTGGCACTTCTATAAGAGGTGTTAAGACCATAAGACCATAAGACATAGGAGTGGAAGTAAGGCCATTCGGCCCATCGAGTCCACTCCGCCATTCAATCATGGCTGATGCGCATTTCAGCTCCACTTACCAGCGTTCTCCCCGTAGCCCTTAATTCCTTGAGACAACAAGAATCTATCAATCTCGGCCTTGAAGACATTTAGCGTCCCGGCTTCCACTGCACTCCGTGGCAATGAATGCCACAGGCCCACCACTCTCTGGCTAAAGAAATGTCTCCGCATTTCTGTTCTGAAATGACCCCCTCTAATTCCTGAAGAAGGGCTTATGCCCGAAACGTCGATTCTCCTGTTCCCTGGATGCTGCCTGACCTGCTGCGCTTTTCCAGCAACACATTTCCAGCTCTGATCTCCAGCATCTGCAGACCTCACTTTCTCCCCTCTAATTCTAAGGCTGTGTCCACGGGTCCTAGTCTCCTCGTTTAACTGAAACAATTTCCTAGCATCTACCTTTTCCAAGCCATGTATTATTTTGTACGTCTCTATTAAGTCTCCCCTTAATCTTCTAAACTCCAATGAATACAATCCCAGTATCCTCAGCCGTTCCTCATATGTTAGACCTGTCATTCCAGGGATCATCCGTGTGAATCTCCGCTGGACACGTTCCAGTGCCAGTATGTCCTTCCTGAGGTGTGGGGACCAAAACTGGACACAGTACTCCAAATGGGGCCTAACCAGAGCTTTATAAAGTCTTAGTAGTACATCTCTGCTTTTATATTCCAACCCTCTTGAGATAAGAGACAACATTGCATTCGCTTTCTTAATCACGGACTCAACCTGCATGTTTACCTTTAGGGAATCCTCGACTAGCACTCCCAGATCCCTTTGTGCTTTGGCTTTATTAATTTTCTCACCATTTAGAAAGTAGTCTATGCTTTTATTCTTTTTGCCAAAGTGAAAGACCTCGCACTTGCTCACGTTAAATTCCATCAGCCATTTCCTGGACCACTCTCCCAACCTGTCGAGATCCTTTTGTAGCCTCCCCACTTCCTCAGTACTACCTGCCTGTCCACCTAACTTCGTACCATCGGCAAACTTCGCTAGAATGCCCCCGGTTCCCTCATCCAAATCATTAATATATAATGTGAACAGCTGTGGCCCCAGCACCGAACCCTGCGGGACACCGCTCGTCACCGGCTGCCATTCTGAAAAAGAACCTTTTATCCCAACTCTCTGCCTTCTGTTAGACAGCCAATCCTCAATCCATCCCAGCAGCTCACCTCGAACACCATGGGCCCTCACCTTGCTCAGCAGCCTCCCGTGTGGCACCTTATCAAAGGCCTTTTGAAAGTCTAGATAGACCACATCCACTGGGTTTCCCTGGTCTAACCTACTTGTTACCTCTTCAAAAAATTCCAACAGGAATTGACTGGAATTGACTGGTTCCAACAGGTGTTGACTGGACCCAAACACTTCAGCAGTAGTGTTCACTACTCATGTGTATTATCTCCTCCAACTTCCTTAAACTAACCAACTGGGTTGTGAGTGCATTGTGCTGCCATTCTGATGGCCCCAGGCAGTGTCTGTATCTGCTCTGCAGTTTCTCTCTATACTGTGATCTGGCGGCCATCTTGTGTGTCAAGTTGGCCAACTGATGTCTCAGCGGCCATCTTGTGTGCCTAGTGTCAACCTATCCCGTGCCATCTCTCTCTTCACTCCCCCTTTTGTGGTCAAGGAGGCGACTTCAGAGATCTTCTGCAGACCATCCAATTTAAATGTGGAGGGAAGTCATCTCTAGGAGCTCCCCCTCCCAAGGGGTACCATGGAGTGCCAGTTTTATTGGGGCCACTTCTGTGGTGACACTTGCTGCTGGTACAGTTCTCATCAGTAGCGCCTTACAGCAGAGCTTTAAACCCCCGAGGCCCAGCATGAGTGTAATGAGGAAAACTATCCCGTGTGCCAAATAGGGTCGCCAAGATTTACCTGGCAACCCATTTAGCCAGCTGTCTGTAATTGTGGTTCCCTGACGAAAACTGTCTAGCTGGTCTCAGATATTATTGACGGCTTCTGTAATATTAGAAGAGGCATCAATAACATGGGTAATACAATTGTCACTGACAATTATACAAACTCCCCCTTGATAACCCACTGCATAACGTGTCTGCTGTGTGTAGGGTCTGAGTTTAGCCAGCTCTGTGTTAATTGCTTCCAGAGCTTTCGAGGTACTATTGCCTAGGATAATCAGGCCACATACAAGATAATTTTGGTTTTTAGCACTGACGACTCCTGCTGTGCCTCCCAAAGATAGAGATCCCAGGAATCCATATCCCAATGATATATTGAACAAGTATGTCCATGTGGCAGAGCTGACATGGGTGCCATTGCACTGATCACATATGAATTGTCTGCCAGCGGTCACATTCAAGCATGCCTGCTTGCTGCAGGTGCAGGTAAACTATCCTCTAGTGACCGTACACTGCTGATAAGTGCACTGAGTCTGGATGTATGAGTCATTTTTGGGAACCAGGGCATAAATGCATCCCCATCCCTGTCCTGTGAAACAGAGTGGGTAATTACCAGGTTTTAAATGGGTCTTCCCTTCCCTAGGCTGGGGGGGCCTGGCCCCATGGGCCGGTGGTCCTGTCCAGCTGCATACATTTACCCTGGAGTCCCCGCTTGTATTTCCCTATCTCAGACTTTACATGGCGCTCCTGAGGTGTCTTCTGTATACAGATTGCAAGGGGACCACACTGGGGTAGCCATAAATTGAAATTCCACTGATTGTGCCAGTGGGTAGCAGACAGTTTGGTTCCCATGCAAGCTTAGATGGGTTTTATAGAAGAGGTTATCCTCAAAACCTGGCATGCTTCCAACAGTTGTGACACTTAAATACAATGAAACACAGGTATATACATGTTGCAGTTAACAGTTAAAGTCTTGTCCCCGTTAGGAGGTGCAGTCGTGCCTTGTTCTGTTGCGTTTTCAGTGCTCTCCCCGGGATGACTGTCTTGTCCGCCTTTGCTGCTTGCACTTGGGGAATGGCCAATGACATCAGTTTGGTCACTGGAGTCATTAAACGGTTTTAGTTGGGTCTGATGCTTCGTGTGCCTTTTCCTTTAATGTCTATGTAGGCACAGGTTTCCCCCCTATTACCATGTCTTATGGCCCCATATATTGCTCCAGTTTGCTCAGAGCCAGCCCTCCGAGCGAACAGGATGTTTGACACTCCTGTTTTTGTCTGTCAGCTAGAGCCCCCAGATTAGATCAAGTTAACAGCCCCAATTCTGAATATTTCCTAAAGTTGAATTCCTATTGAAATCCTAAAGTTAAAGTACAATTCAACTTTAGGCCCAGTATAAATTCTATGAGGCCCATCTGCTGGATCTTGTTACAATCACAACGTTCCTCCCTCTCTGCGTCTGAGGACATGGGCCGGTTCCTTTTTGTTTTATAGCTCGTGCAGAGGCATTTTCGCACCAAGTCAGGTTTCTCCAACTTTGCCTCTGTTATGGGTGGTGGGTGGTGGGTGGTGGGCGGTGGGTGGTGCACAATAGCTTGCCTCATGCCTGGAGCTTCTTGGAAGAAATTCATTCTCTTCTTCTATTTTCAACACAAAAGTGTTGAGTTGCTGATATCTACCATATCTATCTCAAATTCCGAGGTATCTTCAATGCTTGCAGAGAGAGGCATGGTGGCTCAGTGGTTAGCACTGCTGCCTCACAGTGCCAGGGTCCCAGGTTCAATTCCAGCTTCAGGCGACTGTCTGTGTGGAGTTTGCACATTCTCCCCGTGTCTGTGTGGGTTTCCTCCGGGAGCTTCAGTTTCCTCCCACAGTACAAAGATTTGCAGGTCAGGTGAATTGGCCATGTTAAATTGCTCATTCTGTTAGGTGCATTAGTCTGAGGGAAATGGGTCTGGATGGGTTAATCTTCGGAGGGTCAACATGGACTGGTTGGGCCGATGGGCCTGTTTCCACACTGTAGGAAATCTAATCTAATAAAAATGGAGAACCCATGAGTTCTGACACCATCGGAAACATTCTTGAGGAGCTGGGCCATGTTTTGCCCTCGCCCTGTTTGCGAGATTGCAGCTTTCATATGGTCCATATGCTTGTCACATCTACCCAAACTTTATACGTCACTGCACCTGACTTCACATTGACCATGCCTCTTACCCATGCAAGGCCATTCTCATGGCTCCTGCACCAGACTTCATCCCCTGAAATAAACTGTCTCTCTCACCTAGCAGAGTCTTATGTCCAGCATTGGTGTTCCTGATGCTTCTTCCAACCAAGGACGGGAAGATCATACTTAACTTCCCCATTAGCAACTCTGCTGGAGCTATCCAGTCATTGCATGAGTGGTAACCCTGTAATCAAAGAGGAACAGGGACAGTTTAGGGTCTAGTGAAGCTGTAGGCTGTAGGCTGTAGGCTGGACTGCTTTTCCTGCCAGACCATTGAATGATTGATGGTATGGAGCTGTCCTTAGAAGTTGAATACAATTCAACTTTAGGAAATACTCAAATTGCCTGCTGCTAAATGATAGTCTGTTATCTGTGACCAACAGTCCTGGGAATCTGTGTTGTGCAAAAGATGAGCACAGTTTTTCTATTATCTTCTATGTGTTTGACAAATTAACTCTATGCACATCACTTTGAGATGATGTCCACAACGACTAAGAACATTAAGCCCATGAAAGGACCCGCATAACTGAAATGTAACCAAGTCCAGGGTGTAACCAGCTATTCCCATGAATGTGGGAATTGTGTGACCAAACGTTTCTACTCTATCTAGTTGTCCTTGAGGCATATGCTATTCGGCCTTCAATTCCGCTGGTCCATTTTTGAGCTAATACTACCCCAATGCTGTTTGCAGAGGCATTGCATGTAATACCATATCTTGCTTGGCATCATAGCGCACCAACATCTTTGAGGATGACAGCTATTCCTTCACTTCCCTGAAAGTTAGAGCTTGGATATGTGACCATTTCTGAGGGTGACCAGTTTTTAAGAGAATTTGTGAAGGTGCAAGAATGAAAGGCCAGGTTATGTATGAAATGTCCGTGAAAATTCACATTGCAAAGGCTGACGATACCTCAAATTGTAGTCTCGTATATTGGTACAAAGCTTTATAGGTATTAATTGTAGCATGCCTCTTGGAATGCTCATCTAACCGCAATTGCAAGTACACATGGCTCATGTCCAGCTTCATGAAGATAGCGCCACCCCCCCCCCCCCCCACCACCAGCTTGGTGTATGCATCCTCAATGCGAGGGATTGGGTATTTATCCATCAACAAAAATCATTTTACTATTTGCTTAAAATCCTCACAAAGGTGAACTGAGCCTCTGGTTTCACAATCGGCATGACTGGTGCTGCCCATTCCGCAAACTTGACAGGTTTGATGATTCCTTCACTGTCCAGATTTCTGCCTCTACTTTTGTATTTAAGGCCATGGGTAGGCCTAGCAGAATGGTGGAATTACTTCCTGGTCAACATGGAAGGTGGCCTTGAGTCCTTTGATCATCCCGAGACCTTTCTGAAAAACCTCCAGGTATTTAATTAGGACTTCACTCAGGTAGCCATTTTCTAATTGAAAAATGTTGAGCCAATCTAGGTGAAACTTTCTCTACCAATTTCAACCCATCAAGTTTGGCCTTAACATTTCTTTACATTCAATAGCAACTGAACCAACTCCTTCTCATAAGAGAGTGGAACTGAAGTTGTACCCCTAATCTGTAAAGGTTTCTCGGTATAGATTCTCAGTCAAGCCGAAGTCTTGCGCGAACTTAAGGGTTGGAGTCCAAAATGAATTTTATTAAAGACCGGTTCTCCGATCACTGAAACAGCTGCATCTGGATGACCTCCATTAGAACCAGGCGACCATTTAACCAGCTGTTTATTTTGATTGGTTCTGATGTTGCTAAGCAATTTAACTGTTCCAAACCAGATGTAGGTACTCTTTCTAGGGTGTGCACTCTCCCGAATACTATCTTGAGTCCACAAGCTTGCAGCAATTACAGTTGCTTGCTGGCCTAGAATCTGAAGAAAATCTTAAGTGTTTGGCCGATGCTTGCCTTTGTTTTGTGGCTTTGCTTGGGCTGATGTAGAGTCCCTTTGTTCAGGCCAAGTCCTGAGTGAATCCATGTTATTGCCTTCACCCAAGTCATGTTTCCCAACCTTAATGAGACTGGTGAGGGTGCCCACTTTGATTGGAACATCATGCAACTCATGGGCTCCACTTGCCACATTTTTCAATGATAAAGCCAGTTGTCGTGCCTGTTTGAAATCCAACTAGGCTTCACCTAGTAAGCACTTTTGCCTGGTTACATCATTGATCTCACATATCAAATGGCCTCTCAGGATCTCATGAAGGGTTAAACCAAATTTAAACCAAATTTGCAGTCATCTTAACCCAGTGAAAAATCCCGATATGGATTCCCTTGCTTTTTGAATTGCCCAGTAAAAGTGATAGCATCTCAGATTAGAGGAGGCTTGGTGTCACAATATTTCTTAACTAAATCTGTCAGCTCTTGAAAGGTTTTAGTACCTGGTGCCTCAGGGAAATTGAGGCTCATAATAACTCAAAAGGCTCTGGGTCCTCAGGAGAATTTTTCATTGCTTTTCATCTGCCCCAATGCAATTTTCCCAGAAAAAAAATGCATTTTTTCCAGAGACTGAGTCCAGTCTTTGATGACAGGGTCAAACAAGTCAAGCTTCCCAAATAATGGAACATAGAACATATAACATATGACATAGAACATAGAGCAATACAGCACAGAATAGGCCCTTCATCCCTCGATGTTGCGCCGACCTGTGAACTATTCTCAGCTCAGCCCCCAACACTATTCCATCATCACCCATGTTCTTGGGCCGAAGGGCCTGTTTCCACACTGTAAGTAAGCTAAAGTAATCATGTACATAGATCCCTGAAAGTTGCCACCCATGTTGATAGTGCTGTTAAGAAGGCATACGGTGTGTAAGATTTCATTGGTAGAGGGATTGAGTTCCGGAGCTGCAATATTATGCTGTAACTATACAAAATGCTAGTGCGGCCACATTTGGAATACTGTGTACAGTTCTGATCCCCATATTTCAGGAAGGATGTGGAAGCATTGGAAAAGGTGCAGAGGAGATTTACCAGGATGTTGCCTGGTCTGGAGGGAAGGTCTAATGAGGAAAGGGCCTATTCTGTGTTGTATTGTTCTATGTTCTATGTCATATGTTATATGTTCTATGTTCCATTATTTGGGAAGCTTGACTTGTTTGACCCTGTCATCAAAGACTGGACTCAGTCTCTGGAAAAAATGCATTTTTTTTGGGGTGGCACGGTGGCACAATGGTTAGCACTGCTGCCTCACAGCACCAGAGACCCGGATTCAATTCCTGCCTCAGGCAACTGTCTGTGTGGAGTTTGCACATTCTCCCCGTGTCTACGTGGGTTTCCTCCGGGTGCTCCGGTTTCCTCCCACAGTCCAAAGATGTGCAGGTTAGGTGAATTGGCCATGCTAAATTGCCCGTAGTGTTGGGTGAAGAGGTAAAGGCAGGGGACTGCGTCTGGGTGGGTTGCTCTTCGGAGGGTCAGTGTGGACTTGTTGGGCCGAAGGGCCTGTTTCCACACTGTAAGGAATCTAATCTAATGTAAGGAATCTAATCTTATCCAAGGATTGTTTAAATCTCCCTAATGTGGCTGAGTTAACTACATTGGCAGGAAGGGCATTCCATGCCCTTATCACTCTCTGAGTAAAGAACCTGCCTCTGACATCTGTCTTAAATCTACCACCCCTCAATTTGTACTTACAAGCTGACGTCATCATCCTAGGAAAAAGACTTTCACTGTCCACCCTCTCTAATCCTCTGATCATCTTGCATGTCTCTATCAAATCCCTTCTTAGCCTTCTTCTTTCCAATGAGAACAGACCCAAGTCTCTCAGCCTTTCCTCATAAGACTTTCCCTCCAGACCAGGCAATATTCTGGTAAATCTCCTCTGCACCTTTTCCAATGCTTCCACATCCTTCCTGAAATATGGGGACCAGAACTGTACACAGAATTCCAAGTGTGGCTGCAGTAGCATTTTGTATAGTTGCAGCATAATATTGCAGCTCCGGAACTCGATCCCTCTACCAATGAAACCTAACACACCATATGCCTTCTTAACAGCACTATCAACATGGGTGGCAACTTTCAGGGATCTATGTACATGATTAGATTAGCTTACTTACAGTGTGGAAACAGGCCCTTTGGCCCAACAAGTCTGCACCAATCCGCCGAAGCGCAACCCACCCATACCCTACACTTACCCCTTCACCTAACACTATGGGCAATTTAGCATGGCCAATTCGCCTGACCTGCACATCTTTGGACTGTGGGAGGAAACCGGAGCACCCGGAGGAAACCCACGCAGACACGGGGAGAATGTGCAAACTCCACACAGTCAGTCGCCTAAGGCGGGAATTGAACCTGGGTTTCTGGCGCTGTGAGACAGCAGTGCTAACCACTGTGCCACCGTGCTGCCCACTCACTGTACCACCGTGCTGCCCACATGGACTCCAAGATTCCTCTGCACATCCACATTATCAAGAATCTTTCCATTGACCCAGTACTCTGTCTTCCTATTATTCGTCCTAAAGTGCATCACCTCACATTTAGCTGCATTGAACTCCATTTGCCACCTCTCAGCCCAATTCTGCAGTATATCCAAGTCCCCCTGCAACTGCAACATTCTTCCAAACTGTCCACTACTCCACTGACTTTAGTGTCATTTGCAAATTTACTAATCCATCCACCTATGCCTGCGTCTAAGTCATTTATAAAAATGTCAAACAGCAGTGGTCCCAAAACAGATCATTGTGGCACACCACTAGTAACCGGACTCCAGGCTGAATATTTTCCATCGCTACCTTCTTCCAGAAAGCCAGTTTCTAATCCAAACTGTTAAATCGCCCTCAATTCCATGCCTCTGCATTTTCTCCAGCAGCCTACCATGTGGAACCTTATCAAAGGCTTTACTGAAGTCCATGTATACCACGTCAACTGCCCTACCCTCATCTACATGCATGCTCACCTTCTCAAAAAACTTAATGAGGTTTGTGAGTCACGACCTGCCCTTGACGAAACCATATTGACTATCTGATATCAAATTGTTGCTTGCTAGATGATTATAAATCTTATCTCTCATAATCCTTTCCGAAACCTTTCCTACAACAGAAGTAAGGCTCACTAGTCTATAATTATCTGGGTCATCTCTACTGCCCTTCTTAGACAAGGGCAAAACATTTGGAATCCTCTAGTCCTCTGGTACTAAACCTGTAGACGGATGACTCAACTATCAACGCCAAAGGCTCTGCTATCTCATCCCTAGCTTCCCAGAGAATCCTCGGATAAATCCCATCCAGCCCAGGGGACTTGTCCACTTTCATTCCTTCTAGAATTGATAACACCTGTTCATAACTAACCTCGATCCTTTCTAGTCTAATATCTCGTACCTCATTTGTCTCCTCTACAATATTCTCCTTTTCCTGAGTGAAAACCGATGAGAAATGTTCGTTTAGCACCTCTCCGATCTCCACAGGGTCCACACTCAACTTCCCACTTCTGGCCCTATTCCTACCCTAGTCATCCTTTTATTCCTCACATACCAATAGAAAGCTTTAGGGTTCTCCGTTATTCTATTTGCTATAGAACATAGAACATAGAAAAATACAGCGCAATACAGGTCCTTTGGCCCTTGATGTTGCGCCGATCCAAGCCCACCTAACCTACACTAGCCCACTATCCTCCATATGCCTATCCAATGCCTGTTTAAATGCCCATAAAGAGGGAGAGTCCACCACTGCTACTGGCAGGGCATTCCATGAACTCACGACTCGCTGAGTAAAGAATCTACCCCTAACATCTATCCTATACCTACCACCCCTTTAGTTTAAAGCTATGCCCCCTTGTAATAGCTTTCTCCATACGTGGAAAAAGGTTCTCATGGTCAACCCTATCTAAACCCCTAATCATCTTGTACACCTCTATTTTTTTTTAAATCCTGCAATGATTATATCTTTATTTCATTAAAGAGGTTCATGCAGTCTAGTAGCATGAACTTTCAGCTCAATCCAGTTGTTAATATAATAAAATCAGAATCCATTCTGATTTAGTGTCAGAAGTGCACTTGTGCCACAACCAAAAATCTTTACAAGTATTAATTTAAACATTTACAGCCATACATGTTGTTGTTGCCCTGAACTTTAGAATGCAAAAAGATTCAAGATTTTTAAAAATCAACATCTATAGCATATGTATGAATAAAAAAAGTGTTCATAGCTATAGACTGCTTGTGTTCTCTGTTTGTTCTTCTTAACTCTCTCTTTAAATCCTTCCTGGCTGATCTTTAACTCTCCATCACCTCACCTGAACCATCTTGCTTCATCAACACATAAGCCTCCTTCTTCTGCTTAACAAGAGATGTAATTTCTGTAGTATACTATGGTTCCCTTACCTTATCACTTCCTCCCTGCCTGACAGGGACATACCTATCAAGGACACACAATATCTGTTCTTGATGTCAGAAATGCTTACCCTAACTCAAAGATGACTGATTTAAGCACATTTCTGCACTAGTGTACTTTTCTCTCATTGCCACTTTTGAAATAACTCCACAGACGCTGGTATCCTATTACCAAGTCACCGTTTATTTACACATGGAGAGTCCCTGACACTGGTTGAACTACTTTAGAACTAGCTCTCAGAATAAACATGATGTTTATATCCTGTTTATATCTGTCAGCCAGGGCTCTCCAATTAGACCAGATTAGCAACCACAATCGAACTCATATTCTGAGGTCCACCTGGCTGACCTTGTTCCAATCACAGGACTGGAAAAATTTCTGGCTGTAAGAGCTGCTCCTTTTATTTTAAGTGCTAGAGGTGATTTTCTCAAATTCCAGGAGCAGTAATTACTGTTTTATATGGCAGGAGTTTGTGGGTAAAATTGAGGACACTGTACAGAGGTTCATCCCCAAGAAGAGAAAGATTATCCGGGGAAAGATTAGACAGCCATGGCTGACAAAGGAAGTCAGAAAATCTATCAAAGAAAAAGAGAGCCTATAAAGTGGCCAAGAGCACTGGGAAATCAGAAGATTGGGAAGGTTACAAAAACAAACAGAGGATAACAAAGAGAGAAATAAGGAAGGAGAGGATCAAATATGAAGGTAGGCTAGCCAGTAATATTAGAAATGATAGTAAAAGTTTCTTTCAATACATAAGAAAAAAATGACAGGCAAGAGTAGACATTGGGTCACTTCAAACTGATGCTGGAAGCCTAGTGATGAGAGATAAGGAAATAGCAGGAGAACTTAATAAGTATTTTGCGTCAGTCTTCACAGTGGAAGACATGAGTAATATCCCAACAATTAAAGGGAGTCAGGGGGCTGAGTTGAGTATGGTTGCCATTACAAAAGAGAAAGTGCTAGAAAAGCTAAAAGATCTTAAAATTGATAAATCTCCTGGCCCTGATGGGTTACATCCTAGAGTTCTGAGGGAGGTGGCTGAGGAAATAGCGGAAGCATTGGTTGAGATCTTTCAAAAGTCACTGGAGTCAGGGAAAGTCCTGGATGATTGGAAGATCGCTGTTGTAACCCTTTTTCAAGAAAGGATCAAGACAAAAGATGGAAAATTATAGGCCAATTAGCCTAACCTCGGTTGTTGGTAAAATTCTAGAATACATCATTAAGGATGAGGTATCTAAATTCATGGAAGAACAGGGTCGGATTAGAACAAGTCAACATGGATTTAGTAAGGGGAGGTCATGCCTGACAAACCTGTTGGAGTTCTTTGAAGAGGTGACAAGTAGGTTAGACCAGGGAAACCCAGTGGATGTGATCTACCTAGACTTCCAAAAGGCCTTTGATAAGGTGCAACACGGGAGGCTGCTGAGCAAGGTGAGGGCCCATGGTGTTCGAGGTGAGCTACTGGTATGGATTGAGGATTGGCTGTCTGACAGAAGGCAGAGAGTTGGGATAAAAGGTTCTTTTTCGGAATGGCAGCCGGTGACAAGCGGTGTCCTGCAGGGTTCAGTGTTGGGGCCGCAGCTGTACACATTATATATTAATGATCTGGATGAAGGGACTGGGGGCATTCTAGCGAAGTTTGCCGATGATACAAAGTTAGGTGGACAGGCAGGTAGTACTGAGGAAGTGGGGAGGTTGCAGAAGGATCTAGACAGTTTGGAGGAGTGGTCCAGGAAATGGTTGATGGAATTCAATGTGAGCAAATGCAAGGTCTTGCACTTTGGGAAAAAGAATAGAAGCATGGATTACTTTCTAAACGGTGAGAAAATTCGTAAAGCCAAAGTACAGAGGGATCTGGGAGTGCTGGTTGAGGATTCTTTAAAGGTAAACATGCAGGTTGAGTCCGTGATTAAGAAAGCGAATGCAATGTTGTCAATTATCTCAAGAGCGTTGGAATATAAAAGCACTGTGGTGCTACTGAGACTTTATAAAGCTCTGGTTAGGCCCCATTTGGAGTACTGTGTCCAGTTTTGGTCCCCACACCTCAGGAAGGACATACTGGCACTGGAACGTGTCCAGCGGAGATTCACACGGATGATCCCTGGAATGATAGGTCTAACATATGAGGAACGGCTGAGGATCCTGGGATTGTATTCATTGGAGTTTAGAAGATTAAGGGGAGACTTAATAGAGACGTACAAAATAATACATGGCTTGGAAAAGGTAGATGCTAGGAAATTGTTTCCATTAGGCGAGGAGACTAGGACCCGTGGACACAGCCTTAGAATTAGAGGGGGTAAATTCAGAACAGAAATGCGGAGATATTTCTTCAGCCAGAGAGTGGTGGGCCTGTGGAATTCATTGCCACAGAGTGCAGTGGAGGCTGGGACGCTAAATGTCTTCAAGGCAGAAATTGATAAATTCTTGATGTCACAAGGAATTAAGGGTTACGGGGAGAATGCAAGTAAGTGGAGTTGAAATGCCCATCAGCCATGATTGAATTGCGGAGTGGACTCGATGGGCCGAATGGCTTTACTTCCGCTCCTATGTCTTATGGGCTTATGGTCTTATATGCTGTTGCATCGTTTTGGAACTTTGGGGAGAAAAAGTCAAAACAACAGCAGTTTGAAAAGGGAGAAGAGCAGACAAAGGAAGCACATGGTGAGGACAGTGCAGGAGAGAGAGGGAACCTGCACAGTTACTGCCTTTGCTGTTTTTGAATTCATGTGTCACTGGACAACGGAGTGCATCTGGGAGAATTAACAAACAGTGAACCAAACCGGTTTGGGCGAAATTCACAACACAGAATCAGATAAGTTAATTGTTTTCTATTTAGATTACATACAGTGTGGAAACAGGCCCTTCGGCCCAACAAGTCCACACCGACTCGCCGAAGCAAAACCCACCCACACCCCATTCCCCTACATTTAACCCTTCGCCTAACACTACGGGCAATTTAGCATGGAGAATATGCAAACTCCACACAGTCAGTCACCTGGGGTGGGAATTGAACCGGGTCTCTGGTGCTGTGAGGCAGCAGTGCTAACCACTGTGCCACCGTGCCGCCCACAAAGGTTGTTGATTTAAGTCTGTCCAAGAGAAAGGCTGTATTAGTGAGTACAGTGGGTTCTTTCCTTGATTGTATGTTTTTGGAGATAAGTCTCTTGATTGAACTCAAAATATAAGCCATAGCTATTAATTTAACCTGGTGCAGTGTTTTGTAGAGGAATAAGACGGTGTTATTTTCTGGGTCTGTAGATTGTGAAGGAGCAAAAATGGCCTTTGCAGTGATATGTACTTCTTGTCAGATGTGGGAGTTTAAAGAGAGTTTAAGGGTTACTGCGGATTATATCTGCCATAAATGCTGTTGGATGCGAATCTTATCAGATCGAGTGGATCGGTTGGAGAGACAGATAGAAGCGATGAGGAATTTGCAACAGCAACAGTATGTGATGGATGGCAGGTATTGGAAAGGGGGAAAGTCTCAGATACAGCCACATAGATGGGTTAACTCCAGGAAGGGTAAGAGAGGTTGGCACCTAGGGCGGGAGTCTTTTGTGGATATACCCATTTCAAACAGGTATGCTGTTTTGGAAAATGTAGGGAGTGATGGATTCTCAGGGGAACGTAGCACAAACAGCCAAGTTTCTGGTATTGAGACTGGCTCTAATGCAATGAGGGGTACGTTGGCTTCCAAGAGGTCAATTGTGTTAGGGGATTCTGTAGTCCGAGGTACAGACAGACGTTTCTGTGGCCAGCAGAGAAAAAGCAGAACGGTGTGTTGTTTCCCTGGTGCCAGCATCAAGGATGTCTCAGAGAGGATGCAGAATGTTCTCACGGGGGAGAGGGGCCAGCAGGAGGTCATTGTCCACATTGGAACCAATGATATAGGAAGGGAAAAGCTTGAGAATCTGAAGGGAGATTACAGAGAGTTAGGCTGAAATTTAAAAAGGAGGTCCTGAAGGGTAGTAATATTTGGATTACTCCCAGTGCTACGAGCTAGTGAGGGCAGGAATAGGAGGATAGAGCAGATGGATGCATGGCTGAGGAGCTGGTGTATGGGAGAAGCATTCACGTTTTTGAATCATTGGAATCTCTTTTGAGGTTAAAGTGACCTATACAAGAAAGATGATTGCACCTAAATTGGAAGGGGGTGGGGATGGGGGGGACCCAGGGAGATCGTGAGGAAAGAGATCAATCTGAGACCGGTACAGTTGAGAACAGAAGTGAATCAAACAGTCAGGGCAGGCAGGGACAAGGTAGGATTAATAAATTAAACTGCATTTATTTCAATGCAAGAGGCTTAACAGGGGAGGCAGATGAACTCGGCATGGTTACAAACATGGGACTGGGATATCATAGCAATTACGGAAACATGGCTCAGGGATGGGCAGGACTGGCAGCTGAATGTTCCAGGATACAAATGCTACAGGAAGGATAGAAACGGAGGCAAGAGAGGAGAGGGGTTGGAATTTTTGATAAGGGATAGCATTATAGCTGTGCTGAGGGAGGATATTCCCGGAAATACATCCAAGGAAGTTATTTGGGTGGAACTGAGAAATAAGAAAGGGATGATCATCTTATTGAGATTGTATTATAGACCCACTAATAGTCAGAGGGAAATTGAGAAACAAATTTGTAAGGAGATCTCTGTTATCTGTAAGAATAATAGGATGGTTATGGTAGGGGATTTTAACTTTCCAAACATTGACTGGGACTGCCATAGTGTTAAAGGTTTAGATGGAGAGGAATTTGTTAAGTGTGTACAAGACAATTTTCTGATTCAATATGTGGATGTACCTACTAGAGAAGGTGCAAAACTTGACCTACCCTTGGGAAATAAGGTAGGGCAAGTGACTGAGGTGTCAGTGGGGGAGTACTTTGGGGCCAGCGACTATAATTCTATTCGTTTTAAAATAGTGATGGAAACCAGATCTAAAAGTTGAAGTTCTAAATTGGAGAAAGGCCAATTTTGACGGTATTAGGCAAGAACGTTTGAAAGCTGATTGGAGGCAGATGTTTGCAGGTAAAGGGACGACTGGAAAATGGGAAGCCTTCAGAAATGAGATAACAAGAATTCAGAGAAAGTATATTTCTGTCAGGGTGAAAGGGAAGGCTGGTCGGTATTAGGGAATGCTGGATGACTAAAGAAATTGAGGGGTTGGTTAAGAAAAAGAAGGAAGCATATGTCAGGTCCCCACCTACATTCGGGACACCACCCACACCCTCCACCTCCTCCATGATTTTCGCTTCCCCGGTCCCCAACGCCTTATCTTCACCATGGACATCCAGTTCCTGTACACATCTATCCCCCATCACGAAGGACTCAAAGCCCTCCGCTTCTTCCTTTCCCGCCATACCAACCAGTACCCTTCCACTGACACCCTCCTTCAACTGACTGAACTGGTCCTCACCCTGAACAACTTCTCTTTCCAATCCTCCCACTTCCTCCAAACCAAAGGAGTAGCCATGGGCATCTGCATGGGCCCCAGCTATGCCTGCCTCTTCATAGGATATGTGGAACAGTCCATCTTCCGCAACTACACTGGCCCCAACCCCCACCTTTTCCTCCGCTACATCGATGACTGTATCGGCGCTGCCTCGTGCTCCCACGAGAAGGTTGAACAGTTCATCCACTTTACCAACAAATTCACCTGGACCGTCTCAGACTCCTCCCTCCCCTTCCTAGACCTTTCCATTTCTATCTCGGGCGACCGAATCAACACGGACATTTACTATAAACCAACCGACTCCCATAGCTACCTAGACTACACCTCCTCCCACCCTGCCCCCTGTAAAAACGCCATCCCATATTCCCAATTCCTTCGTCTCCGCCGCATCTGCTCCCAGAAGGACCTGTTCCAAAACCGTACAACCCAGATGGCCTCCTTCTTCAAGGACCGCAATTTCCCCCCAGATGTGGTCGACGCTGCCCTCCACCGCATCTCTTCCACTTCCCGCTCCTCTGCCCTTGAGCCCTGCCCCTCCAACCGCCACCAGGAGAGAACCCCACTGGTCCTCACCAACCACCCCACCAACCTCCATGTACAACGTATCATCTGCCGTCATTTCCGCCATCTCCAAACAGACCCCACCACCAGAGATGTATTTCCCTCCCCTCCCTTAACAGCGTTCCTAAAAGTCCACTCCCTCCGTGACTCCCTCGTCAGGTCCACACCCCCTACCAACCCAACCTCCATTCCGGCACCTTCCCCTGCAACCGCAAGAAATGCAAAACTTGCGCCCACACCTCCCCCCTTACTTTCCTCCAAGGCCCCAAGGGATACTTCCATATCCGCCACAAATTCACCTGCACCTCCACACACATCATCTGTTGCATCCGCTGCACCCGATGTGGCCTCCTCTATATTGGGGAGACAGGCCGGCTCCTTGCAGAGCGATTCAGAGAGCACCTCTGGGACACCTGGACCAACCAACCCAACCACCCCGTGGCTCAACACTTCAACTCCCCCTCCCACTCCACCAAGGACACGCAGGTCCTTGGACTACTCCATCGCCAGACCATAGCAACATGACGGTTGGAGGAAGATCGCCTCATCTTCCGCCTAGGAACCCTCCAACCACAAGGGATGAACATCAGATTTCTCCAGTTTCCTCATTTCCCCTCCCCCCACCTTGTCTCAGTCAAATCCTTCGAACTCAGCACTGCCTTCCTAACCTGCAATCTTCTACCTGACCTCTCCGCCCCACCCCACTCCGGCTTATCACCCTCACCTTGACCTCCTTCCACCTATCGCATTTCCAATACCCCTCCTCCAAGTCCCTCCTCCCTACCTTTTATCTTAGCCTGCTGGACACACTTTCCTAATTCCTGAAGAAGGGCTTATGCCCGAAACGTCGATTCTCCTGTTCCTTGGATGCTGCCTGACCTGCTGCGCTTTTCCAGCAATGCATTTTCAGCTCTTATCTCCAGCATCTGCAGTCCTCACTTTCTCCTCCTATGTCAGGTATAGACAGGATTGATCGAGTGAATCCTTACAAGAGTATAAAGGAGTATACTTAAGAGGGAAATCAGGAGTGCAAAAAGGGGACATGCGATAGCGTTGGCAAATAGAATTAAGGAGAATCCAAAGGGTTTTTATAAATATATTAAGGACAAAAGGGTAACTTGGGAAAGAATAGGGCCCCTCAAAGATCAGCAAGGCGGCCTTTATGTGGAGCCTCAGAAAATGGGGGAGATACTAAATGAATATTTTTCATCAGTATTTACTGTGGAAAAGGATATGAAAGATGTAGACTGTAGGGAAATAGACTGTAGGGATCTTGCTAAATATCCAGATTACAGAGGAGGAAGTGCTGGATGTCTTGAAATGGTTAAAGGTGGATAAATACCCAGGACCTGATCAGGTGTACCTGAGAACTCTGTGGGAAGCCAGAGAAGTGATTACTGGGCCTCTGGCTGAGATATTTGTATCATCGATAGTCACACGTGAGGTGCCGGAAGACTGGAAGTTTGCAAACATGGTGTCACTGTTTAAGAAGGGCGGTAAAGACAAGCCAGGGTACTATAGACATGTGAGCCTGACCTCGGTGGTGGGCAAGTTATTGGAGGGAATCCTGAGGGACAGCATGTACATATATTTGGAAAGGCAAGGACTGATTCAGGATAGTCAACATGGCTTTGTGCATGGGAAATCATGTCTCACAAACTTGATTGAGTTTTTTGAAGAAGTAACATAATAGATGAGGGCAGAGCAGTAGATATGATCTATATGGGCTTCAGTAAGGCGTTCGACAAGGTTCCCCATGGGAGACTGATTAGCAAGGTTAGATCTCATGGAATAAAGGGGGAACTAGCCATTTGGATACAGATTTGGCTCAAAGGTAGAAGACAGAGGGTGGTGGTGGAGGGTTGTTTTTCAGACTGGAGGCCTGTGACCAGTGGAGTGCCACAAGGATCGGTGCTGGGTCCTCTACTTTTTGTCATTTACAGAAATTATTTAGATGCGAGCAGAAGAGGTATAGTTAGTAAGTTTGCAGATGACACCAAAATTGGAGGTGTAGTGGACGGCGAATAGGGTTACCTCAGATTACAACAGGATCTGGACCAGATGGGCCAATGGGCTGAGAAGTGGCAGATGGAGTTTAATTCAGATAAATGTGAGGTGCTGCATTTTGGGAAAGCAAATCTTAGCAGGATTTATACACTTAATGGTAAGGTCCTAGGGAGTGTTGCTGAACAAAGAGACCTTGGAGTGTAGGTTCATAGCTCCTTGAAAGTGAAGTTGCAGGTAGATAGGATAGTGAAGAAGGCATTTGGTATGCTTTCCTTTATCGGTCAGTGTATTGAGTACAGGAGTTGGGAGGTCATGTTGCGGTTGTACAGGACATTGGTCAGACCACTGTTGGAATATTGTCTGTAATTCTGGTCTCCTTCCTCTCAGAAAGATGTTGTGAAACTTGAAAGGGTTCAGTAAATATTTACATGGATGTTGCCAAGGTTGGAGGATGCTAAGCTACAGGGAGAGGCTAAACAGACTGGGGCTGTTTTCCCTGGAGAACCGGAGGCTGAGGTTTACAAAATTATGAGGGGCATGGATAGGGTAAATAGGCAAAGTCTTTTCCCTGGAGTGGGGGAGTCCAGAAGTAGAGGGCATAGGTTTAGGGTAAGAGGGGAAAAGATATAAAAGAGACCTAAGGGGCAACATTTTCACGCAGAGAGTGGTACGAGTATGGAATGAGCTGCCAGAGGATGTGGAGGAGGCTGGTACAATTGCAACATTTAAGAGGCATTTGGATGGGTATATGAATAGGAAGGGTTTGGAGGGATATAGGCCGGGTGCTGACAGGTGGGACTAGATTGGGTTGGGATATCTGGTTAGCATGGACGGGTTGGACCGAAGGGTTGTTTCCATGCTGTACACCTCTATGACTCTGTGACTCTATAAACCAGATGAAGTTTTATTACAACTGGGTAAAAGTAAGGACTGCAGATGCTGGAAACCAGAGTCTAGATTAGAGTGGTGCTGGAAAAGCACAGCAGGTCAGGTAGCATCCGAGGAGCAGGAAAATCGACATTTCGGCCAAAAACCCTTAATCAGGAATGGAGGCAGGGAGCCTCCAGGATGGAGAGATAAATACAGGGGGGGGATGGGGGAGAGGCGGTGGGGTTGGGGAAAAGGTAGCAAAGAGTACAATGGGTGGATGGGGGTGGGAATGGGGATGGAGGTGATAGGTCAGAGGGGAGGGTGGAGCAGATAAGTGGGAAGGGAGATTGGCAGGTAGGACAGGTCATGAGGTCCGTGCTGAGCTGGAAGTTAGGAACTGCGGTAAGGTGGGGGGGAAGGGAAATGAGGAAACTGGTGAAGTCTACATTGATGCCCTCGGATTGAATTGTTTCGAGGTGGAAGATGAGGCGTTCTTCCTCCATGTGCCGGGTGGTGAGGGAGCAGCGGTGGAGAAGGCCCAAGACCTGCATGTCCTCGGCAGAGTGGAAGGGGGAATTGAAATGTTGGGCCACGTGACGGTGGAGTTGATTGGTGGGGGTGACCTAGAGATGTTCTTTAAAGCGCTCTGCAAGAAGATGTCCAGTCTCCCCAATGTAGAGGAGACCACATCGGGAGCAATGGATACAATAAATAACATTGGTGAATGTGCCGAGGACATGCAGGTCCTGGGCCTCCTCCACCACCGCTCCCTCACCACCCGATGCCTGGAGGAAGAACGCCTCATCTTCTGCCTCGGAACACTTCAACCCCAGGGCATCAATGTGGACTTCACCAGTTTCCTCATTTCCCCTCCTCCCCCCCCCCCCCCCCACCTTACCCCAGTTCCAATCTTCCAGCTCAGCACCATCCGCATGACCTGTCCTACCTGCTAACCTATCCACTCCACCCTCCCCTCTGACCTATCACCTTCATCCCCACCCCCATTCACCTATTGTACTCTTTGCTACTTTCTCCCCAGCTCCCCCCACTCCCCCATTTATCTCTCCACCCTGGAGGCTCCCTGCCTCCATTCGTGATGAAGGGCTTTTGCCCAAAACGTCAATTTTCCTGCTCCTTGGATGCTCCCTGACCTGCTGTGCTCTTCCAGCACCACTCTAATTTATGACACTTGGTTCACTTCTGGTGAGAGCAGAGAAAGGGTGGTATGGCAGACTCCTCAGAGCTGAATCTTCCCAGGCAGCAGGTTAGGATGGTATTGGATCATGCTGTGGTTCAGTGAGTTTTCTGAACAGATTTTCACTTTTGATCAACTTTCACAGAGCAACAAATGAAGAGCCAACAATGAACATACTCACAGGTCAAAGTTTGGGAACCAATTTCATGATCTCTGACTGTCCCCTCTCAGAACTTCCTTCACTTCTCATTCTCTTTTGACCATCCTGAGATGGGTCACACTGGAGTCCATTTCCACACCCTGCAATGTGCGCGGGCAGTGCCATACAGAAGGTCAGTCAGCTGGTAACAAATGTGAAAATATCACCTTAAAGGGCAACATATTGCAGAAGGTTCCATCATGCAATTGATCTAGATAGAGGTGGCAATCCTTGATAGCAAGGTGACTGAATCATTCAGCCTACCTGTTCTGTTCAGGGCGTACTGTCCCTTTGCAAGTGCTTCAATTTGCAACCCATGTTTCTGTTTCCAGTTCCTCCAATGAAGCCAACAAATTTAACCTGTGTAACAAGCTGGAAGGAAAAAATCAGCATGACATGCAGCTGGGATCCAGGCAGAGACCCTTACATCCGAACAACCTACACACTCCGCAGAATAAAGTGAGTTACTGGGACAATTACCACAACCCCCCACTTATTGAAGTTAATTTGGTCACCTTCTAATAATGCCATCAACATTCTGTAAAATAACTTAACATCAATCATTTGGTGTGAATGCTGGGAATATTGTCCTGTTTGTGTTTTACTGTCTGTTGATGATTGTGTTTGCGCGCGTGCGTGTGTTTATGGCTGTTCTGTATATGATCAGAAATCACATCACACTAAGTTACAGTCCAACAGCTTTATTTTAAATGACAAGCTCCTTCATCAGATGAAGTCCAATTAGACTGCTGTACATTGCAGGATAAATCATTGCAAGAACTCTCCGAAGCTAACTCATTACACGAGGTGAAGAGTAACTCTCCAGATCTTTCTGTGGGTTTAGGCGATCAAGAGGCACAGCCTCAGATCTTCACAGCTTGCCGGCTACATGTAAGATGTTGTGAGCAACATCAATCTCTTCACATATCGTTTTCAAACTTGACAAAATCATTTGACTATAAAATCCTGCAAAATTGTGAGACATTAGGAAGATCAGGAACATCTTGCAAAGTTCATTGTCATTCTTTGCCTGTTTGATGGTGAAGTATGAGCAGTTATCTTGACCAATGGATCCCCTAAAGAGCCTTTGAGGTTAAGACAGAAGTCAAACATGGTGCATCTTCATTCCAGCTTATATCAAGCTTCCATCTTGACTTGAGTGGAGCCAAACTTCCTACTGGAGTGAAGCTTCTTGAACAAATGGACAGTGAATTATGACCAGAAAGCTCCAACATGTTGATGCTGCTACAGTAAGGGATATTAAAAGATGGAACTCACACTCAAATTCATCAAACCAATGTCCTTCATCAGCAAACTCCTAACACATATTCCCACACCACTGGTGAAGATTTATGATGAGTGTCTGGATCAGGGTAGGATGATCTTCAGAGGTTCGGTGCAGACTCAATAGACTTGAATAGCCTCTTTCTGCACTGTAGGGTTTCTCTGATTCTGATCAGTCACTTTGATGTTCATGGAAAATAATCAGAACCCACCAGAAAAATCCAATGTTACTGTCTGCTTTTGTGTATATTACTATCTCTTTAATTTGTTTACTGGTATCTGTTACTCTGTGTCTGCCTTACTGCTTGTTACTCTTTCTCTTTACTCTGCACTATTGTCTGCTACTCTGTGTATGTATTGCTGAGTCTGGAATTCTTTTGGGCTGTCTGAAGTCTTGCCTACAGGTCTGAAAACCAGGGGAGAGTCTCTGTGAGCCTAGTGTAGACAGACTGAAGAAATCACCAGAGGCAGGGAAGAAGCAAGAACAGTCAGCATGATTTTGTTAAAATCATGTTTGACCAACTTGATTGAATTTTTTTCAGAGGTGACCAGGTGTGTAGATGAGGGCAGTGCTTTTGATGTAGTCTACCTGGACTTCAGAAGGCTTTTACTAAAATATCTCATGGGATGCTGATAGCAAAGGTAAGAGCTCATGGGATTCAATGAAATTTGGCAAACTGGAGAGACAATTGGCTGAGTGGCAGGCAGCAGCGGGTGATGGTGGAGGAGTGTTTTGTGTCTGTGTTCAATGAGGTTTACTAGGAGTCAGCAATGAGCCCTTGCTATTTGTGGATTATATAAAATATTTGGACTAGAATGTAAGAGGGTTGATCAATAATTTTGCAGATGATACAAAGATTGGTGGGGTGGAAAATTGTGAGGATGATAGCCCTGGACTACAAGATGATATAGATCAATGGCAAATGGAGTACAATCTGGATAAATATGAGGTGATACACTCTGGCAGGACAAACAATGGAACACATGATGAATGTTAGGGCATGAGGATTAGAAGAATCTTAGTGTATACGTCCACTAGTCACTTAATGTATCAGAGAAGGTGGATAAAGTAGTTAAGAAGATATATAGTGTGGTGTTTAAGTGCTGGGAGATTATGCTGGAACTGTATAAAATATTGGTTAGGCCACAGCTAGAGTTTTGTGTGCAGTTCTAGAAACCACAATACAAGAAGAATGTGATAATAATGGAGCAGATGGAAAGGAGATTTACCAGAATATTGCCTAGGCTACTTATGAGGAGAGATTGGACTGGGGTTATTTTGCTTAGAGCATAGAAGATTGAGAGGGATATAATTGAGATGTATAAAATGATGAGGGTCATAGATAGGGTAGACAGAAAAAGCTTTTCCCCTTGATGGAGGGATTACTGCCAAAGGGGCATAGATTAAAGGTAAGGGACAGAAGGTTTAGAGGAGTTGTGAGAGAGGGTTTTTCACCCAAAGGGTAGAGGGAATCTGGAACACATTGCTGGTAGGAGTTGTAGGGGCAGAAACTCTTGTAAAATTTCATGAGTATTTAGATGTATATTGTGATGCCAAGGCTTACAAGACTACGGGCCAAGCGCTGGCAAATGTTAAGGTTTTGATTGGCATGGATGGACTTAAGAGCCTTATCCTCTGCTGCAGGTCTCTATTACTGCAAGAGTCCTTCAGGCATTTAATTGGCCATCAGCAGACCTCTTGAATGATTGAAGTCCACAATGTGGAAGTTCCATTAACGGAGAGATAAAACATTAAGAAGAAGAGGAAAATTACAGTATGAGAGAATGCTAGTGAGAAATGTTAAAACAGATAGTAAGTATTTGTATAATTATTTAACAAGGAAAGGAGTTAACACAGTGAATGGTGGATCTATAGAAAATCAGTCTAGAGTTTAAAAATAGGAAATAAACCCATGGCAGATTATTTAAACTGGCAGTTTGCATCAGCCTTCATAACAGAGGATGAAAGTAATATTCTAGAAATGAAAGGGATGGAGAAACTCAAGAAAATTACAGTCACAAAAGAATGGTACTGAACAAATTGTTGCAGCTGTGGATTAGCAATTCCTTGGGTCCTGATGGACTTCATCTTAAACCCTTAAAAATGTGGCTAGTGAGGTATCCGTTGCATTGGGGTTTTAATTTTCCAAAATTCCCTAGATTCAGGGAAGGCTCCCACTGGGTTGGAAAATAGTGAATGTAACTGCTTTATTCAAAAAAGGCTGGGGACAGCAGGAAATTACAAGTGCCTTAGCTTCACATCTGCTGGAGGGACAATGTTAGGGCTATTATTAGAAAGATTACAGCAAAGTATTTCAAAAAGCTCAAGCTAATCAAGTAGAGTCTACATGTTTTGGGAAACTGAAATTATGTTTGAATTATTTATTGGAGTTTTTGAGGAGGTAACGTGCTATGGATAGAAGGAAACTAGTGGATGTAATGTACTTAAATTTTCAGAAGGCATTAGACAAGGTACCACGTCAAAGCTTGTTGCAGAAAATATAAGCTCATTGTGTAGAAGTTATCATATTGTTATGGATAGAAGCTTGGTTGGCTAACAGGAAACAAAAAGTAGGCACAATGGGTCATCTTCTACTTGGCAAGATGGAATGAATAGTGTGCCACAAGGGTCAGAGCTCGGGCCTCAATCTTCACAGTTTGTGTAAATGACTTAGATGAAGGGACTAATGGTATGGTTCCTAAATTTGCTGATGGCATAAAGAAATTTGGAAAATAAATTGTGAAGAAGGCATGAGGTTACTAAGGATAGAGAAACATTAAGTAAATGGGCAAAGATGTAGCAAATGGAGTATAATGTGGAAAAATGTGAAATTGTCCATTTTGTCAGAAAGAATTAGAAAAAGGAGCAAATTATTGAAACTGAGAGATTGCAGAGACATCAGAGTGTCCCAGTGCATGAATTATAAAAGGTTAGTATGCAGATACAATTTTCCTATAATTAGGAAAATTACTGGAGTATTATTATTTATTCTGAAGGGTATTGACTATAAAAGTAAGGAGGTTATATTTCAATTATACAAGGCAATGATAAGACTACATCTGCATTACTGTGTACTGTATTGGTCACCTTAGTTAAGGAAGGATGCAAATGCATTGGAAGCAGTCAGAGAATGTGTAGCAGGCTATTCCCTGGAATAGGTCACACACTCATAGAGTCATAGAGATGTACAGCACGAAAACAGACCCTTTGGTCCAACTTGTCCATGCCGATCGGATATCCTAACCTAATCTGGTCCCATTTGCCAGCACTTGACCCATATCTCTCTAAACCCTTCCTGTTCATATATCCATTCAGGTGCCTTTTAAATGCTGTAATTGTACCAGCCTTCACCACTTCCTTTGGCAGCTCATTCCAAACAGACAACATCCTCTATGTGAAAAGGTTGCCCCTTAGGACCTTTTATATCTTTCCCCTCTCACCCTAAACCCTCCAGTTCTGGACTCCCCCATCCCAGGGAAAAGACCTTGTCTATTTATCCTATCCATGCCCCTCGTGATTTTATAAACCTCTGATGCTCCAGGAAAAACAGCCCCAGCCTATTCAGCCTCTCCCTGTAGCTCATATCCTCGAACTCTGGCAGCATCCTTGTAAGTCTTTTCTAAATCCTTTCAAGTTTCACAACATCCATGTAACTGTTTCTTTGACCAGCAGCCTCAAAACTGACTGCTTGCTCTGAAAAGCCAGGCCAAAACCAAAACAAACCAAACCAGAGATAAGCTGAGCTGGGAGAACTGGCTACTGCTCTTTCATTCTGCACGTGTGTTTTTTTAAACGCTTAACTGCCTTTTGCCTGAGGCAGTATTTGTTAGCTATAATCAAATTGGTCCTAAAAACTATCCAAACGAGATACCCCAGAACCTGTGTCTTTATGACTGATCTGAAAAACAATCAAGGACAACATAACCTTGTTAAAGGAGCAGCATTATCATGGTGGCCATAGAAACGCCTACCCGTGCCACTAATTAACAAGACTTCAGCACTGTAGCTCGCTTGCATCTTGCCTGACCCTGCTCTCCGGCAGAGCCAGTTATGGTGACACAAGCCTGGCTGCTGCTGTTATAGTTGCTGAGAAACTACCTGCTCAACTGTATCCAAAACCATATACCTGTTAGAGAGGGAAATAGCTACAAGAATCTCTTGCATCACCTGCCTGCCTCTCGTGGTAGTCACCCATCTACCTGACTGAACCTGTGTCGTGACCACATCCCTATAACTAATGTTTATCACAGTCTGAGTCCCTGAATGCTCTGCAGTGTGTGCCTAATAGGCCCTACTGTTTCTTTGGTTAACCTCTTCCTTTTAATATATTTATAAAATACCTTAGGATTCTCTGTATACCTGTTCGCCAGTCCTTCTTCATGTCCCCTTTTTGCTCTTCTAATTGCATTTTTAGGTTCCCTCCTGCATTTCCTATATTCCTTTCGGGCCACAGATGATTTTCTGCCTTTTGATTTAGATTAGATTAGATTCCCTACAGTGTGGAAATAGGCCGTTCAGCCCAACAAGTCCACACCGACCCTCCAAAGAGTAACCCACCCAGTCCCATTTCCCTCCGACTGATGCACCTAACTCTATGGGCAATTTAGCATGGCTAATTCACCTGACCATCTTTGGACTGTGGGAGGAAACCGAAGCACTCAGAGGAAACCCACGCAGACGAGGGGAGAATGTGCACACTCCGCACAGACTGGAATTGAACCTGGGACGCTGGTGCTGTGAGACAGCAGTGCTAGCCACTGTGCCGCCCCACTAAAAGTTATATTAGTATAACTGAGATCCCAACACCACAGCAGCTGGGACCCTGATATTTTGCAATCAAGGGCATTGATGCTACCATGACTGAGACTCTTTTTCCATTTCCAGTCCTCAATTGTGTCCAACACCCAGAGCTCTCTGAACTTATTGCTCCTACATTTTCCTCTAAAGGAAATTATCTGCCCATGATGCCTGCTGATCTATGTCTACATGTTTCCTCACAACCTTTAGGAATCTGGGTAAGTGTCATAATCATGGAATGGATGCAGAGTGGAGTGACTGCTTTTCTCAAGATTCCCATTCCTGTACTGTGCCCCGTGACAAACTCCGTCTCTTCTCCACTGATGATATCTTTGTTCTTGCGGAGAATGAGCTTGGATCCCAAGTATCTGATGTCCTGTGCCTTGATGCAATGGATGTAGGTGAGTGAGTTTTGAAGCTCTGTAAACATTGTTCTTTAATTCTCCCTCAACTGCTGATCTCTCGTTTGTCATATGGTGACATTCCGTCTGTACCAATTACTCTCTCCAGCTTTCTCTGTCAATGAATATCCATTAGACAGCACAGAGCTACAGTAACTGGGATCCTGACATTACAGTGACCTGGACTTTGACACTGATATACTGACATTAGTATAACTGAGAACCCTGATACTTTGCAATCAAGGGCATTTGACGTTACAGTGGCTGAGACCATGCATTTTGTAATTTAGACCCATCACACCAGCACCACAATACCTGGGACCCCAATGGCAAACTATCTGGTACTCCAACACTACAGCATCAGGCATTCCGACGCTATAGTAATACACATATTGACACTAAAAAATCTGTTATCTGATTCTGTATCATCTGGGTTTATGACACTCCGCTGTCTGGGACCATGACACCACAGTAACTGATACCTGATGTGATAGCATTTGTGACAACCTGAGAGCATCACATTTCAGTAACACCAGGTGAGTGCAGCAATTATGACTCATCAGCCTGACACGACATTAACTCGGAGCTGATACTAAAGTGTCAGGTAGTCTAACACTAAGGTTTCTGAGACTACAATAACATGGACTCTGCCACTATAGTAACACAGACCCTGACACTATAGTAACACAGACCCTGACACTGCATTAACACAGACCCAGACACGGCACTAACACAGACCCTGACACTGCATTAACACAGACTCTGACACTGCATTAACACAGACCCAGACACTGTATTAACACAGGCCCCGACACCGCATTAACACAGACCCTGACACTGAATTAACACAGACCCTGACACTGAATTAACACAGTGTGTTAACACAGATTCTGACACTGCATTAATACAGATCCCGACACGACATTAACAGACTCGGACACTGCGTTAACACAGACCCCAACACTGCGTTAACACAGACTCTGACACTGCATTAATACAGACTCTGACACTGAATTAATACAGACCCTATGACTGCATTAACACAGACCCTGACCCTGCATTAATAGACTCTGACATTGCATTAACAGACTCCGATAGAGTGTTTACACAGACCCTGACACTGCATTAACACAGACTCTGACACTGAATTAACACAGACCCTGACACTGAATTAACACAGACCCTGACACTGCATTAACACAAACCCTGACACTGCATTAACACAAACCCTGACACTGCATTAACACAGACTCTGTGACTGCATTAACACAGACCCTGTGACTGCATTAACACAGACCCCGACACTGCATTAACAGACTCTGACATTGCATTAATAGACACCGACAGTGTTAACACAGACTCTGACACTGCATTAACACAGACCCTGACACTACATTAACACAGACCCTGACACTGCAATAACACAGACCCTGACACTGCAATAACACAGACCCCGACACTGCATTAATACAGACCCCGACCCTGCATTAACACAGACACCGACCCTGCATTAACAGACTCTGACATTGCATTAACAGACTCTGACATTGCATTAACACAGACCCCGACACTGCATTAACACAGACCCCGACACTGCGTTAACACAGACCCCGACACTGCGTTAACACAGACCCCGACACTGCATTAACACAGACCCCGACACTGCGTTAACACAGACACGGACACTGCGTTAACACAGACACCGACCCTGCATTAACAGACTCTGACATTGCATTAACAGACTCTGACATTGCATTAACACAGACCCCGACACTGCATTAACACAGACCCCGACACTGCGTTAACACAGACCCCGACACTGCATTAACATAGACCCCGACACTGCATTAACACAGACCCCGACACTGCGTTAACACAGACCCCGACACTGCATTAACACAGACCCCGACACTGCGTTAACACAGACACGGACACTGCGTTAACACAGACTCGGACACTGCGTTAACACAGACTCGGACACTGCGTTAACACAGACTCGGACACTGCGTTAACACAGACTCGGACACTGCGTTAACACAGACTCGGACACTGCGTTAACACAGACTCGGACACTGCGTTAACACAGACCCTGACACTGCGTTAACACAGACCCTGACACTGCATTAACACAGACTCTGACACTGAATTAATACAGACCCTGTGACTGCATTAACACAGACCCTGACCCTATATTAACTGACTCTGACATTGCATTAACAGACTCCGACAGAGTGTTAACACAGACTCTGACACTGCATTAACTCAGACCCCGACACTGCGTCAACACAGACCCCGACACTGCGTCAACACAGACCCTGACACTGCATTAACAGACTCTGACACTGCATTAACAGACTCTGACATTTCGTTAACACAGACTCTGACACTGCGTTAACACAGACCCTGACATTGCGTTAACACAGACCCTGACACTGCATTAACACAGACCCTGACACTGCATTAACACAGACTCTGACACTGAATTAATACAGACCCTGTGACTGCATTAACACAGACCCTGACCCTGCATTAACAGACTCTGACACTGCATTAACACAGACTCTGACACTGCGTTAACACAGACCCTACATTGCATTAACACAGACCCTGACACTGCATTAACACAGACCCTGACACTGCATTAACACAGACCCTGACACTGAATTAATACAGACCCTGTGACTGCATTAACACAGACCCTGACCCTGCATTAACAGACCCTGACATTGCGTTAACACAGACCCAGACACTGCATTAACACAGACCCGGACACTGCATTAACACAGACCCGGACACTGCATTAACACAGACCCCGACACTGCATTAACACAGACTCTAACACTGCATTAACACAGACCCTGACACTGCGTTAACACAGACCCCGACAGTGTGTTAACGCAGACTCTGACACTGCATTAAAACAGATCCCGACACGACGTTAACAGACTTGGACACTGCGTTAACACAGACCACAACACTCCTTTAACACAGACTCTGACACTGCTTTAATACAGATCCTGACACTGCATTAACACAGACCCTGACACTGTATTAATACAGACCCTGACACTGCATTAATACAGACCCTGGCGCTGCATTAACACAGATTCTAACACTGCATTAACACAGACTCTAACACTGCATTAACACAGACCCCGACACTGCATTAACACAATCTCTGACACTGCATTAACACAGACCCCAACACTGTGTTAACACAGAGTCTGACACTGCATTAACACAGATCCCGACATGACGTTAACAGACTTGGACACTGCGTTAACACAGACCACATCACTCCTTTAACACAGACTCTGACACTGCATTAATACAGACTCTGACACTGCATTAACACAGACCCAGACACTGCGTTAACACAGATCCTGACACTGCGTTAACACAGACCCTGACACTGCGTTAACACAGACCCTGACACTGCGTTAACACAGACCCTGACACTGCATTAACACACACCCCGGCCCTGCATTAACACCGACCCCGGCCCTGCATTAACAGACTCTGACATTGCATTAACAGACTCTGACAGAGTGTTAACACAGAGTTTGACATTGCATTAACACAGACCCTGACACTGCGTTAACACAGACCCCAACAGTGTGTTAACGCAGACTCTGACACTGCATTAACACAGATCCCGACACGACGTTAACAGACTTGGACACTGCGTTAACACAGACCACAACACTCCTTTAACACAGACTCTGACACTGCTTTAATACAGACCCACATATTGAATTAACACAGACCCGAGCACTGCATTAACACAGACCCTGACACTGCATTAATACAGACCCTGACACTGCATTAATACAGACCCTGGCGCTGCATTAACACAGACTCTATCATTGCTTTAACACAGACTCTAACACTGCATTAACACAGACCCCGACACTGCATTAACACAGACCCTGACACTGCGTTAACACAGACCCTGACACTGCGTTAACACAGACCTGGACACTGCGTTAACACAGACTCTGAAACTGCATCAACATAGACCCCGACACTGCGTCAACACAGACCCCAACACTGCATTAACACAGACTCTGACACTGCGTTAACACAGATCCTGACATTGTGTTAACACAGACCCCGACACTGCGTCAACACAGACCCCGAAACTGCGTCAACACAGACCCCGACACTGCGTCAACACTGACCCCGACACTGCGTCAACACTGACCCCGACACTGCGTCAACACTGACCCCAAAACTGCAGTAACTGGAACCCTGACAGTTCTAGAATCTTGATGCTATAGGAACTGGGAACCTAACATGACAGTATCTGGAATACTGACTGTCCAGAATATGGGACTCCAACTTTACAGTAACTGGGACATAAAATTACAGTGACTGAGACAATTTACTACAATAATAGGGATGCTAACACTATTATCACTGGGATTCTAATGCTCCAGTCATTGGGACACACAACACTAAGTAGCAGACACTATAGCAGCATAGTATCTGGGACTAGTCACTATTCTGTGTGTGCAACAATACAGACCCTGACACAACAGTAACTGTATCGTATAGAATCATAAAATCATAGAGAT
The DNA here is from genome assembly GCF_037043375.1 of Chiloscyllium plagiosum. Lineage (NCBI taxonomy): Eukaryota > Metazoa > Chordata > Chondrichthyes > Orectolobiformes > Hemiscylliidae > Chiloscyllium > Chiloscyllium plagiosum. The sequence goes on from NW_028270168.1 coordinate 55,312,900, forward strand.
GTACAGCGCGGAAACAGACCCTTCGATCCAACCCGTCCATGCCGATCAGTTATCCCAACCCAATCTAGTCCCACCTGCCAGCACCCGACCCATATACCTCCAAACCCTTCCTATTCATATACCCATCCAAATGCCTTTTAAATGTTACAATTGTACCAGCCTCCACCACTTCCTCTGGCAGCTCATTCCAGACACCTACCACCATCTGCGTGAAAAAACTGCCGCTTAGGTCTCTTTTATATCTTTCCCTTCTCACCCAAAACCTATGCCCTCTAGTTCTGGACTCCCTCACTCCTCAAAATACTTTGTCTATTTATCCTATCAATGCCCCTCATAATTTTGTAAATCTCTATAAGGTCATTTTTCTGATAGGAAGGAGAGCAGAATTGCACACAATATTCCAACAGTGGCCTGACCAATGTCCTGTACAACCGCAACATGACCTCCCAACTCCTATACTCAATACTCTGACCAATAAAGGAAAGCATACCAAACACCTTCTTCACTATCCTATCTACCTGCGATTCCACTTTCAAGGAGCTATGAACCTACACTCCAAGGTCTCTTTGTTCAGCAACACTCTCTAGGACCTTACCATTAAGTGTATAAGTCCTGCTAAGATTTGCTTTCCCAGAATGCAGCACCTCGCATTTATCTGAATTAAACTCCATCTGCCACTTCTTAACCCATTGGCCCATCTGATCAAGATCCTGTTGTAATCTGAGGTAACCTTCTTTGCTGTCCGTTACGGCACATGCGTCCCAACATTACGGTATATGGGTCTCCCATTGTCGCTGGGAGTATCTGGAACCTCAATGCTGCAGCATCGGGGATTGAGTGATGAAACCTGGAGAATAGAACATAGAACATAGAAGAATACAGCGCAGTACAGGCCCTTCGGCCCTCGATGTTGCGCCGATCCAAGCCCACCTAACCTACACTCGCCCACTATCCTCCATATGCCTATCCAATACAGTCACAGCAATCGGAAAATCACAGCATCTGGGTCATTGATGAATCTCTCAAGCTTGACTTTATTCAGATCTTTCTCTAAGTTTTTATGATACCGTAGTTGAGAAATCTTGTACCTCATCTGCCAATGCTAGTCTGTATTTCTGTGAAATTTTTATCCTGACTATTGCTTCCTCTTTATTTTCACATTAGTGAAGCTAGAGCAGCCTGTCTATCCCATCGTACAAGCAGATCAACAAAACAGCCACTGTCTGATTATAAGCTGGACAATGAATATTAAACTACAAATTAAATGCCAGTTGCAGTACAGAGAATATGGAGAGTCTGCCTGGAGACAGGTTAGTGCTGACCATATTGGGTTTTGGCCTGGGAGCATGTCAGGTGGAAGTCAGCTCCTGGCAATAATTAAGGGTGGCACTTCACTGAACTGGGAGGACTTTTGTGCAGTGCTTTAAACTTCTCACTTTTATTTTCACAGATGGTGGCTGTCATCAACCAACTGCAGAAAGAGGAGCGCCTGTGCCAGTTGTCACCAGGCACTGAGTACCTAATCCGTCTGCGCTGTATGTTGTATGATACAACTCGATACTGGAGCGACTGGAGTGCAGAATACTCTGGATGCACTGCAGAAAGCTGTATGTACCCCAACCATCACAGATAAGGCTATTCCTTTAGTACAGGCAACATACGTTCACCGAACAATCGTAGATGTACCTGGGACCTTTGATTATGCTCACCAGAGTATCACACTGAAAATCAAGAGCTGTGAGAGTCATCACAAAAGTTAAACATTTTATAAAAGCACACAAAATTTCCCTATTTACTTTCAGAGCCAAATTGCCAGAAAGCATGGACCATGTCTTTGTACTCAACAAGACTTATTATTACAAATAAATAGATTCCAGCTATTAGATAAATAATGATGAATAATTGACATATCACTTGACTAATTAAAACTCTAAACCCCTGTAAACTCCCTCTCTACACAAGTAAACATACAACAGACACACAAAACAAAGGAGTGGAAGAAAACAAATGGAGGGGAAGAATGGGAAGGAAGTTCAGGCTGCCAGTCTAGTGTCACATGTAGGCTCAGCCAGGTAAGGGCAGTAATTTCCTTCCAAGGACAAAGAATAAATAGAATTTACAGCCCAGGTCCGTAAAGGAACTATAATGAATCAAATGGGTTTATCTGATAATCGACAGTGGTTTCATGGTCATCGTTTGACTCTTAATTCAAGATTTTTAATTGAATTCAAATTCAATGATAAGCTATCTGTGTCTCTGGTGCCAAATATGATTGTATCCTCATACCACTTCAGAATACCAATACATCATCTCCCACTTGAAATGTTCTATCTACTGAATGTTTGTCTGCCTATTTTTTTTTGTTTTCATGCGTGAAACTTTTAAATGCTCTTGTACTTCCCAACTTGGTCCAGTCCAGTACAAGGATTTGTGTTGGGTTGCCAAGAAAAGAGGAACAAGTCCACAATCTTGTGAAATATCTGGCCTTGTTTCTTCTTATATGGTGACTATATAGTTGCAAGTTGAGAACTCTGCAGCAACAGCTTTAATCCTTTTTTTTATACATTTTGACTTGATCCTCCCTGTGACATACTCACGAGCTGCTCCCCATATCCGAACCACAAGGTTTAAGCAACAGTCTGTTCACCACATACTCTAATTTCTGCTTTGGACTGACTTCCTTCATTTCAACTGCACCTGCAAATCAGCTTTTTGCAAATTTAACCCTTGTTACTGCTGTAGCTTAATCACACAATTTTCAATAAACTCCACAAATCCTCTCTTTTTGATTCTTCCCAAACAGAATCATACAAATACAGCAAGCTAATAATAATATGTAAGTTGCCTAGAGTGTTGGATAGAACATAGAACATTACAGCGCAGTACAGACCCTTTGGCCCTCGATGTTGCACCAACCTGAAGCCCATCCAACCTACACTATTCTATTCTCATCCATATGCCTATCCAATGACCATTTAAATGCCCTTAAATTTTGCGAGTGTACTCTGAGTAAAGAAACTTCCTCTGACATCTGTCCGATGTCTATCACCCCTCAATTTAAAGCTATGTCCCCTCATGCTAGCCATCGCCATCTGAGAAAAAGGTTCTCACTGTCCAACCTGTCTGATTATCTTATATGTCTCATTTAAGTCACCTCTCAACGCTTTTCTCTCCAACGAAAACAGCCTCAAGTCCATCTGCCTTTACTCATAAGACCTTCCCTCCACACCAGGCAACATCCTAGTAAATCACGTCCAAAACCTTTCCAAAGCTTCCACATTGTTAGCACTGCTGCCTCACAGCGCCAGAGACCCGGGTTCAATTCCTGCCTCAGGTGACTGACTGTATGGAGTTTGCACGTTCTCCCCGTGTCTGCGTGGGTTTCCTCCGGGTGCTCCGGTTTCCTCCCACAGTCCAAAGATGTGCAGGTCAGATAAATTGGCCATGCTAAATTGCCCGTAGTGTTAGGTAAGGGGTAAATGTAGGGGTAGGGGTATGGGTGGGTTGCGCTTCGGCGGGGCGGTGTGGACTTGTTGGGCCGAAGGGCCTGTTTCCACACTGTAAGTAATCTAATCTAAAAAAATTGTCCCTATAATGCAGTGACCAGTACTGTACGCAAAACTCAAAGTGTGGCCGCACCTGAGTTTTTTTACAGGTACAGCATGACCTCATGGTTCTGAAACCCAGTTCCTCTACTAATAAAAGCTAACACACTGTACGCCTTCTGAACAACCCAATCAATCTGGGTGGCAACTTTCGGGGATCTATGTAGCTGGACACCGAGATCTCTCTGCTCATTTACACTACTAAGAATCTTACCATTAGCCCAGTACTCTGCATTCCTGTTACTCCTTCCAAAGTGAATCACCTCACACTTTTCTGCATTAAATTCCATTTGCCACCTCTCAGCTCAGCTCTGCAGTTTATTTATGTCCCTCTGTAACCTACAACATCCTTCATCACTATCCACAACTTTATCGACCTTAGTGTTGTTTGCAAATTTACTAAGCCACCCTTCTACGCCCTCCTCTAGGTAATTTATAAAACGATCAACAACAGTCGACCCAAAACAGATCCTTGTTGTACACCACTAGTAACTGATCTCCAAGGTGAATATTTCCCATCAACCATCAACCTCTGTCTTCTTTCAGCTAGCTAATTTCTGATCCAAACTGCTAAATCACCCTCAATCTCATGCCTCCATACTTTGTGCAATAGCCCTTGGGGAATCTTATTGAACGTCTTCCTGAAATCTATGTATACTACATCAACCGCTTTACCCTCATCCACCTGTTTGGCCACCTTCTCAAAGAACTCAATAAGGTTGACTATCCCTAATTAAATTATTCCTTTCTAGATGATTATAAATCTTATCTCTTCCAACCCTTTCCAACACTTTATCCACAACCGAAGTAAGGCTCACTGGTCTATAATTTCCAGGGTTGTCCCTACTCCCCTTCTTGAAAAAGGGGACAAATTTGCTATTCCCCCAGTTTTCTGGTACTATTCCTGTAGAATAGCACAGGTACAGCTTGGAGTTAGATACAGAATCAAACTCTATGTATACCGTCCCCATGAAACACACCCTGGTCAGTACAGCACAGGTTACATACAGAATAAAGTTCTTGCTGCAGTATCTCCATCAAACACTCCAAGGACAGATACAACATGGGGTTAGTTGCAGAGTAAAGCTCAGTCTGCTCTTTTAAATTACGAGTAAAAGTCTCTCTACACTGTCCCCGTGAGAAATGTTTTGAGTTGCTCCCAGGAGAGGTATAGCACAGGGTTAATAATTAAGAAGTGTTCGTAAAAAATAATTTTAGAAGAGATGTTAAAGGAAGTGGGGGAACATTTTAGACACCTTGACTATAATCGTTCAGAGTTTCCTGGATATAGGAGCTGTCCTCTGGATTGGAAAATTTCACCTATCACTCCATTTTTGAAAAAGGGTGAAAGAGGAAAACTAGGCAATTACAAGCCAGTTAGGCTAACATCCATGCTGGGGAAGTTTCTGGAGTCTATAATGAAGGATAGGGTAATTAAACACCTTTTAAATTTTCAGATAATCAGGGAGAGCCAGCCTGGAGGCATGAAAGATAGGTCATGCCTGACAAACATCATTGAACATTTTGAAAAGGTGACTAAGGTGACTAACAGGGGAATGACTATGGATGTGTTTCCATGGAGTTCCAGAAAGTATTTGATAGTCCCATATAAGTGACTATTTACTGAGGTAGATGCCCACAGAATTGTGGGCAAATTACTGACATGTGGGTATTTGGTTGAGTGGTTGAGTGGCTGACAACAGAAAGTAGGGATAATAGTTAAGTAGGAGAAAGTGAGGACTGCAGATGCTGGAGATCAGAGCTGAAAATGTGTTGCTGGAAAAGCGCAGCAGATCAGGCAGCATCCAAGGAGCAGGAGAATCGACGTTTCGGGCATGAGCCCTTCTTCCTGAAGAAGGGCTCATGCCCGAAACGTCGATAATACTTAAGTACTCATATTGGCAGGATGCAACCAGTGGTGTCTTATAAGGATCAGTGTTAAGGCCCCATAATTCATTCTTTATTAACAACTTGAATAATAGCGTAGAAAATCATATATCCAAAATTACAAAAGCACAAAATTACAAAGGGATATAAATTGACAAAGTGAATGGCAAATGGAGTTCTATTTAAGCAAGTGATCCATTTTAACTTGAAAAGGATTGATCAGTATACTATCTGGATGGTAGGATGTTAAATACGAGGAGTGTCCATAGAGATTTAGAGGTTCAGGTCAATAGATCTTAAAATGTTACAAACAGGTAGAGAAAATAATCAAGAAAGTAATGGAATGTTGGCCTTTATGTACACAAGGATACAGAAATTATGCTGCAGTTAAACAAAACTCTGATCACATCCAACTTGGTGTATTGTAAGCAGATCTGGACACCTCACCTTAGGAAGGATATATTGGCCTTGGAGGGAGTACAGTGTACGTATATAAGAATGATCCCTGGACTTTAGGGGTTAGGTCATGAGGAGAGATTATGCAATTAGGCCTATATTTTCTGGAATTTAGAAGGAAAGGGGTGATCTGGTTGAAGTATTCAAGACATTATCAGGTCAGTATAGGATGGATAAAGATAAACTGTTTCCACTGGTTGATGGTTCTAGAAATATTTTCTAGACATAGTCTGAAACTTAAGGCCAGAACCTTCAGGAGCCATGTTAGGAAGCACTTCTATACACAAAGGATGTGTAGAACTATCTTCAGTTGATGCAAGATCAGTTGTTAGTTTTAAATCTGAGGTAGATCAGCAAAGGTATTAAGGGATATGGACAAAGGCAGGTAATTGGGGTTAGGCCACAGATCAGCCATGATCTCACTGAATAGAGGAACAGATCTGATGGGCTGTATGGTCTACTCCTGTTCCTATATTCTGAGACATTTCCCTTTCTAATGTCTTATCAAACACTTTGGACAGGATTGGCTGTTGCAGATTCCGGGATTTAAATGTTTTAGTAGGGTCAGAGGTGGGGGTAAAAGAGGGGGAGGTGTGGCATTGCTTGTCAAAGATAGTATTACAGCGGTGGAAAGGACGATGGATGAGGACTTGCCATCTGAGGTAGTTTGGGCTGAGGTTAGGAATAGGAAAGGTGAGGTCACCCTGTTAGGAGTCTTTTACAGGCCTCCTAATAGTCCTAGAATCATTGAAGAAAGGATTGGGAAGGTGATTCAGGAGATGAGTGACAGTAATAGGGTGGTTGTTATGGGGGACTTTAACTTTCCTGATATTGATTGGGAAAGCTATAGCTCAAGTTCGTTAGATGGGTCAGTGTTTGTTCAATGTGTGCAGGAGAGTTTCCTGACACAATATGTAGACAGGCCAACAAGAGGTGAGGCCATACTGGATTTGGTTCTGGGTAACGAACCAGGCCAGGTGTTAGAATTAGAGGTAGGTGAGCACTTTGGGGATAGTGACCATAATTCGGTGATTTTTACACTCGTGATGGAGAGGGATAAGTGTGTACTACAGGGCAAGAATTATAGCTGGGGTAAGGGAAATTATGATGCGGTGAGGCATGACTTAGGATGTGTGGCTTGGAAAAGTAGACTCCAAGGCAAGAGTGTAAATGATATGTGGAACTTGTTCAAGGGGCAACTATTGAGTGTCCTTGATAATTATGTACCTGTCAGGCAGGAAGGAAAGGGTCGTGCGAGGGAGCCGTGGTTTAATAAGGAATTGGAATCCCTTGTTAAATGGAAGAGGGCGGCCTATCTCAAGATGAGACGTGAAGGTTCAATTGGGGCGATTGAGAGTTATAGGGTAGCCAGGAAGGACCTGAAGAGAGAGCTAAAAGCAGCAAGGAGGGGACATGAAAGGTCCTTAGTAGATAGGATTAGGGAAAACCCTAAGGCTTTCTATAGGTATGTTAGGAATAAAAGAATGACTAGGGTAGGAATAGGTCCAGTCAAGGATAGTAGGGGGAAGTTGCGTGTGGAGGCGGAAGAGATTGGGGAGACACTGAATGAATACTTTTCTTCAGTATTCACTCAGGAACAGGGCATTGTTGTCGATGAGAATACTGAAGCACAAATAAGTAGAATGGATGGCTTTGAGGTATGTAGAGAAGAGGTGTTGGAAATCCTGGAAAAGGTGAAAATAGATAAGTCCCCTGGGCCTGATGGCATTTATCCTAGGATTCTCTGGGAAGCAAGGGAGGAGATTGCAGAGCCATTGGCCTTGATTTTTATGTCCTCTTTGTCTACAGGAGTAGTCCCAGAAGACTGGAGGATAGCAAATGTGGTTCCCTTGTTCAAAAAGGGGAGTAGGGATAGCCCTAGTAACTATAGGCCGGTGAGTCTCACTTCTGTTGTGGGCAAAGTCTTAGAGAGAATTGTAAGGGATAGGATTTATGCACATCTAGATAGGAATAATGTGATCAAGGATAGTCAGCATGGTTTTGTGAAGGGCAAGTCGTGCCTCACAAACCTTATTGAATTCTTTGAAAAGGTGACGAAGGAGGTTGATGAGGGGAAAGCGGTAGATGTGGTATATATGGATTTTAGTAAGGCGTTTGATAAGGTTCCCCATGGTAGGCTACTGCAGAAAATACGGAGATATGGCATTGAGGGTGAGTTGGAGGTTTGGATTAGGAATTGGCTGGATGGAAGAAGACAGAGGGTAGTAGTTGATGGCAAAGTTTCTTCATGGAGTGCTGTCACTAGCGGTGTTCCGCAAGGATCTGTTTTGGGACCATTGCTGTTTGTCATTTTTATAAATGACCTGGAAGAGGGGTTAGAAGGTTGGGTGAGCAAGTTTGCGGATGATACGAAAGTCGGAGGAGTTGTTGACAGTGAGGAAGCATGTGGCAGGTTACAGCAGGATATAGAGAAACTGCAGAGCTGGGCAGAAAGGTGGCAGATGGAATTCAATGTAGCTAAGTGCGAGGTGATTCACTTTGGGAAGAATAACAAAAAGATGGGGTACTGGGCTAATGGTCGGATACTTGGTAGTGTGGATGAGCAGAGGGATCTTGGTGTCCATGTACACAGATCTCTGAAAGTTGCCACCCAGGTAAATAGTGCGGTGAGGAAGGCATATGGCGTACTGGCTTTTATTGGTAGAGGAATTGAGTTTCGGAGTCCTGAGGTCATGATGCAGTTGTATAAGACTCTGGTACGGCCGCATCTGGAATATTGTGTGCAGTTTTGGTCGCCATACTATAGGAAGGATGTGGAGGCATTGGAACGGGTGCAGAGGAGGTTTACCAGGATGTTGCCTGGTATGGAAGGAAAATCGTATGAGGAAAGACTGAGGCACTTGGGGCTGTTTTCACTAGAGAAAAGAAGGTTTAGGGGTGACTTGATTGAGGTGTACAAGATGATTAGGGGGTTAGATAGGGTCGACAGTATGAACCTTTTCCCGCGTATTGAGTCGGGTATTACAAGGGGGCATAGCTTTAAATTAAGGGGGGTAGATATAGGACTGATGTTAGGGGTAGGTTCTTCACTCAGCGAGTCGTTAGTTCATGGAATGCCCTGCCAGTAACAGTGGTGGACTCTCCCTCTTTATGGGCATTTAAGAGGGCATTGGATAGGTATATGGAGGATAGTGGGTTAGTGTAGTTTAGGTGGGCTTGGATCGGCGCAACATCGAGGGCCCAAGGGCCTGTACTGCGCTGTATTCTTCTATGTTCTATGTTCTATGTTCTACTTCCAGGTATAGCATGCAGTGAGATTCAGAGTAAAGCTCCCTCTACACCATCTGCATCAAACACTCCAGGTGATTAACAGAAAGGTTCACAGGCACAGCACAGATCCATGACACAGAAAAATCCTCATTAAACCTTGCTTACAATTTTCTGTTGTAGCTCCTGTGGGGATACCTGAAGTCTGGTGGCATTTTGAAGGTCCTGTTCAAGGTGAAAACATGTACATTCGAATGTTTTGGAAAGTGAGTAACTTGGAGAGAGAATTTATTCATTTTATGCTGTTGTAGATGCCTATGTTGATTACAGGGACTGTGGAAAGTCAGTCTTGAGATGTGACATGAGCTCAGTAAGGCTATGACTGATCTGGTTGTATCATCACATTACTGCTATACTACCACATTATTGCCTCCACCCGAAAAAAAATGACCCTGCTCACTGTCAAAAACCTAACCTGCTCAGCCTTTGAGAAACCTGCTTCCACCTCCATCTCTGTACCAAAAAATGTTCTGAGGAGCTTGAACATTGTTGGAGTTGCATCATTCATGCAAGTGAAGAATATTCTATTACGCTCCTGAGTTGTGTTCTCAATCTTTTGAGAGTTAGGAAGTTAGCTACTCAACAAAGAATTCCTAGCTGCTGACGCGCTCTTGTTGTATTTATATATATATTTATATTAACTGAGGTTAAAATAAGTGGCTGCTGAGATATTGGATACATTGGTTGCCACTTTGCAAAATTCCTTATTTTCTGGAAAGGTGCCATCAGATCGGGAAGTAATGAATGTAAGTCTTGTATTCAAGAAAGAAGGAACACAGAAAGCAGGAAGCTGCAGGTCAGTTAGCCTAGCATCTATCAAATCTAGAGTACTTGGACTTCAAGAAGACATTCAGTAAGATGCCATACCAATGAGTATTGCATAAAATGAGTTAATTTGCTGAGTCAACATATTAGCATGGATAGATATTGGTTGGTGAATTGAAAATATAGGACTGAATCTTCCATTTTAAAACCTAAATCCATGTTGCAGTGAACCTTTTGGATGGATTTGTGCTAAGTTCACCTCGTTAATTGCCCACCACATCCCAAGGAGTTTGATTTCTACCCCATCTCACCAGATTTTGTTTCCACAACAACCCAGCTCTCAGTAGATATCCCAGAATTTACTGGTGTCCTTTGCTTTTACACCATCTTTAAAAACCCGTTGTGTACTTGGAAAAGCACTATCAGCCCAGAGCTGTCCTACATGGTTCCTTATATTGACTTCAGACAAGACTGACAGGGGAAATTGGTTCTCCACAATGTGGGTAGGGTCCTGCTGAATGGGGGCCATGACACCAGACTATTGCAGCCTGCTCTGAGGTATTCACCCAGATTAAAACAGTCTCAGCTGGTTGGAGGAACACTCAGTGCTATAGGAAGAAGGTTAATCATTCTCTCTGTTCTGCCTCCAGAAGGTTCATCATCTTCTCTCCTTTCATGTGAGACGTCACACTCACTTTGGGTCTGCTACTGAATCCATCTTCCAGCAAGGCCCATGTTCTACAACTCTCTCTATTGTCACAACTACTTCCCGAATTAATCTCCCCCCATCCCAAACTCCAATACTACTAACCGTGCTGCCTGCTGCCACCCGCCTCACTTAGGATACCTTCCCAAACAGTAACAGCTGGGAGGGTAGTTGAGGCAGGAAACCTCACAACCTTTAAAAGGTAGTGGGACAAGCACTTGAAATGGCATAACATTCAAGGCTACGACCTACAACTGGAAAGTGGGCAGATTTGTATAGCTTTGGCAGTATAGACTTGACCAGCCGAAGGGCCTCTCCTGTACTATATAATTCTATTTTAACTCCCATCGTACCTGCCTCTATCTCATTCCAGGAGAGGAAAATGTCCATTAAGGGGAAGAAAGAGTCAAGATGGGTGTGTGCTGCCTGAGATTTGACTCTTCATCCTTTATGAGGTTAGGATCTGACTACCTGAAGCAGGGTCTGAACAAATATTGAAGGCACATTGTGCAGGGATCTCCTGAGAAAACTCTATCTCCCTTGACTTGACTGAGGTTTGCTGATAACTATGAGAAGCTTTTGGCTTTTGTGTCTGCGCTAAACAGCACTAAGTCTGGCATTCCTGACTAAGGATGAAAAGTGCAAAAATGTAAGGCAGTAAATCAATGAACACCCAGGTAGGCCCAGAGTGATTAGGTGCTGTTTTGGTGAGTGAAGAGTCTGGAGATACAGCCAAGTCCAGTCAATGAACTGAGCATGTGTTTCTGAGCACACAGTATCCTTGCTGCAGCATTACAATGAGTGTTACTGGGACAGCCTGAAGTGCAGCATTGATTTAGATTACTTACAGTGTGGAAACAGGCCCTTCGGCCCAACAAGTCCACACCAACCCTGCAAGAGCAACCCACCCAGACCCATTCCCCTACATTTACCCTTTCACCTAACATTCCGGGCAATTTAGCACGGCCAATTAACCTAACCTAACCTGCACATCTTTGGACTGTGGGAGGAAACCGGAGCACCCGGAGGAAACCCATGCAGACACAGGGAGAATGTGCAAACTCCACACAGACAGTTTCCCGAGGCAGGATTTGAACCCGGGTCTCTGGCTCTGTGAGGCATCAGTGCTAACCACCGTGCCACTTGTGATGTGCACAAGTATCCTGTAAGTGGACTAGGGATGTGCCGTGAGGATCTTTAGAAGCTGGCACATGTCAGACTTCAATGTGGGGTGTGTGTGGTCTGTGGCTGTGGAATGTGCCAGAGATGTTGTTGCCCAGAATTCATTTCGAACACATAGTGAGCTGACTCCACCAAATATTTACTCTGGTGTCCTGCCTTCCTGTTGTCTAGCTTGTTTGATGAGTTTGATAAAATTGAAGTGTGCACATTCATGAGGTGACTTGTGGCATTAACAAGACATTTAACAATCAATAACAATGGTCAAATGGCAAATAACTGCTGCCAAAACAGAATCTTTCCCATTGGTTGTAAAAAGTATAAAAGATGGTGTGTGTTGCTTCTGATATTAGGTTGGTTTTGCTGGACTTTCTGTTCAATTCTGCCAAGTATCCCACCACTGGCTACCCTGCTCAGACCCTTAAGATTCCACCCAGCAAATGAATTAATGTGTCATTTTCAGCTTGTGAAACTTTAACTAGTCAGATACCACAACGGTCAGTGCTGGGACCTCAACTATTTGCAATCCATATCAATGTCATAGAGTCAGAGGGATTCTAATTATAATTATAATTCATGGAGTTGTAGAGCTGTACAGTACAGAAACAGATCCTTCAGTCCAAGTTTGTCCATGCTGACCAGATACCGAAATTAATCTAGTCTCATTTGCCAGCATTTGGCCCATGTCCCTCTAGTTCCACCACAGAATACACCAGATGGGCTCCTTCTTTAAAGACTGCAATTTCCCCATCCACATGCTTGATGATACCCTCCAGCATATCTGATCCACGTCCCGCACCTCCACCCTCGAACCCCACCCCTCCAACTGCAACAAGGACAGAACTCCCCCTGTCCTCACCTTCCATGCCACCAACCTCTATATACATTGCACCATCCTCCGTCATTTCTGCCCAACCACCTATGCTTCCCTCCCCAGCCCTATCCACTTTTCGTAAAGACCGTTCCCTCTGTGACTACCTAGTCAGGTCCATGCCCCCCAACAACCCACCCTCCCCTCCTGGCACCTTCCCCTGCCACCCCAGGAATTGCAAAACCTGTGCCCACACCTCGTGCCTCACCTCCATCCATGGCCCAAAAGAGCCTTCCACATCCATCAAAGTTTCACCTGCACTTTCACATGTCATTTACTGTGTCCATTGCTCCCGATGTGGTCTCTTCTACATTGGGGAGACAGGACGCCTACTCGCAGTGCACTTCAAAGAACAACTCCGGGACACCTGCACAAATCAACCCCACGATCCCATGGCCGAACACTTCAACTCCTGTTCCCACTTCACCAAGGACATGCAGGTCCTCGGCCTCCTCCACCGCCACTCCTTAACCACGCGATGCTGGAAGAAGAATGCCTCATCTTCTGCCTTGGGACCGTCCAACCCCAGAGCATCAATGTGGACTTCACCAATTTCCTTATTTTCCCTCCCCCCACCTTACCCCAGTTCCAACCTTCCAGCTCAGCACCGCCCTCATGACCTGTCCCACCTGTCAATCCCACCTATCCACTCTGCCCTCCTCTCTAACCTATCACCTTCACCCCCACCTCCATCCACCTTTGTACTCTCAACTACCTTCCCCCAGCCTCACCCCCCCTCCCATTTATCTCTCCACCCTTGAGGCTCCCAACCTCATTCCTGATAAAGGGCCTTTGCTCAAAATGCCAATTTTCCTCCTCCTCGGATGCTGCCTGCCTGCCTGACTGAGTCAAGAATCTGCGGAATTCACTGTCCTACTGTATATTTGGGACATTGAGTAAATTTAAATTTAGGAAGAAAATTGGAGCTTTATCAAGTCATGAGGGTCATGAAGAACGTAAATAGACAAAGTCTTTTCCCTGAAGTGGGGGAGTCCAGAAATAGAGGGGAAAAATTTAGAAGGAACCTAAAGGGCAACTTTTTCATGCAGAAGGCAATGGGAGCGTATGGAATGAGCAGCCAGTGGAAGTGGTGGAGGCTAGTACAATTACAGCATTTAAAAGACATCTGGATGGGTTTATGGACCAAGTGCTGGCAAATGGGACTAGATTAATTTTGGATATCTGGTTGGCATGGACAATTTAGACTGAATGGCCTGTTTCATGCTGCACATCTCTGACTCTATGACTCTAAATGGTGGAGCAGGCTGAAAAGGCCAAATTGCATACTCTGGCTCTTTGTTCTAATTAACTGCATTTTAGAAATCCTTGCTGGCTGTCCTTGACTAACCCAATGAAAGGCATATTGAAGCACAGAGGTTTTGACACCACTGACTGGAAGGTGAAAGCAGGCATTGTAATATTATTCATAGGGATCTGAAAATTGATCTGGTTTGACACATGTCATTCTCAATTTGAAAGATGGAATTGCTAAATGCTAATATATTAGTGATGTTAAACTGACTGATCAGTAATTGTTCGGATTGTCCTTCCCTGTTTTCATGAATATGAGTACTATATTTGGTACTGTGTAATCGGTTGTTGTGGTTCTGTTCGCCGAGCTGGGAATTTGTGTTGCAGACGTTTCGTCCCGTCTAGGGGGATGTCACCTAGACAGGGGCCGAAAAGTCTGCAACACAAATTCCCAGCTCGGCGAACAGAACCACAACAACGAGCACCCGAGCTACAAATCTTCTCACAAACTTTGAACTGTGTAATCCTTTTGTACTGCCCCCAAATCAAAGGCACCAAGGAAGATTCTGGCAAGTTTTTCCACTGTCATTGGACTCATTTGCTTCAGTAATAGAGAACGCAAACTATCCAGATAACATGAGTTATTCTCGAAGGATAGCCATTTTTTCTAGTATCTCCTCCCTCTCAATTTTCACTCTTTTGATTATCTCTACAAATTTATCTTTAACTTTTTTTTTGTCATAACCCTCTTGCTTAGTAAACATTGACACAAATATTTAAGCTTTTGCAGCACATCAGAGTGTCTATCATCTTTGTCCCAAATAGTATCCACTTCACTTCTTACAACTTGCATACCAGTGGAAGGTTTTTGCTTTCCCTATTCTAAATCCTGTTTTTACCAGTCTTTATTCCTCACCATCCCCCCTTCCCCACAATCTGTTGTATTTGACCTGATTCTCACTTGAAGAATGCACCTGACATGCATACATTTTTTGTGGGTGTTCTGTTGCAAAACTGTTTAACTTCATGCATTGTATATATCTACATTATGCATTTTAACGTTTCTCTCCATGCGACCCAGAGTGCTTTCTCATGTCATCTCACCAAATTTGCTAAATTGACTAAGGACTCTGAGTCGGCCCCTTTGGCACCTCTCATGTGATTCTCACCTCATCCTAACACCTGCTATTACCAGAATGACTAACTACTGCTGGGATATCTCAGAAATAACTAGGTCATCTTTAAGAGGCTGCTATGCATCCAGATAAGCATCATCAGTCTGGGACTGCCCTGAATTTGGCCCAGAAGTGTGGACCGACAGGAGGCTGGAAGAACACAGCAAGCCTGGCAGCATAAGGAGGTGTAGAAGTCAACATTTCGGGTGTAACCCTTCTTCAGGACGGAGGTGGGTGTGGGGGGAGCTGACGGTAAAGGGAGAGGCAGGGGCAAGGTGGTGAAATGGGGAAAAGTGAAGACAGGTACGGGGTACGACCTGGTTGGTCAATAAGAGGAATTAATCCAGTTGGTGGCAGGGAGCAGTGGGAGGGATGGGGAGGGGCTGGGAAGAGAGTTGGATATGGCAGACAAGGGGAAATTGGTGTCTCATTTTGTGGACAGGGTCCTAGAGGAACTGATGGACAGCAATGGAAAAGCAGGACATTCTCTTATCCCAGGACCAGCAGAGAGGTCTATGTCTATGTTAGAGGACTATGTCAGAGTTATCGCCCAGATTATCCATCTGGAGAAAATGACCATAACACACAGAAGCAGATTTAAGCGATTCAGCCCATAGAGTCTGCCCTGCAATTCAATGAGATCGTGGCTGATCTGATACACCTCAATTCTACATTTTCGCTATCACCCTTGACTCCCTTATTCATTTCAAATCTGTCTCAGTCTTGAATATATTAATGATGCAACTTTGACAGCCCTCTGGTGAAGAATGTCAGTGACCATTGTTAGCTAAATTCCACCATATCTCTAAGAGCTCAGACTGTTTACTGCATCAACCTCCCAAAAAGGTTCATGCTCTACCACCCTCATTATTATGCACAACATCTGCCTCATTGCTGTTATCCACACATTCTGCAAGCCCCCTGTGCTGCCGACTCAGTCGCTTGGGGCAACTTCCCACCTGCACCAAAAATAACAGCTATTCCATCCATTTTCAGCACAGGAACAGGCCCATGATGTTGTGCCAAATAGGACACCAAATTAAACAAATCCCTTCTGCCTGCCCTTGGTCCATATCCCTCCATTCCTGACATTCATGTGCTTATATGAAAGTCCCTTAAATGCACCTATCATATCCGTCTCCTCTGCTACCCCGGCAGCACATTCCAGACTCCTACATTTTCCTACTCCTACTCCTCAAAACATTTTCCTCCCTCTCACCTTAAATGCATGCCCCCTACTATTAGACATTTCAACTCTGGCAAAAACATTCTGACTGTCAATCTTATCTGTGCATCTCATAACTGCTGTCCTTTTCCAGCACCACACTCTTGACACTAATTGTGCCTGAGCCGGGGTGAGTAAATTAGGGCAGTATTAGGAGTGTGTTAATTGGGGTTGGGTTAGTGGTAGGTTCATCGGGGCAGAGTAAGGGATGGGTTAATTGGTTCTGGGTTGGTGATAGGAGAAAGTGAGGATTGCAGATGCTGGAGACCAGAGTTGAAAAGTGTGGTGCTGGAAAAGTGCAGCAGGGCTTATGCCTGAAACATCGATTCTCCCGCTCCTCGGATGCTGCCTGGCCTGCTGTCCTTTTCCAGCACCACACGTTTCAACTCTGGGTTGGTGATAGGCTAATTGGGTTAGGGCAACAGATGGGTTAATTGGGGCTAGATTGGGGGTGGATTAATTGGGTCAGAGCAAGAGGAGGGTTAATTGGGGCTGGGTTAAGGTGAGTTATTTGGGCCAGGGTAAGGGGGAGGCTAATTGGGGTAGGGATATAGTGAAACCCTCCAGATGAAGGGCTTATGCCCGAAACGTCGATTCTCCTGCTCCTTGGATGCTGCCTGACCTGCTGCGCTTTTCCAGCAACACATTTTTCAGCTCTGATCTCCACCATCTGCAGTCCTCACTTTCTCCTTTTTCTGTGAATATGCTACCTGATTAAGATGCTACTGAAACCTGACACATTCGTAGAAGAAATTGTGGAAAGTTGAACAAATCAGCTGATCCAGGCAGGTTTTGGCAAAGGTCACTGCGTTTGTTGTGAATTAATAGTCAATGTCTTGACAGGAACTGAAGAAGTCAGAAATGAATGGGAAGATCCGTGGCTACAGAGTGACATTTGGATGTGAACCTGACACCAATCATCCTGAGGTCACTTTGTGCAATACAACAAGTTTGAGCTGCAGAATCTCAACTCCGAAAGGAGATGGCAACATCTGTGTTCGTGCTTACAACGCTGCTGGGCACTCACCTGCTGCATTGCTGGCACTGCCTACTCTCCACCAGACAGGCAAGTTTCATGCAGCACTCTATTGCCTCTTAATTCTGGTGGTGGTGGGGGTGGGGGCAAATTGTAGCTCCAATTTCCTTCTTAAATTTAAATTTACTCAATGTCCCAAATGTACAGTAGGACAGTGAATTCCACAGATTCTTGACTCAGTGAGAGCAGTAATTTCTTCTCATCTCAGTTTTAAATCTGCTACCTCTTATTCTAAAACTGTGGTACCATTATTCAGGAAGGGAACAAGGAATAAACCAAGAAATGACAGGCCAATGATGGGGAAACTATTAGATGCAATTCTGAAGGACAGAATTAATTTGCTTTTAGGGAGGCATGGATTAATCAAGATAAGTCAGGATAGTTTTGTTAATGGGAGGTCATGTCTGACCAACTTGATTGAATTGTTTGAACAGTTGACTCGGTGTGCAGATGGGGGCAATGCTTTTGATGTAGTCTACTTCACTTTAGCAAGGGTTTTGATAAGATCCTGTCTGGGATACTGTCAGCATAGGTAAAAGCCTAATGGGATCCAAGGAAATTTGGCAAACTGGATCCACAAATGGTTGAGTGACAGGAAGCAGATGATGATGGTTGACGGGTGTTTTTCTGACTGAACATCTGTGTCTATTGGAGTCCCACAGGGATCAGTGCTGTGGTCCTTACTGTTTGTGATTTAAAATCAATGATTTAGACTTGAATGCAGGAGATTCAATTAGCAAATTCACAGATCATTGAATCGCAGTATCCCCACAGTGTGGAAACAGGCCATTTAAACCAACAGGTATATTTCAGTATTCACCAGAGAGAGGGGCCTTGTTGATAGTGAGTACACCATGCACCAGGTTAATAGGCTTGAACAGATCGATATTAAGAAAGTGGATGTGCTGGAAATTCTGGGAAGCATCAAGGTAGATAAATCCGCAATGCCAAACCAGATCATAGAAACATTGAATAGAATCCCTACAATGAGTAAACAGGCCATTTTGGCCTAACAAGTCCACATTGATCCTCCAAAGAGTATTCCACCCAGACCCATTCACCTAATATTTTTCATTTCCCCTGACCAATGCACCTAATGTACACATCCCTGAATGCTATGGGCAATTTAGCATGGCCAGTTCAGCTAACCTGCACACTTTCAGATTTTGGGAAGGAATCAGAGCACCCAGAGGAAACCCATGCGACACAGGGAGAATATGCAAACTCCACATTGACAGGTGTCTGATATTGGAATCAAACCCAGATCCCTGGTGCTGTGAGGCAGCAGTGCTAACTACTGAGCCACCATGCTGCCCAAATATCCTTGGTTACTATGGGAAGCGAGGAATGAGATTGTTGTGCCTCTGGCATCCTCGCTGTACGTGGGGGCAGTGCCGAATAATTGGAAGGAGGCGAATGTTGTTCCTTTGTTCAAGAAAGAGAATAGGGAAGTTGCTGGGAATTACAGACCAGTCAGTCATGTCTGTGGTAAGCGAGGTACTGGAAAGGATTCTAAGAGATAGGATTTATAGCTATTTGGAAAAACATAGTTTGATTCAAGTTAGTCAACATGGCTTTGTGAGGGGCAGGTCATTGCCTCACAAGTCTAATTGAGTTCTTTGAGGATGTGACGAGACAAGTTGATGAAGGTCGAGCAGTGGATGTGGTGTGTATGGATTTCAGTAAGACATTTGATCAGGTTCCCCACGGTAGGCTCATTCAGAGAGTTAGGAGGTACAAGATACAGGGAAATTTGGGCTGTCTGGATACAGAATTGGCTGGCTGAAAGAAGACAGCAAGTGGTAGTGGATGGAAAGTATTCTGCCTGGAGGTTGGTGACCAGTGATGTCCCGTAGGGGTCTGTTCTTGGGCCTCTGCTCTTTGTAGTTTTTATAAATGACTTGGATAAAGAAGTGGAAGGGTGGGTTTGCCGATGACACAAAGGTCGGTGGTGTTGTAGATAGTGTTGAGGGCTGTTACAGGCTACAACATGACATTGACAGGATGCAGAGCTGGACTGAGAAGTAGCAGATGGATTCAACCTGGATAAATGTGAAGTAATTCATCTTGAAGGTTGAATTTGAATGCTGAATACAGGGTTAAAGGCAGGATTCTTGGCGGTGTGGAGGAACAGAGGGATCTTGAGGTCCGTGTACACAGATCCCTCAAAGTTGCCACCCAAGTTGATAGATAAAAACAATGACTGCGGATGCTGGAAACCAGATTTTGGATTAGTGGTGCTGGAAGAGCACAGCAGTTCAGGCAACATCCGAGGAGCAGCAAAATCGACGTTTCGGGCAAAAGCCCTTTACCCAAGTTGATAGGGTTGTTAAGAAGGGGTACGGTATGTTGGCTTTCAATAATAGGAGGATTGAGTTAAAGAGCCGTGAGGACCACACTCGGAATATTGTGTCCAGTACTGGTCGTCTCATTATAGAAGGATGTAAATGCTTTACAGAGGAGGAGATTTACCAGGATGTAGCCTGGATTGGAAGGTTTGTCTTATGAAGAGAGGTTGAATGAACTCGGGCTTTTCACACTGGACAGAAGAAGAAGGAGAGGTGACTCTCATGGTCCTCCAGTTCCGCCCCTTCCTCCCATTTGCAGAGTTGATTTGGGCGTGACTCAGCAGCTAAGCACCAGAAACATTAAGGGACAAGGGACTTTAGAGTCGATATCTTGTGTTGCAGTGAAAATCTCCCGAATTTTGGACCGGGAGGCTTGGGTTCAATTCACAGCTAGTGCAGCAGAGAGCGGCAGGAGCTGGGCGGAAGTGAAGTCAGAGCGCAAAGCCGGTCGGGAAGGTAAGTGATTGTAGGACCTGGGATCTAGAACACATCCACTCAAATAACAAAGTAGGGCCTCCCTCCCACCCTCCTCCTCTAACCTAAATTAAAAGTCCACAGACTTGCCCTAAAAAGAGGGTCCAAGGAAGTTCCTGTGGATTGAAGAGTGAGGCTTTAGCTCAGGAGTCTTTGACAAGGAGGTTGAGTGAAGTGATTACACCACAGTTGAAGAGGGTGAAGACATGACTGCCAAGCTGGTTCAGTGTGCTAAGTGCTTGATGTGGGAGGTCTGGTGTGTCTGGCTCGTATAAGTGTGGAAAGTTTGTGCACGTTCAGCTACTGACAGAGCATATTGCAGCACTGATGAAAGAACTCGAGGACCTTAGGCTCATCCGAGAGAACGAGATCTTTCTGGACAAGACCTTCAGCGAGGTTATTACACCGACCATACCAGAAGAGAGCAGAAGAGAGCAGATGATGAGGAAGGTAGAGAGGAGACAGGTGCAAGAGACCCCAGGGGAAGTACCTGTCATGAACAAGTTGAATCTTTTGGAAACAGTAGAGTCAGTCTGCGAAGTGGCCAGGTCTGTCAATCAAACGTTGTCGTGGAGGCAGAGCGGAAGAGTCGGACATCGCACAGAGTCGTGGTAATAGGAGACTCCATAGTGAGAGGAACTGACCGGGGTTTTTGTGGCAGCAGGTGGGACTTAAGGATGGTGTGTTGCCTTCCTGGTGCCAGGGTTAAAGACATCACAGACAGAGTGCAGGAAATCCTCAAGGATGAAGGTGAAGAGCCAGAGACGGTGGTACATGTCAGCACAAATGATGTCGGGAAGAAGAGGAGGTACATACTACAGCAGGACTTTGGAGAACTAGGAAGAAGGATGAAAAGCAGGACATACAGCGTGGTTATCTTTGGTTTGCTTCCAGTTCCTTGGGCTGGTGAGACCAGAAACAGGGAGATAATGGACTTGAAAGTGTGGCTGGGGAACTGGTGCAGGAAGCAAGGATTTAAATTCTTGGATCACTGGGTATGTTTTGTGGTAAGCATAAATTATACAAGAGAGACGGTTTGCATCTTAATAGGTTAGGGACCAGCATTCTGGCAGGCAGGTTTGCTACTGCAACACAGCTACGTTTAAAGTAAGTAGCGGGAGGGAGGGGACAAACTGGACGTTTAAGAAGGAAATTGAAGGGAAAGTTAGAACAAGGGAAGTCAAGAAAGACAACTGTATCAATGAGGCAGAAAACTCAAAAAAGGGATCATGCTGTAAGGTTGAGTGAAATAGGAGTTGATGGGAAGGGTGAGGGCAGTAAAAAATTAAAAATACTATATATGAATGCACGAAGCATTAGAAATAAGATGGATGAGCTTGAGGCTCTTTTGGAAATTGGCAGATACGATATTGTGGAGATAATTGAGATGTGGCTTCAAGTGGACAGGGCCTGGGAAATGAATATTCAAGGCTACACGTGATACCGTAAGGACAGACTGACGGGCAGAGGTGGTGGGGTGGCCATGTTGGTAAGGGATGATATTCAGTCCCTTGCGCGGGGAGACCTAGAATCAGGGGATGTAAAGTCAGTATGGGTAGAGCTGAGAAATTCTAAGGGTAAAAAGACCCTCTTGGGAGTTATCTACAGGCCCCCAAACAGTAGTCTGGATGTCAGATGTAAGTTAAATCAGGAGCTGAAATTGGCCTGTCGCAAAGATGTTACTACAGTTGTTATTCGGGATTTCAACATGCAGGTAGACTGGGAGAATCAGGATGGTATTGGACCTCAAGAAAGAGACTTTGTGGAGTGCCTCTGAGATGGATTCTTAGAACAGCTGGTGCTGGAGCCGACCAGGGAGAAGGCAATTGTGGATCTGGTATTGTGCAACGAACCAGAATTGATCAGGGACCTCGAAGTGAAGGAGCCATTGGGAAGTAGTGACCATAATACAATAAGCTTCAATCTGCAATTTGAGAAGGAGAGGGTACAATCGGAAGTGACAATATTTCTGTTTAATAAAGGGAACTATGGAGGTATGAGGGAGGAGCTGGCCAAAGTACAATGGTGCAATACCTTAGCAGGGGTGACAGTGGAGGAACAATGGCAGATATTTCTGTGTATAATGCAGAAGATGCAGGATCAGTTCATTCCAAAAAGGAAGAAAGATCCTAGGAGGAGGCATGGGCGGCCGTGGCTGACCAGGGAAGTTAAGAAACATATAAAGTTAAAAGAGAAAAAAGTATAACATAGCAAAGATAAGTGGGAAAACGGAGGACTGGGAAGCTTTTAAAGAACAACAGAGGAACTAAGCTTTTAAAGAACTAAGAAGGAAATACGCAGAGAAAAAAATGAGGTACGAAGGTAAACTGGCCAAAAATATAAAGGAGGATAGTAAAAGCTTTTTTAGGTATGTGAAAGGCAAAAAAATGGTTAAGACTAAAATTGGGCCCTTGAAGACGGAAACAGGGGAATATATTACAGGGAACAAAGAAATGGCAGAAGAATTGAATTGGTACTTCAGATCTGTATTCACTGGGGAAGACACAAGCAATCTCCCTGAGGTAATAGTGGCTGAAGGACCTGAACTTAAGGGAATTTATATTTGCCAGGAATTGGTGTGGAGAGACTGTTAGGTCTGAAGGTTGATAAGTCCCCAGGGCCTGATGGTCTACATCTCAGGGTACTGAAGGAGGTGGCTCGAAAAATCATGGATGCGTTGGTGATTATTTTCCAGAGTTCGATAGTTTCAGGATCAGTTCCTGTGGATTGGAGGTGGCTAATGTTGTACCACTTTTTAAGAAAGGTGGGAGAGAGAAAGCAGGACATTATAGACAAATTAGTCTGACTTCAGTGGTGGGAAAGATGCTGGAGTCTATTATAAAGGATAAAATTACGACATATCTGGATAGTAGTAACAGGATAGGTCAGAGTCAACATGGATTTATGAAGGGGAAATCATGCTTGACTAATCTTCAGGAATTTTTTGAGGATGTAACTCTGAAGATGGACGAGGGAGATCCAGTAGATGTAGTGTACCTGGACTTTCAGAACACTTTTGATAAAGTCCCACATAAGAGGTTAGTGAATAAAATTAGGGCGCATGGTATTGGGGGCAAAGTACTAACTTGGATTGAAAGTTGGTTGGCTGACAGGAAACAAAGAGTAGTGATAAACGGCTCCATTTCAGAATGGCAGGCAGTGACCAGTGGGATACCACAGGGATCAGCGCAGCTTTTTACAATATATATTAATGATATAGAAGATGGTATTAGTAATAACATTAGCAAATTTGTTGATGATACTAAGCTGATGGGCAGGGTGAAATGTGAGGAGGATGTTAGGAGATTACAGGGTGACCTGGACAGGTTAGGAAAGTGGTCAGATGCATGGCAGATGCAGTTTAATGTGGATAAATGTATGATTATCCACTTTGGTGGCAAGAACAGGAAGGCAGATTACTACCTAAATGGAATCAATTTAGGTAAAGGGGCAGTACAAAGAGATCTGGGTGTTCTTGTACACCAGTCAATGAAGGTAAGCATGCAGGTACAGCAGATAGTGAAGAAGGCTAATAGCATGCTGGCCTTCATAACAAAAGGGATTGAGTGTAGAAGCAAATAGGTTCTTCTGCAGCTGTACAGGGCCCTGGTGAGACCAACCTGGAGTATTGTGTGCAGTTCTGGTCTCCAAATTTGAGGAAAAACATTCTGGCTATTGAGGGAGTGCAGCATAGGTTCACGAGGTCAAGAAAGAGTTGGATAGAGCTCTCAAGGATAGTGGAATCAAGGGTTATGGAGATAAGGCAGGAACAGGATACTGATTAAGGATTATCAGCCATGATTATATTGAATGGTGGTGCAGGCTCGAAGGGCAGAATGGTCTACTCCTGCACCTACTGTCTATTGTCTACTTGATAGAGGTGTACCAGGTAATGAGAGGCACAGATAGAGTAGATAGCCAGAGACATTTCCCCAGGCCAGAAATGGCCTACAAGGGGTCTTAATTTTAAGGTGATTGGAAGGGATAGAGGAGATGTCAGAGGTTGGTTCTTTATGCAGAGAGTGGTGGGTGCATGGAATGCATTGCCAGCAGTGGTAGTAGAGACATTAGGGTTATTTAAGTGACTGCTGTCCAAGCACATGGATGGAGTGGCATGGCGGCTCAGTGGTTAGCACTGCTGCCTTAAAAGTACCAGGGACCCGGGTTCGATTCCAGCCTCAGGCAACTATATGTGTGGGTTTCTTCTGTCTGGTTTCCTCCCACAATCCAAAGATGTGCAGGTTAGGTGAATTGGCTATGCTAAATTGCATAGCATTCTGGGATATGTAGGATGGTGCATTAGTCAGGGGTAAATATAGGACAAGTGAACGGATCTGGGTAGATTACTCTTTGGAGGGTCGGTGAGGACTTGTTTGGACTGAAGGGCCTGTTTTCACACTGTAGGGATTCTATGGACAACAGTGAATTGAGGGGTGTGTAGATTAGATTGATCTTAGATTAAGATAAATGCTTGGCACAATATCGTGGGCTGAAGGCCTGTACTGATCTGTGTTTTAAGTCCACATCAACCCTCAGAGTAAATCACCCAGACCCATTCCTCTACCCTATTGCTCTACATTTACCCCTGACTAATGCACCCAACCTACACATCCCTCAATACTATGAGCAATTTAGCATGGCCAATTCACCTGACCTGCACATCTCTCGATTGTAGGAGGAAACTGGAGTGCCCAGTGTAAATCAACACAGAGACAGGGAGAATGTGCAAACTCCACACAGACGGTTGCCCAAGGCTGGAATCGAACCAGGGTCCCTGGCGCTGTGAGAGGCAGCAGTGCTAACCACTAAGCTGTCATGTTGCCCAAAATACAAAATTGACAGATTTGAAAATAGCGAGAGCAAAGTTCTTAGGTAATAAGTTACAGATGGTTTGGTCAGAAGGGCTGATTAATGGCAGATCAAATTTAGAATCATAAAATTTTACAGTATGGAAGGTGGCAATTTGACCCATTGTCTGTAGTAGCCCCCAAAAGTTCATAATCTTATAGTCAATTCTGTCACCTCTTAATCATCTCTGCTCCAAAGAGAATAAGCCCAATCTTCTAAACTTGTGTCTAAAATCCCTCATTCCTGATTCATTCTAATAAATCTCTGTTGCACTGACTCCAGAGCTTGAATATCCTTCCTTAAACAAGGTGCCCAGCAATACCTCAAATGTGGTCTGACCAATGATTTGTAGAGTTATAGCTTCACTTCCTTGCTTTTATATTCTGCCCCTATTTATAAATCTAAGTATCCTGTAAGCCACCTTAACTGTTTCAACTCAGACATCTTCAGAGAATGATGCACTTGAACTACAAGACCCCACTGCTACACTACTCCCTGTAAATTGTACTGTTGAGTCTGTGTTGTCTTGGTTTCTTCCACAAAAATGCATTACCCCATTTGCCAGATATCTGCCCAATTGTCCTTCTGAAATCACTCAGCATCATCCTCACAATTCACTATTCTCCCTAGCCTGGTATAACCTGCACCTTTAGAGATTTTTCTTTCAACACCCATCTTAAAATTGTTTATATAAATCAGAAAAAGCAAAGGTCCTAACACCAATCCCTGGGGAACATCACTTTCAACTCACCTCGTCTAAGAAATGTCTATCAATACCTGCCATCTGTTTTAGCTAATTTATAATCTATGCTGCCAAGGACCCATCAATCTCAAATATTTCTAGTAAGCCAACCAACCTACCATGTGGCACCTTATCAAATGTTTTCTGAAATGCCTCATCCACTGCCTGTGTCACCGCCTCAAACAAACTCTATTAAGTTTGTCAGACATGACGTTGACGAAGCCAAGGTCATGTCTGGAGATGCTGGAGATCAGAGTTGAGAGAGTGGTGCTGGAAAAGCACAGCAGGTCAGGCAGCATCTGAGAAGCAGGAGAATTGACATTTCGAGCATAAGTTGTTCATCATGCTGATGAAGAGTTATGCTTGAAATGTCGATTTTTCTGCTCCTCGATTGCTGCCTGACCAGCTGTGCTTTTCCAACACCACACTCTTTGAAGCCATGTTGATTGTCCAGTATTAACTTATTTTTATCTAATTGCACATATACCTTATCCCAAATTATGGGCTTTATCGGTTTTCTGATGTCAAGCTGAAAGGCCAGTAGTTTCCTGGGTTATCATTTAGCCCTTAAGCAATATGGACATGATTGCAATCCTCCAGTCCCCAGGGACTAATTCTGTGTTCAGATGCCTAGAAAATTTCTGTCAATGGTTCCACAATTTGCTCCCTTACCCCTCTCTCAACAATCTAGGATGTCTCTCATCCTTATCTGGAGTGCTGCCAGCTTTTCGTGTTTAGCACCTATTCTTTATGAATCACTGTTCAGTTTCTCAAAACCTACATTCTCAGCTAGGCCATTGTCACCGTTTTCTAATTTGGTAAAAACAGAAGCAAAGTATTTATTTAGTACCTCTGTCAGAACCTTTTACTTCAGTGAGCAGTTTACCCTGCTTGTTGGTTATGGGCCTCACTCTATCCCTCACTAATCTTTTTTACGATTAATTTAACTTAGAAAAATGTGAACTGATGCACTTTGGAGGAGATAATAAGACAAGGGAGTTCTTGATGAATGGCAGTACACTCGGAGGAATTGAGGTATCATAGAGTACTTGTCCACAGATCCTTGAAGGTGGCAAAACAGTTTAATAGGTAGTTAAGGCAGCATACGGAACACTTGCATTTATCAGTTGTGGCATTGGTACTGTGTGCAGTTCTGGTCACCAGACCATAGGAAGAATGTGATTACACTGGAGGTGATTCAGAGGAAATTCACCAGGATGTTGCCTAGGATGGAGCAACTTAGTGATTGATGAAAAGCTGGAAAAGCTCTGGTAGCTCTTTAGGGCAGTGAAAGTTGAGTTGGACCTGATTGAGGTGTATCAGATAGAGGAGTGTAGATAAGATGGATAGAAAGTAGCTGTTCCCTTTATTTGAAGGGGCCATAATTTTGAAGTGAAGACCAGGTGGTTTAGAAGAGATTTGAGGCAACTTTTCATCCAGAGTGGTGGGAATCTTGAAGGCGCTGCCTGGATGATAGTAGAGGTGGAAAATTACACAATCTTTCACATAATTACTATGGCCAAGTGCTGGAAAGCTGGCCTGGGAGAAACAGGCTGGCACAGACTTGATGGACCTCATTCCATGGCTTTACAAGATAGATATTTTGTCATCGCTACCTGGGTGACTTTCTGCATTTTTTCAGCAAATAGTCAGTTCTTGATTTTTCTGGCTTTCCTGAATCAATTTTGCTGCCTGAAATGTTAAATCCTGTTTCTCAGCAGCCCTTCCCAGATGATTCACTCTGTCCATGCTGCTTTGTTTGAAGCTTGTTGCTGTACAAATTTAATTTTAAAAATTCCTTTGGTAGCTTCTTTGAATAATCCTGGTTTCCATAGTCTAAGTAAATTCTTCCCACTTGAACTGTCATTTCATTTATGTATCTGGCTTGTTATTTTCACCTTCAATTGACTCTACTTTCCTCTTTGAGATTCTGCCTGCTTAGGCTTCCAAATTTACCCTTCATTGATTTAATTCTGGCTATGAGCTTTGCTGGTTCTCTGAACTTGGTTTAATTAGTGTTATGACTCTTGAGTTCCTTTCTAAGTAGCTGTGTCTTGTGGTGTGCACCCCACTACAGCAGCTTTGTTTACTCTGAGCTGTAAATGTTTCTTTAAATTTCAAACAACCCAGCAGTAGAGGGGCTTATCTTACACAAGATGGAGTTTACTGCATGCTAACAATCGGGTGCAGCTTTCTTGAGTAAGATAGACATTGTAACTAAGATGATTGGGTGATTGTGGAAGATGTTTCTGTCCACTTCACCTCAAAATCCTAAAACAGTTTATCTTTCCTCACACAAGCCCTTTAAAATGCACTTTATGTGGAGCTTAATGCAGACTTCAGCCTTTCAAAACCATTTAAAGACTATATAATTTTTTTTGGTATTTTTGATTGCGACATGAAACAGGAAAAGAGCTGTTGTAAAACTGAGGATTATTGAAGGATCACTGCAGTTTTGAAAGCAAGTTACTGGCTATTCATTGTAGGTGCTTTTTTCACAGCTGTTGGTTCAAGTAGTAGATGGTTTGCAGAGGAGCTGGAATTAAGGGCTCTGCACAAATAGAAATTCAACTGGCAACAAATTACTAATTGGTTTGCAAACTAGTGACCAGTTATTGACGAAGGCCTTCTGCCTGTCAACAATCATGCAATTGTTAACTGAACAGTTTGAGCTATGGATATGATAGTGAGAAACCATCAGCTCTCTGCAAGCTCAGAAGCCGTCTTTGTTCTCCACAGTGAAAGCCACTTTAAATCTGAAGAAACCATTTATTTTTCTTTCAGCAATTGCTGTACATTTTAGTACTGAATCATAGACCTAAATGTTAACCGGTCACCCTGTGCCTCTTGCAAGTAAGTGAAAGCATCTGGAGAAAATGACAATGAAGCAACATTCCGAGCAGCATAAGATTCATTCCGACAAATGCTGAGAACAGAGGCCAATCCTTCCCAATCTTTCTATCTGTTGATAACATCTCTGTTTTTTTCTTGTCTTTAACTCTGTATGTGGTTAAGGGAGAGTTCATAACAGGGTTTTGAATTTTAGTTTGTAATGTTATCAAACTAATTTATAATAAATAACAATTCTTGTTAAGTACAGAAACCAATCCTATACTTGCTGTCAACCTAGGTCTAATGGAAGGTATTTGGGGAATTCTGTGCACTTTTAAAAATCTTTAACTTTTGTGATGACTTCGGGAATGATTGTCAGTGATGATTGTCAGTGCTCTGCTCCAATGTGGTGTATCATCAAGTGTATTGCTGTGGGTTTGGAGTTACAATCACATGTAGGCCTGACTGGGTAAAGAGGACAGATTTACTTCCCTAAAATGGTATCAACGATTCAGGTAAAAGTAAAAGTAATCACCTCATCCCAAATTCATGCAACAGGAATTAAAAATGAGGTTACACATTGATCTCAGACAGTTCATATTTTGAGTCGGTCTACTATCAGTTCAGAGTTCTGACTTATGGATTATTTGCTCATTCACCTTTCTCAGGTATTGCTGCCCTTCGTCCATTCGTAAACATCATCCCGATTACAGAGCATAGTCTCCAAATTTATTGGACACATCCAAGCATCCCAGTTCTTGGTTACATAGTAGAATGGTGTAAAATGTCAGAAGAATATTCTTGTGAAATCAACTGGAAGAAAGTTTCAGCAGACAGCACTGGTTCCATCCTACAAGGTAAGGAGTCATTATCTGCCATCATAGACTGAAGATGTTATCACAGACAAGGAGGAATTGAATTGCATTATTGTATTGCCCTCTATGGGTAGGTTCTTATTTCCTTTTCCATTTTACAGAAAAGGTAGGCAATACTCTGCTTCCCAAAACCTTGTTTGCGAAGTTCAAGTTTTGAAAAAAATGGACAAGGCAAATTCCTTAAGATGAAAGCTCTGTTGAGTTTATTAACAAATTATTTGTCTTTCTGTGCAGTTTGTTACTCTTTTCTGACCATTCACCAGACTCACTCAACTGCACCCTTATGCTGATTGATGCTTCTCCTACATTGTCATCATCTTCAGCAAAAGCACTTCACCAATTGGATGAAAACATGCCATTACAGATTCTCGCATGTCTGTTCTTTCACCTCAATATTACATCATGGAGACAGCAGACCCAACAAATCAACTTCAGTATCCTTGGATTTGCAGCTTTGTAAAATGAAACTTTCAATGACCCTCCATATTGCCCAGTTGTTACTAATCAGATTTTAAAAATAATATATCAGGCAACAAATTTAAACTTAAACAAAAACCCTTAATTTATTATTAATAATAAAATTTTAGCAAGACATAGATAAACAACAAGGCAATCTATGGCCATTAGCCCAATCCTCTTTATACACCATCCCTGGCACAAATGGACAAACAGATACAGTTAAGGGATATCATCGTTGTGGGTATGTTTGCCAAGCTGGTAGGTTGATTTGCAGATGCACCATACATGCGGAGATATCAGCAAGTTCACATTGATTACAATTATTGGATTTCATTGTTAATTGTATCCAGGACTGTACTGAATTAATTGCCTCACAATGTTGCAGCTTCTGGACAATGATAATTATAATAAGTTTGAATTTCCTATTTAGTGTGAGGGAGAGAAGAATGGGCCTAGGACTCTTGTTTCAATCTAAATAAATGTCATAACAAGGGTATGAAGACAGAGCTGGCTAAAATCAACTAGAAAATCAAGATGGTTTAGTAAATTTGTTTGTTATTATTTAGGGTGGTGTTTAATATTTTCAAGGAGAAAGTGAGGTCTGCAGATGCTGGAGATCAAAGTTGAAACTTTATTGCTGGAACAGCACAGCAGGTCAGGCAGCATCCAGGGAACAGGAGATTCGACGTTTCGGGCACAGGCCCTTCTTCAGGAATAATATTTTCAGCAAAGTTATGAAACAGTTAGAATCAGAGATTCTCAGAGTGCACCTCTGTGGTTAACCAAGGAGTTTAATGATAATATCAAATTAAAATAAAAAGTGAACATCTCTAAAGATTGGTGATAGATTGAAAAAAATTGGGGGTAAAAATTTAAAGAGGAAGAAAGCCAGAGAAATAAAAGCAGTAAGAATGTTTGTAAAGATTGTCAAAGGAAAACAGCAAGTAAAATGAAAGCTAGTCCTCCCAAGAAAGTCTTCAGAATCAACTATAGTCAGAGGTATACAGCACAACAAAGAACCCTTCATCCCATCAAGTCTGCACCAGTCAAAAATCATCATGTAACTTGTTAATCCCATTTTCCAGCACTTGGAATTATCCATCCAGCATAATGGATAATGAAAAAAAATTGAAATTTTCAACAAATATTTTTGGAGATTCTGCACTGAGTTCAACTTGAGTAACATCCCAGAACTGTCTAGCATCACTGTACCATGCCAGGAATACCTGGGATAAACGTTGGGGGGGTGGGGGTGAAGGAACAAAGTTAAAACAATTAGAATCACTCATGAGAGCACACAGGAAATGTCGCACTACAGTCTGACCAGTCCTAGATTTGATGGACTGCATTCTAGGGTCTTAAAATACAGTGGCTACAGGGATAATAGATGAACTGGTTTTATTTTTCTAAAATTCCATAGATTCTGGAAAGTTCCATCAGATTGGAAAGTCATGAATATAACTCTTCTGTTCAAGAAAGAGATGAAATGGGAAATAGGTAACTACAAGCAAATTAACATCTTTCATAGGGAAAATGCTGGAATCAGCTCTTAAAGGAAGTTATAGGAGGACAGTTAGAAGTTCTTAACACAATCAGGCAATGCCAACATGCTTTCGTGAAAGGCAAATGTATTTGACTAACTTACCGTAATTACTTCAGGAAGTAACAAACTGTGGACCAAAGGTATATGCAGATTTTTAAAAGGCATTTTACAAGGTCTTTTAAAGGCATCAAGAGTTACTACACAAAATAACCTCTTGTGTTATAGGGATTAGCATCCCCACTTTTCCAGTACTGTTTCTAAGGGAGAGAAATCTACCCTTGAATTCTTACAACCACGTGGTCTTCTTTCAAACTCATCTCACACAATAGCTCTATTCCAGTCATGGCTGCTATGTTCTTATTGGTTTAAAGAATGATACAGTTAGCAAATCCAAAGCTGGCCCTTTTTTTTATTTTGAAGGTGACTGGCAAGGTCCAGTCTTTATTTCCTATCTCCAAATGCCCAGAGGGCAGTTAAAAATCAATCACATTGTTATGGGCCTGAGTCCTGAAATGCAAAGTGAACAACAGGCAAGTTGTTGGATGGAATCCTGAGGGACAGGATGTACATGTATTTGGAAAGGCAAGGACTGATTAGGGATTGTCAGTATGGCTTTGTGCATGGGAAATCCTATCTCTCAAACTTGATTGAATTTTTTGAAGTAACAAAGAGGATTGATGAGGGCAGAGCGGTGGATGTGATCTATATGGACTTCAGTAAGGTATTCGACAAGGTTTCCCATGGGAGACTAGTGAGCAAGGTTGGATCACATGGAATACAGGGAGAACTAACCATTTGGATACAGAACTGGTTCAAAGGTAGAAGACAGAGGGTAATGGTGGAGGGTTGTTTTTCAGACTGGAGGCCTGTGACCAGTGGAGTGCCACAAGGATTGGTGCTGGGTCCATTACTTTTTGCCATTTGATTTGGATGTGAGCATAAGAGGTATAGTTCGTAAGTTTGCAGATGACACCAAAATTGAAGGTGTAGTGGACAGCGAAGAAGGCTATCTCAGATTACAATGGGATCTTGATCAGATGGGCCAATGGGCTGAGGAGTGGCAGATAGAGTTTAATTTAAATAAATATGATGGGAAAGCAAATCTTAGCAGGACTTATACACTTAATGGTAAGGTCCTAGGGAGTGTTGCTGAACAAAGAGACCTTGGAGTGCAGGTTCATAGCTCCTTGAAAGTGGAGTCACAGATAGATAGGATACTGAAGGAGGTGTTTGGTATTCTTTCCGTTATTGGTCAGAGTATTGAGTACAGGAGTTGGGAGGTCATGTTGCAGCTATACAGGACATTGGTTAGGCCACTTCTGGAATATTGTGTACAATTCTGATCTCCTTCCTATTGGTAGGATATTGTGAAACTTGAAAGGGTTCAGAAAAGATTTACAAGAATGTTGCCAAGGTTGGAGGATTTGAGCTATAGGGAGAGCTTGAATAGGCTAGGGCTGTTTGCCCTGGAGTATCAGAGGCTGAGGGGTGACCATACAGACGTTTATAAAATAGTGAGGGGCATGGATAGGATAAATAGACAAAGTTTCTTCCATGGGGTGTGGGAGTCTAGAACTAGAGAGCATAGGTTTAGGGTGAGAGGGGCAAGATTTAAAAGAAACCAAAGAGGCAACTTTTTCATGTAGAGGGTGGTGCGTGTATGGAATGAGCTGCCAGAGGAAGTGGTGGAGGCTGGTATGATTGCAACATTTATAAGGCGTCTGGATGGGTATATGAATAGGAAGGGTTTGGAGGGATATGGGTCAGGTACTGGCAGTAGGTTGGGATATCTGGTTGGCATGGACGGGTTGGATCGAAGGGTCTGTTTCCATGCTGTACACCTTTATGACTCTATAACGGAGCTGATCCTTAGAAGTCTAAATTCAACGTGTGTGGTTTATTCACGTGCACGTGGTGAGCAGCTCAAAGGCTCTCCACTGATTTACAAATAGCCATGGCTTTGATGTATAAAGTAGTTATACACTCAATTCCTACTTGACACTAGTCTTGGTGTATCTCACATGTTATGACTGTTAATGCTTAAACCTGGCTGTTCATATTCCATAGAGTCTTAAACAAAATACTGTTTTATTACATTTAAGCAAGATACATGCTCCCTGAAAACCATGTTATCCAAGTAGTAGAGGTGAAGTCACCATGATCTAAGAGACCATAGGGCTGCTCTCTTGTGAGAGTGAGACAACTGTTGGTGAGCGTAATCTGAAGGTCACAGTCGAGAAATATGTTAACCTCAGCTGGTATATGGGAATTGAACCTGTGCACATCGAATCTTTGCAGTTAGGAAACAGGCCTTTTGGCCCAACAAGTCCACACTGGCCTTCTGAAGAGTAACCCCCCCCCAGACCCATTCCCCTCCTCTATTACTCAACATTTACCCCTGATTAATGCACCTAACTTACACATCGCTGAACACTATGGGCAATTTAGCATGGCCAATTCAGTTAAGCTACACTTCTTTGGATTGTAGGAGGAAGCCCATGCAGACACGGGGAGAATGTGCAAACTCCACACAGACAGTCACCCGAGGCTGGAATCGAACCTAGTGCTATGAGGCAGCAGTGCTAACCACTAAGCCACCCTGCCACCTTTATGCTATTGGCATTTTTATATTACAAACTAGCCATCCAGCCAATTGAGTTAACATTCCTTTCATCATAAAGGTTAAAGCAGCCCACATCCATGAATATCCATTCCCTTCACAACTGACAGTGACAGAGTAAGTTCTGTGTATGAGATGCATTACTGAAGTTCACCAAGATAGCATCACTTAAATCCACAATGACTCCATCTGAAAAGCTAAAGACAGATTGAACATGGAATACCACCACCTGCAAGCCCCTTTCAAGCCACTCATCTTCCGCAGTTGAAAATATTTGCTAATATGTTAGATTAGATTAGATTCCATACAGTGTGGAAACAGGCCCTTCAGCCCAACCAGTCCACACAGATCCTCCGAAGAGTAACCCACCCAGACCCATTTCCCCTCTGACTAATGCACCTAACACTACGGGCAATTTACCATAGCCAGTTCATCTGGCTTGCACATCTTTGGACTGTGGGAGGAAACCTGAGCACCCGGAGGAAACCCCACGCAGACACGGGGCGAATGTGCAAACTCCACACAGACAGTCGCCCAAGGCAGGAATCAAACCTGGGACCCTGGTGCTGTGAGGCAGCAGTGCTAACCACTGAGTCACTGTGCCACCCCTTTCTGGAATTCCCTGCATAAAGGCATTGTGGGTCACAACACTTGGACTGCAGCAGGTCAAGAAGACACCTTCACTTTCTCAAGGAGAAACTAGGAATTGGCAATCAATCCTTGCTCAGTCAGTGACACTCACATCCCATGAATGATTTTTAAATAATAAGATTTATACCTATATGTAATGATATGAACCGATGTCCCCAGACTGTTAGCCTCAGGTACTCCATTACTTGGCCACTTATGTTAGCACTATGCAGTAGAACGCACTCCCCATCCACCTCAAATACTGTCCCCCCTCTCTCAGGCAAAATAAATTAAGAGTAGAACAAAAGTCTCCAGGAGTGAAATTCGGCACAAAAGGATGATGTAAATCTGAAATTCTACTTTGAAAAATGGAAACTGAAACACTCCAGTCTAAGATTTATACATATCTAAGAGAAACATATCAAAGACAGGAAATTGCAGATGAAGTGCTGATCATCCCTGTCTAATTGATGGCCCAGGGGATTGAGTGAATAGTGTCCTGTTTCGATGTTTCTATTTTATAAATAAATTATTTCTGTGTATTTGTGTGAGTATGTTTGACTTGCTTTTCAGAGTCTGATCACATGTCATTATGATGTCACCAGCCATTTGGAGGGAAATCAGTCGAGCTTATTGCTTTGGAGAGTGAATGTCTCCTTTTTACAGTACTTGTTTGTATAGTACCTCTTTGGCTTTCTATCCTTCTTAAAACGTAACAATTTTTAAAAATGCAGACCAACAGGAACTGAAAAAATGCATTGGTCTGGTGCTTTAGCTAGTTTATAGGGGATGAACCAATTCAGATGACAGCAGGTTATTAGTTTCTGCATACTTTCCCGATCTATGTACGCAAATCTAAACACACTGAATTTGACTAGGGAGCAATATTTGTAAGTCTGTTCAGTGATTGCTGCTGTAGTCTGTGGGTGAATATTAACGTTTTTGCCATCATTATTGCAAGTCCTGAATGTGTATTGCAGTGTCTGTTGCCATCAATTGGTTAATCTTATTACGTACTCCAAACGTTTCCTTGTACGTCAGTAAAATCTTGCATCTGTGTTCATCCCTGCAGAGAATATCGAACCCATGAAACGTTATGCCATCTCCATCTACCCTCTCCTTTTAAAAGGACTTGCACTTCCATATTCTACTGAAGCCTATTCCAAGCAAGGTGGTAAGCGACTCTCAATTTCCCTCTTGTGCACGTTGATTAGTGTTTCACTATAACACTTCCTGTGCCATCTCTCACTGCTGATTGGCTTCATAGTGTGAACAGGATAATTCTGGACCAAATCTGAGTCAGGTAGATTTGAGTCAATCTCACCTGACAACAGTTCTCAGTTTTTCCTCCGAAGTTTCCAATAGTTGCAAAAAATCATCATAAACCAGTGCTGGATTTTTTAAGGCCTTTACAATCTTCCAGAGGTATAGTTTCTAGAATTATCCACAATAAGAAAGCGAGAGCTTAAAACATCTTTTAAAGTCTCACATTTGTAAGACCTCTCTCTAACAATAAAAAGATTGATTGTCGCGTTTCTATAAAATATCAAAATACAATACTGTAAACATTCTAACAGTGAACTTGTTACTTACAGTAGAATTAGGATGCACAGAATGGGGTAGCAAAATTCAGGGGATGTAGATAATCGAAATGTGGAGCTGGTTTAAGGAACAGATATTGCGTGTCCTTGATAGGTACGTTCCTGTCAGGCAGGGAGGAAGTGATAAGGTAAAGGAACAGTAGTTTACTACAGAAATTGCATCTCTTGTTAAGAAGAAGAAAGAGGCTTATGTGTTGATGAGGCAAGATGGTTCAGATGAGACGATGGAGAGTTACAGATCAGCTAGGAAGGATTTAAAGAGCAAAGAGAGGACACAAGCAGTCTTTAGTAAATAGAATAAAGGAGAACCCTATAGAAAGCTTTCTAGAAGTATGTGAGGAATAAAAGGATGATTAGGGTAGGAATAGGGCCAGTCAAAGACAGAAGTGGGAAGTTGAGTGTAGACCCTGTGGAGATCGGAGAGGTGCTAAATGAACATTTCTCATCGGTGTTCACTCAGGAAAAGGAGAGTATTGTAGAGGAGAAGAATGAAGTACGAGATATTAGACTAGGAAGGATTGAGGTTAGTTACGCACAGCTGTTCTCAATTCTAGAAGTAGTGAAAGTAGACAAGTCTCCTGGGCCAGATGGGATTTATCTGAGGATTCTCTGGGAAGCTAGGGAGGAGATAGCAGAGCATTTGGCTTTGATATTTGAGTCGTCATTGTCTACCAGTTTAGTACCAGGGGACTAGAGGATTGCAAATGTTGTGCCTTTGTTCAAGAAGGGCAGTAGAGATGACCCAGGTAATTATAGACCAGTGAGCCTTACTTCTGTTGTAGGAAAGGTTTTGGAAAGAATTATGAGAGATAAGATTTATAATCAACTAGCAAGCAACAATTTGATTTCAGATAGTCAACATGTTTTGTCAAGGTTCTGGATTAGTGGTGCTGGAAGAACACAGCAGTTCAGGCAGCATCCGAGGAGCAGTAAAATCGACGTTTCGGGCAAAATCCCTTCATCAGGAAATGTTGATTTTACTGCTCCTCAGATGCTGCCTGAACTGCTGTGATCTTCCAGCACCACTAATCCAGAATCTGGTTTCCAGCATCTGCAGTCATTGTTTTTACCTAGATGGTTTTGTCAAGGGCAGTCATATCTCACAAACCTTATTGAATTTTTTGAGAATGTGAGCAAGCATGTAGATTAGGGTAGGGCAGTTGACGTGGTATACTTGAATTTCAGTAAAGCCTTTGATAAGGTTCTGCATGGTAGGCTGTTGGAGAAAATGCAGAGGCATGGAATTGAGGGTGATTTAGCAGTTTGGATTAGAAACTGGCTTTCTGGAAGAAGGTGGTTGATGGAAAATATTCAACCTGGAGTCCGCTTACTAGTGGTGTGCCACAAGAATCTGTTTTGGGACCACTGCTGTTTGTCATTTTTATAAATGACTTAGACACAGGCATAGGTGGTTGGATTAGTAAATTTGCAGGCGACACTAAAGTCGGTGGAGTAGTGGACAGTTTGGAAGAATGTTATAGGTTGCAGGGGGACTTGGAAAAACTGCAGAAATGGGCTGAGAAATGGCAAATGGAGTACAGTGCAGCTAAATGTGAGGTGATGCACTTTGGGAAGAATAACAGGATGGCAGAATACTGGGTCAATGGAAAGATTCTTGGTAGTGTGGATGTGCAGAGGGATCTTGAGGTCCATGTGCATAGATCCCTGAAAGTTGCCACCCAGGTAGATAGTGCTGTTAAGAAGGCATATGGTGTGTTAGGTTTCATTGGTAGAGGGATTGAGTTCCAGAACTGCAATACCATGCTGCAACTGTACAAAACGCTGGTGCGGCCACACTTGGACTATTGTGTACAGTTCTGGTTGCCCCATTACAGAGAGAATGTGGAAGCATTGGAAAAGGTGCAGAGGAGATTTACCAGGATGTTTCCTGGTCTGAAGGGAAGGTCTTATGAGGAAAGGCTGAGAGACTTGGGTCTGTTCTCATTGGGGAGAAAGTGAGGTCTGCAGATGCTGGAGATCAGAGCCGGAGATGTGTTGCTGGAAAAGCGCAGCAGGTCAGGCAGCATCCAGGGAACAGGAGAATCGACGTTTCGGGCATAAGCCCTTCTTCAGGAATGAGGAAAGTTTGTCCAGCAGGCTAAGATAAAAGGTAGGGAGGAGGGACTTGGGGGAGGGGCGTCGGAAATGTGATAGGTGGAAAGAGGTCAAGGTGAGGGTGATAGGTCAGACTGGGGTGGGGGCGGAGAGGTCGGGAAGAAGATCTCAGGTTAGGAAGGCGGTGCTGAATTTGATGGATTTGACTGAGACAGGGTGGGGGGAGGGGAAATGAGGAAACTGGTGAAATCCGAGTTCATCCCTTGTGGTTGGAGGGTTCCTAGCCGGAAGATGAGGCGTTCTTCCTCCAACCGTCGTTTTGTTGTGGTCTGACGATGGAGGAGTCAAAAGACCTGCATATCCTTGGTGGAGTGGGAGGGGGAATTGAAATGTTGAGCTACAGGGTGGTTGGGTTGGTTGGTCCGGGTGTCCCAGAGGTGTTCTCTGAAACGCTCCGCAAGTAGCCGGCACCTCCACTCCCGGCACCTTCCCCTGCAACCGCAGGAGGTGCAAGACTTGCGCCCACACCTCCCCCCTCACCTCCCTCCAAGGCCCCAAAGGAAACTTGCATATCCGCCACAGATTCACCTGCACCTCCACACATATCATCTATTGCATCCTCTGCACCCGATGTGGCCTCCTCTATATTGGGGAGACAGGCCGGCTACTTGCGGAGCGTTTCAGAGAACACCTCTGGGACACCCGGACCAACCAACCCAACCACCCTGTAGCTCAACATTTCAATTCCCCCTCCCACTCCACCAAGGATATGCAGGTCTTTGGACTCCTCCATCGTCAGACCACAACAAAACGACGGTTGGAGGAAGAACGCCTCATCTTCTGGCTAGGAACCCTCCAACCACAAGGGATGAACTCAGATTTCACCAGTTTCCTCATTTCCCCTCCCCCCACCCTGTCTCAGTCAAATCCATCAAATTCAGCACCGCCTTCCTAACCTGAGATCTTCTTCCCGACCTCTCCGCCCCCACCCCAGTCTGACCTATCACCCTCACCTTGACCTCTTTCCACCTATCACATTTCCGACGCCCCTCCCCCAAGTCCCTCCTCCCTACCTTTTATCTTAGCCTGCTGGACAAACTTTCCTCATTCCTGAAGAAGGGCTTATGCCCGAAACGTCGATTCTCCTGTTCCCTGGATGCTACCTGACCTGCTGCGCTTTTCCAGCAACACATCTCCGGCTCTGTTCTCATTGGACAGTAGAAGGCTAAGGGGGGATTTGATAAAGAAATACAAGATGATCAGAGGATTAGATAGAGTAGACAGTGAAAAACATTTTCCTAGGATGATGACGTCAGCTTGTATGAGAGGGCACAGCTACAAATTGAGGGATGATTGATTTAAGACAGATGTCAGAGGCAGGTTCTTTACTTAGAGCCTGGTAATGGTGTGGAATGCCCTACCTGCTAATGTAGTCAACTCAGCCACATTAGGGAGATTTAAACAATCCTTGGATAAGCAGATGGATGATTTTGGGATAATGTAGGGGGACGAGCTGAGAATTAGAACATAGATAGAACATAGAAAAATACAGTGCAGTACAGGCCCTTTGGCCCTCGATGTTGCGCAGATCCAAGCCCACCTAACCTACACTAGCCCAGTATCCTCCATATGCCTATCCAATGCCCGTTTAAATGCCCATAAAGAGGGAAAGTCCACCACTGCTACTGGCAGGGCATCCATGAACTCACAACTCGCTGAGTAAAGAATCTACCCCTAACATCTGTCCGAAACCTACCACCCCTTAATTTAAAGCTATGCCCCCTTGTACTAGCTGACTCCATAGGTAGAAAAAGGTTCTCATGGTCAACCCTATCTAAAATTATCCATAGGTCGGCGCAACATCGAGGGACAAAGGGTCTATTCTGCGCTGTATTGATCTATGTTCTAGTAGAAGTAATGTGCATTCCTCTTTGGAGTATAATTACATAGAGGCAATGGCGATTGTAGCCATTGGCTGTACAGATGGTGAGGCACCCAGATCGCTGCCTTTTGGGAAGGCCCACCACATCTTGTGCCACATGGGGAATTGACAGTGGCTGAAGACTTTCAACAGGGTGAGGAGCTCTTAGGAAGTGGTTGTTGATGAGGGGGTTCCTCAATCAGTTCTGAGTACTTTGGAACATGCCACTCTCTCCACCATAGACTTAATTTGGGGCAGGAGCCAGGGTGAGAGCCCAGGTTTCATGCTTTGTTTTGCCAACATGATTAGGTCAAATGTGCAGCAACCACTGAATGGGGAATCAAGATTTACTGCCTGGCTTGCATGAGTTCTTTGCATTCCAAATCTCTCTCAAATGATGATTTCTTTCACTGTGGTCCTGTCACTTTCTTTTTGAGTAAACAATCACCTTTGACATTTCACAATGACTTTTCTATGACATCAGATAAAAGATTGTTTGCTTGTTTCACAGCCTTCCATCTGTTGTTGAAAAGATTGTATTGGATTATGCACCATCTGCTTCCAGAGATAGTCTGTGTTCAGCTGAATGCTTTCACCACTTGCATGGTCTGGTTAACTTCGTTAAAATCAACATTGTTGATTTGTGGAAAACCCGTCCAGCTCTTGCATATTGATATGAATTAGTAGATGTGAATTGTAATCATGTCACTTCCTACCCTCTGCAATCAGCCATTAGCTTTGTTTTTAAAGACAGATACTACACTGTCAGATTTTTCACCCTGTAAAATAAACAGTATTTTCCCCCTTTTTTGGCTAAATTTAAGTGTCAAAGTGCATAAATAACCTCTCCAGTAGCCACATATTGAAATTGTTATGCAGGACAATGAGAACATAGAAATGGGTGCAGGCCATTCAATCTATTGAGCCTGCTCTCCCATTCAATTAGATTATTGAAACTAGGAGCAAGAGTAGCTATTCAGTTCTTCACTCCTGCTCCTCCTCCAGAGGATCAGCCATGATCAGTTTATCTCAACACCATATTCACACTTTATTTCTATTCCCCTTGATGTCTCTTCATAGAATCATAGAATCCCTACAATGTGGAAACAGGCCCTTTGGCCCAATAATTCCACACCAATCCTCTGAAGAGTAACGCACCCAGACTCCTTCCCCTATTACTCTACATTTCCCCTAATTAAAGCACCTAACCTACATATCCCTGAACAATATAGGCAATTTAGCATGGCCAATTCACATGGCCTGCACATCTTTGGATTATGGGAGGAAACACACAGACACCGGGAAAAAAATCAGATGATCTTGTCATGTGACTGCTTGCTGGGAATAATTTGGCTTGCCTGACTCTGACATTATAACAGTAGTTACACTTGAAAAGTACTTCCTTGGTTGTAGTCCAGATGGCTGAAGGTTGTAAAATAAAGGCAAGTCTATCTTTCCTATCATCTTCGTTTCATTCTCTCTCCTCCTTCCCTCTCCCATTCACCCCCACTCCTCAATCTTTTGGCTTGCTTGCCTCTCATCTTCAGTTTCATGGCCCTAGCCTCTCCTTATTGCTTTGCCTCTGCCCTCCTTACCTCCATCTTCCTGATCATACAACTCCTGCTGATTTCTCTTTTAGATTCTCTTCTTTGTCGTCTTCTTCTTCCTCCTCCGACACCCCCCCCCCCCAACCACAATCCCTAACCCATCTTCACATTGGCCTTCTCCCATTCCTTCCTTAATTCTGGATATCCCTTTCCTTCTGCTGTCTTCTTCCCTGTCACTTTCATGTATAGAATGTTTTTGATTAGCTGTAACGTTTACAATGGAATGCTAATAGATAGCTTCATTTATTTTGAATTGGCCCCAAGAATAGAAATGAAATATTGTGCTGTTTCCTGCCTGTCCAGGGTCATTTTAATCAGCATTCACTGTTTCATTCTGATTCCTTCTGTCTCAGCCCCACTGACTGGCCCGAAAGTAAGTGCAAACCGTATTTGGAAATCTAAGGCTGAGGTAATCTGGGAGGAGATTCCGACCAGCAAGCGCCAAGGTTTCATTCGGAATTACACAATATTCTACAGCGATAAGACAAGGCCTGTTCAATGTAAGTATCGGAATCAGCAACGCAGAACAATAACATGTGTTTTCTACCTATCATTACTAATCACTGGGTTACAACTGTGTAATTATTGGATACTGTTTTTTTCCTTGGTGCAGATGTTCAATTTCCAGAAGAGTAGAGAATTTGCAACTGGAGAGCAGTTAGCTCTTCAGTCATTTAGTGATATCGTGGCTGACCTATTACTATTCTATATTCAAAACTGATGTAGCATCAACGGCTCTTTGCAAAAGTGAGTTCCAGCTATGTATCACCCTGTTACAGAGGTGTTCCTTAACCTCAAACCTGAAAGGTCTCTCCGAATTTTTCAATATTGCTTCCACATCATCACTGAATGCTGGAGACCCTAACCAGCAGAAATAATTTCTCTTTATCTAGCTAATAACTTTCCTTAATGTCATAAACTTCCACCAAACCTTCCACCAAGCTAACCTTTTAAATTCAAGGGAATGCAAAAAGAGTTTGAGTAACCTTCTCTCATAATATAAGCTTTGTTCTATAATTTAATCTTATTGAAACATACAAAATCAGGCAATGACCATCTCCTGGATGTAGGTTTGCTCGCTGAGCTGGAAGGTTCATTTTCAGATGTTTTGTCACCATAATAGGTAGCATCTTCAGTGAGTCTCCAGACGAAGCACTGTCAATGATTTCTGCTTTCTATTTATATGTTTGTGTTTCTATGGGTTGGTGATGTCATTTCCTGTGGTGATGGCATTTCCTGTTCTTTTTCTCAGGGGATGGTAAATGGGGTTCAAGTCAATGTGTTTGTTGGTAGAGTTCCGGTTGGAATGCCGTGCTTCTAGGAATTCTTGTGCACACCTCTGTTTGGCTTGTCCTAGGATGGAGGTGTTGTCCCAGTCATAGTGGTGTCCTTCCTTATCAGTATGTAAGGATACTAGTGAGAGAGGGTCATGTCATTTTGTTGCTCGTTGAAATTGATATATCCTGGTGGCTAGTTTTCTGCCTGTTTCTCCAATGTAGTGTTTATTACAGTAATTGCATGGTATTTTGTAAATGACATTAGTTTTGCTTGTTGTCTGTATAGGGTCTTTAAAGTTCATTAGCTGCTGATTTAGTGTTGGTGGGTTTGTGGGCAACATGATGCCAATGGGTCTGAGTAGTCTGGCAGTCATTTCTGAGACATCTTTGATGTAGGGGAGAGTGGCTAGAGTTTCTGGATGCAATTTGTCTGCTTGT
This sequence comes from Chiloscyllium plagiosum, assembly GCF_037043375.1. Classification (NCBI taxonomy): domain Eukaryota; kingdom Metazoa; phylum Chordata; class Chondrichthyes; order Orectolobiformes; family Hemiscylliidae; genus Chiloscyllium; species Chiloscyllium plagiosum. The sequence continues at coordinate 55,356,614 of NW_028270168.1, forward strand.
TTGGGTTTGTTGCTGAGAAATCGGCAGACTGTGTTCGTTGGGTACTATTCTTTTTGGATACACTGTATAGGTGATTTTCATTTGCTCTGCATTGTTCCTCTGTGCTGCAGTGTGTGTTGTTAAAATAATGTTCTGATGCAGCTTCATTTGTGGATGTTGGGGTGATTGCTTCTGTAGTCCAATATTTGATGTGTATGTGTTGTTTTCCTGTCGATGCTGGTTTGAAGTTCCCCATTGGCTGTTGGCTCTACTGTGACATCTACGAATGACAGTTTGTTGTTGTTTTCCTCCTCTTTAGTGAATTTTATGCCAGTGGATGATGAAATGTCTGAAAATGAACCTTCCAGCTCAGCGAGCAAACCTACATCCAGAACCTCAACCTGAGCTACAGATCTTCTCAAAGCTCAACGACCATCTCCAATAACAGACAATCTAATCACCATCCCCTAACATTCAGTGGTATTAGAACATAGAACATAGAACAGTGCAGCACAGAACAGGCCCTTCAGCCCACAATGTTGTGCTGATCACTGATCCTCATGTATGCACCCTCAAATTTCTGTGACCATATGTATGTCGTGGAGTCTCTTAAATATCCCCAGTGACCCTGTCTCCACAACTCCTGCTGGCAACGCATTCCATGCTCTCACAACTCTCTGTGTAAAGAACCCGCCTCTGATATCCCCTCTATACTTTCCTCCAACCAGCTTAAAACTATGACCCCTTGTGTTAGTCATTTCTGCCCTGGGAAATAGTCTCTGGCTATCGACTCTATCTATGCCTCTCATTACCTTGTATACCTCAATTAGGTCCCCTCTTCTCCTCCTTTTCTCCAATGAAAAAAGTCCGAGCTCAGTCAACCTCTCCTTATAAGATAAGCCCTCCAGTCCAGGCACCATCCTGGTAAACCTCCTCTGAACCCGCTCCAAAGCATCCACATCTTTCCTATAATAGGGCGACCAGAACTGGACGCAGTATTCCAAGTGCGGTCTAACCAAAGTTTTATAGAGCTGCAACAAGATCTCACGACTCTTAAACTCAATACCCCTGTTAATGAAAGCCAAAACACCATATGCTTTCTTAACAACCTTGTCCACTTGGATGGCCATTTTAAGGGATCTATGTACCTGCACCCCAAGATCCTTCCGTTCCTCCACACTACCAAGAATCCTATCCTTAATCCTGTACTCAGCTTTCAAATTCGACCTTCCAAAATGCATCACCTCGCATTTATCCAGGTTGAACTCCATCTGCCACCTCTCAGACCATCTCTGCATCCTGTCAATGTCCCGCTGCAGCCTACAACAGCCCTCTATACTGTCAACGACACCTCCAACCTTTTTGTCCTCTGCAAACTTGCTGACCCATCCTTCAATTCCCTCATCCAAGTCATGAATAAAAATTACAAACAATAGAGGCCCAAGGACAGAACCCTGTGGAACACCACTCACCACAGACTTCCAGGCAGAATATTTTCCTTCTACTACCACTCGCTGTCTTCTGTTGGCCAGCCAATTCTGTATCCAGACAGCTATGTTCCCCTGAATCCCATTCCTCCTGACCTTCTGAATGAGCCTACCATGGGGAACCTTATCAAATGTCTTGCTAAAGTCCATATACACCACATCCACAGCTCGACCCTCATCAACATTTCTAGTCACATCCTCAAAGAACTCGATAAAGTTTGTGAGGCATGACTTGCCCCTCACAAAGCCATGTTGACTGCATTTAATCAAGCCATGCTCTTCCAGATGGTCATAAATCCTATCCCTCAAAATCCTTTCTAACACCTTGCAGACGACAGACGTGAGACTTACTATCACTGAATCCCCTACAAACAACATCCTTGAAGTTACCATTGACCAGAAACTCAACTGGACTCAACATAAACGCAGAGGCGAAAAGAGAGGGTCAAAGGCTAGGAACTCACCACTTGACTCCCGAAAAATACTCACCCTTCTCCTGGATGGGTGCAGCTTCAACAGCACAAGAATCTGGACACCATCCAGGAAAAAGCAGGCTTGTTTAACACCTCATCCACAAATATCTTCTCCTTCCACCACACATGCTCAGTAACAGCAGTGGGTATCATCTGTAAGATGCACTGCAAATATTCTCCTTTGAATAGTTGGTGCAGACTAATTAGGCTGAATGCCCTCTTCCACACTGCAGGGATCCTATGATTTTATTTTAGGAATTAGTGATGGGCAATAAATGCTGGCCCAGCCAGCCATGCCCCCATCTCATGAATGAGCAAAACACCTGCAGAAACTAGCCAAAATAGCTCGGTTGGAAGAGTGTTAGACCAAAGTTCTAAAGTCTTGGGTTTATTAAACAATGGCTTCAATCTGATTGTATTATGTCTCCACAGACATCTTATTTTAATGTGTAAACATAATGTAAGTAAATGCATCTTTAAATATATTTTTGATCTGCAAATCCTCAATTTTTTTCTCGTCGGAGGAAAGGAAGGAAGGCATGTGGAGGAATGTTGTAATATTGCATGCAACTGTGGTTTTTCAGAAGAGTTGTGATAAACATGATATCATGCCTTGCAATAGTCTTGTATAATTGTATTCATCTTGAATAGCTATTGCTTCACATTGTAATTCAGCAGGAGAAGAAAATGGGGGAGATACTAAATGAATATTTTGCATCAGTATTTACTGTGGAAAATGATATGGAAGATATAGACTGCAGGGAAATAGATGGTGACATCTTGCAAAATGTCCAGATTACAGAGGAGGAAGTGCTGGATGTCTTGAAATGGTTAAAAGTGGATAAATCCCCAGGACCTGATCAGGTGTACCCAAGAACTCTGTGGGAAGCTAGAGAAGTGATTGCTGGGCCTCTTGCTGAGATATTTGTATCATCGATAGTCGCATGTGAGGTAGGCAAACGTGGTGTCACTGTTTAAGAAGGGCGGTAAAGACAAGCCAGGGAACTATAGACCGGTGAGCCTGACCTCAGTGGTGGTCAAGTTGTTGGAGGGAATCCTGAGGGACAGGATGTACATGCATTTAGAAGGGCAAGGACTGATTCGGGATAGTCAACATGGCTCTGTGCATGGGAAATCATGTCTCACAAACTTGATTGAGTTTTTTGAAGAAGTAACAAAGAAGATTGATGAGGGCAGAGCATTAGATGTGATCTATATGGACTTCAGTAAGGCGTTCGACAGGACCCAATCTAGTCCCACATGCCAGCACCCGGCCCTTTTCCCTCCAAACCCTTCCTATTCATATACCCATCCAAATGCCTCTTAAATGTTGCAATTATACCAGCCTCCACCACTTCCTCTGGCAGCTCATTCCATACACGAATGACTCTCTGCATGAAAAAGTTGCCCCTTAGATCTCTTTTATATCTTTCTCCTCTCACTCTAAACCTATGCCCTCTAGTTCTAGACTCCTTGAACCCAGGGAAAAGACTTTGTCTATTTATTCTATCCATGCCCCCCATAACTTTGTAAACCTCTATAAGTTCATCCCTCAGCCTCTGTGATAGACTACACAAATGTCTGTGATAAAGTGTAATGTAATTTGATATTGTAAGAATAAATCATCAGGTGCTTATTCTCTTTAAGAACCCAATCTCTGTTTATGTTACAAGAGTTAAAATATTTGTGATGCCCAAAAAGCCCGTCACAAATTACATTGTTCAACAAAGCAGTTGTCTTCCATGATGGACATGACTTTTAAAAAAAGTCCCCAAATGATATGGGTCAACTATCTGTTGGTTGTTGCCAACCACCTGATGAAGGAGCGGCGCTCTGAAAGCTAGTGCTCCCAAATAAACCTGTTGCACTATAACCTAGTGTTATATGATTTTTAACTTTGTACACCCCAGTCCAATACTGGCTCCTCCAAATCATCTCTTAAAGGTGTAGTACACGCCGTCAACTTCATAACTATTCTATGAATGAATTCTAAAACCTACAGTTAGCTTGAACGTGAAGTGAAATGTTTGAGGGGTGATGGGTTTGTGGTAAATTATTGTTTAAACATTAGCTGTGTGGATTAAAGCTTGAGCTGAGGAGAGGAGATGATGGGAAGATGTTGTATCGGGTCCTAAAAGGATTAATGTTGTAGTAGACTGCATTATGCTCCATCAATCTGATGATGTCACCTGTCTTGTGTGGCGAATTGATAAAGTCAGCTCTAGATCCCAATGGAGTCAGATGTGTCAGGCTCCTGTTAGCCTTAGCCATAATTAATGTCTACCTAATATAAGTTGTTCCTATTGCTGTCATGCGATAAACTTATCTTGCATCTTAAGACATAAGGTAGAGGAACAGAATTAGGCCATTTGGCCCATTAGGTATGCTCTGCCACTCGATCATGGCTGATATGTTTCTAACTCCATAACCCTTGATCCCACTACTAATCGAGAACCTATCTATCCCTGTTTTAAAAGCACTCAATAACTTGGCTTGCACAACCTTTTGAACAATCAGTTTCACAGATTCACTATCCTCTGGCTGAAGAAATTCCTCATCTCATTCTAGTCAACCCTACACTCTGAGGCTCCGCTCTCAGATCTTAGTCTCTCCTAGTAATGGAATCATCTTCTCTATGTCCACTCTATCCAGTCGTCTCAGTACAGACAAAGAACAGAAGCAGAACATCTGGCTCACCAAGCCTGCAGTGACACATGAACCTTTCTAAACTAAAAACCTTTTACCTCAATGTGATCCATATCCCTCTATTCCCTGCCTGTTCATGTATTTGTCAAGATGCCCCTTAAACATTGCTATTGCATCTGCTTTTTAAGCCCTCTCTACCATCACATTCCACACTTACTACCCTAGAATCATTAGAATTATAGAATCTCTACAGTATGGAAAGAGACCATTTGGCCTGTCAGGTCTGTGATGGCCTTCATTATCCCACCCAGACCCAGACCCTCACCCTATCCCCTCAGCCCCATACTTACCATGGCTAATCTGCCTAGTCTGTAGATCTCTGTACACTTGATGGGCCAGATGACCTCTTTCCCCACTGGGGATTCTATAATCACTTTGTAGTGCTTGTTCTCCAAAAGTATCAATTTCTTTCAGAAAATTACCAAGTATTCTTCAATTCTTTCAGTTTTTGTTTCAGGTGTTTGTAATTTTCAAAATGTGATTTTCATATATTTTGCTCATTTGATTTATTTAGATATTGTGAGAAGTGATCTAGAAAGGAGATACACGTTGACTGGGCTTCTGGCTGCTACTAATTATGAGGTGAAAGTCATGGCAACAACTGATGCAGGTGGAACAAATGGTTCAGTCTTGAATTTTACCACAAAGAAATCTGGTAAATACCAAGTTGTTCATGTGAAAAATGTAGTTTATTTTCAAAATTATAAAGGTAATGGAAAAGTGACTGGTTTAGCCAGATTGTAGGGCTGCTGGCTCATTAGTGAGGTGGTTTAACCAGAAGGCAACCTTTCCTTAGGGTTGAGAAGGACTGTCCTTTATGGTAACCTCAGTCAGTATGGGAATTGAAGCCACGCTGTTGGCATTACTCTATAATAAACCAGTTGTCCAGCCAACTGATTGAAGTAAAATTACTTGTGCACAGTTGACATTTCAGCAATTACATAGTAGTTTTTGCTTTTGTTCATTTTTTTCATCTATACCTGTATCATGTACTTTTCTTACATCGTGCACCCTACTACAACCTTACTTTAGCATTATATTTTACCAAACTGCTGTTATTATATTTGATTCTATTAAAACACAAACTAAGACCAGAGCTTAAATTTCTTTGTGTAAAGAAACTTTCAGAATGGAACATGCTTGTCCATTTTAAGGAGTATACCACAGATCAAAATTGTCTTGCCACCGTATCAGGGATGCTAAATCATGTATAAATTTGGGTAGAATTGCATGTTAGTTAATATACTACCTTATACAGAGAGCGGTGCTATATAAAGCAGACAAATAGACAGATATGGAAAGATAGACAAAAAGACTGGTAGAAATAGACATTGCGTATTAATCTCTTAGTAGTTCCAATCTCCCCAGAGAGCCTTAACTTAGAATATCAAAAGTAATTCAAACTTCTAGTTAATTACAGAAAGGATTTTTAAAAAATCATTTGATAGAATGTGGATGTCACTGACAGGCCAACACTTATTGCCCATCCCTCTAGGCCTTGAACTGAGCAGCTTGCTAAGAGTCAACCACACTGGTGTGAGTCTGCAGTCACACAGGCCAGAGCAGGCAAGTTGGCAGATTTCCCTCATTAAAGGGAATGAGTGAACCAGATGAGATTTTACAATTTGACAGTTTCATGGCCACTATTGCTGAGGCTAGCTTTGAATTTAATATTTTATTAATTGAACTAAAATCAATTTGAACACACATCCCCAGAGTATCAGTTTGGGCCTCTGGGTTATTTGGGTAGTAATGTTACCACCACATCACCATCTCTCCCTCGATGCAACAAGATTTCATCATGTAAAACTTGTGCTAAGTCACAGACTACAGGCTTAATTGACAAAATACTACTTTTATAGATAACGCTATGGTATAAACTATAAAACAGATTTAATCATCCTTCAAGCAGTCTTTTAATTTTCCCAAACCAAAATGGACTTAGAAGGATATACTCCGATTTCTTTCATGGCCTGGTAATCTTTAACACCAAATCTGTCTTTCATCATGAGGTTTTTCATGGTAATTCTCCCTGTTGCAGTCATTGGAGTCTTCCAAACTCATTTCAAATTCTCATGAATTTGGTCTTTAGATTAGATTAGATTACATTACAGTGTGGAAACAGGCCCTTCGGCCCAACAAGTCCACACCGACCCGCCGAAGCGTAACCCACCCATACCCCTACATTTACCCCTTACCTAACACTCCGGGCAATTTAGCATGGCCAATTCACCTGACCTGCACATCTTTGGACTGTGGGAGGAAACCGGAGCACCTGGAGGAAACCCACGCAGACATGGGGAAAACGTGCAAACTCCACACAGTCAGTCGCCTGAGGCGGGAATTGAACCCGGGTCTCTGGCGCTGTGAGGCAGCAGTGCTAACCACTGTGCCACCGTGCCACTCTTTACAAATCTAAGCATGAGTTCCTGCTTATTTCTACACCATAGAAACCATAGAAATTCTGGGCCTCCTAGATGATCTCCCTCTCAGAACCTGTGAGTCTGCTGGTGTCTGAGGCTTCAGGGATGTCTCAGAACTCTTTGCCTCTCAAAACCCAACTCCATGCCAATATAAATCACAGACTTTGTAGCCAGGTATCCTTGAGCCATCTTTTTTATTGCCCATCCCTAGTTGCCCTTGATGGTGCTGTGTTGACTTCTCAAACCATTTCAGCCCTGAGGGAAGAATTCCAGGATTTTGACCCAGTGACCCTGAAGGAATAGCAATATGCATCGTGATGGTGAGTGGTTTAGACTGAAGCTTGCATGTAGTAGCATTCCCACGTATCCACTGCCCTTGTCCTTATAGATGGAAGTGGTCAGAGGATCGGAAGGTGCTGCCTAATGATCTTTGGTGAATTTCTGCAGTACATCATATAATTAGGAGCAGCAACATGAATTGAGCATTGGTGGTGGAGGGAGTGGATGCTTGTGGATGTGATCCATATCAAGTGGGTTGTTTTGTCCTGGATGGTGTCAAAGTTCTAGTGTGATTGGAGGTGCAATCATCCAAGCAAGTGGGAATTACTCCATCACATTCCTCACTTGTGTTTTGTAGCTTTGGATAGCCAGGAGGTGAATTACTCATTGCAGTATTCCGAGCGTCTGCTTTGCTCTTATAGATGATATGTTTATATGGTGAAGCCAGTTCAGTTTTGGTCAATGGTAATCCCAAGGATGTTAGCAATGGGAGATTAAGTGATGGTACTTTCCCTGAATGTCATTGGGCAATGATGGAATCATAGAACTGCTGCAGTATGAAAGGTAGCCATTCAGCCTGTAGTCTGAAACACCCTCTAGAGGTCCCGCTTTTATTTCCTCAGACATCTTAAACACATAGATTCTGAAATGCCTGGAATTGATCTACTTGAAGTTTTAAAGTTTTTAAACAAGCACTTGTACAATGAAAGGGGAATGGCCAGTTCTCCCAGCTCAGCCTTTCTTTGGTTTGATTTGGTTTTAGCAGGCAGTCAGTTTTTTTTTAAGCTGCTGGTCAAACAAACAGCTCCATGGAAGAAGGTGTTCCATGCTGGACCTCTCTGCCATCTCTCTCCCTCCTGTAAGACCCTGTGTTTGATTTTACTTTTTGCCAAGGCGTGTTTATGGGGATTGGTGCAGGAATTTGGAACAACATCATTAAGTTGGGCAAGTCTGTTTAGCTTTTCAGATTGTTAAGGCATTCTGTTCTCTTTTTTTTTTATTTGTGTTTCATTCGGTACTCTGTAAATAAATTCTGTTTTGTTTAAAACCAAGGAGTTTTGACGAGCTGCACCACTCCTGGAATATCCACTATACACCTGCTCAAAACAAGTAAAAAAAGTTAGGGTCTGGGTGACCTTTTTGAAATGTTTTGAGGGGGTCTAGCCTGGTCTATAACAGACTGGGGGCTCTTTATGAGATTTGTTCTGTAGTTCCAAATTGGGATTAGGGTTGTTGGACTGTAAGCCAGTGTGTGATCTGTGTTAGTATTTTTAATTCTGGGTGTTAATTTCCATTGGCTTAAACAGCGTTTGGGATAGCAATGGCTCTTTCAGTCACTAAGAGTTTTCTGGGGGTCGAACAAGTGAGTTTGGGAATTTACAAAAGGTCAACATAGAATTCAAGAGATGTACAGCACAGAAACAGACCCTTAGGTCGAACTCGTCCATGCCGACCAGTTATCCTCACCTAATCTAATACCATTTGCCAGCACTTGGCCATATCCCTCTAAACCCTTCCTATTCATATACCCATCCAGCTGCCTTTTAAATTTTCTAATTGTACCAGCCTCCACCACTTTCTCTGGCAGCTTATTCCATACATGCACCACCCTCTGTGTGAAACGGTTGCCCCTTAGGTCCCTTTTATATCTTTCCCCTCTCACCCTAAAACTATGCCCTCTAGTTCTGAATTCCTCTACCCTCTATTTACCCTATCCATGCCTCTCATGATTTTATAAACCTCTATAAGGTCACCCCTCAGCCTCCGATGCTCCAGGGAAAACAGCCCCAGCCTATTCAGCCTCTCCCTATAGCTCAAGTCTTCCAAGCCTGGCAACATCCTTGTAAATCTTTTCTGAACCCTTTCAAGTTTCACAACATCCTTCCGATATGAAAGAGACCAGAATTGCATGTAATATTTCAAAAGTGGCTGAACCAACATCATATACAACGGCAACATGACCTCTCAACTCAATACTCTGACGAATAAAGGAAAGCATACCAAACGTCGTCTTCACTATCAGACCTACCTGCAACTCTACTTTCAAGGAGCTATGAACCTGCACTCCAAGGTCTCTTTGTTCAGCAACACTTCCCAGAACTTTCCCATTAAATGTATAAGTCCTGCTCTGATTTGCTTTTCCAAAATGCTTCACCTCATATTTATCTAAATTAAACTCCATCTGCCACTCCTCAGCCCACTGGCCCATCTGATCAAGATCCTGTTGTAATCTGAGGTAACCTTCTTCGCTGTTCACTACCCCTCCAATTTTGGTGTCATCTGCAAACCTACTAACTATACCTCCTACGTTTATATCCAACTCATTCATATAACTGACAAAATTTAATGGACCCAGAACCAAGCCTGTGTACTCCACTGGGCACAGACCTCCAGTCTGAGAAGCAACCCTCCACCATTATCCTATATCATCTACCTTTGAGCCAATTCTCCTTGTATTCATTGAGATCTAACCTTGCTAACCAATCTCCCATGGGGAACCTTATCGAACGCCTTACTATATGAACTTCAGTCTGTATAGATCACATCCACCACTCTGCTGTCATCAATCATTTTTGTGACTACTTCAAAAAACTCAGTCAATTTCATGAAACATGCTTTTCCAAGCACAAAGCCATGTTGACTATCCATAATCAGTCTATGCCTTTCCAAATACATGTAAATCCTGTCCCTCAGGATTCCCTCCAACAACTTGCCCACCACCAACATCAGGCTCAATGGTCTATAGTTCCCTGGCTTGTCCTTACCGTCTTTCTTAAATAGTGGGACCACGTTAGCCAAACTCCAGTCTTCTGGCACCCCACCTGTGACTATCGATGACACAAATATCTCAGCAAGCGGCCCAGCAATCACTTCCCTAGCTTCCCACAGAGCTCTAGGATACACCAATCAGGTCCTTGGGATTTATCCACTTTTATGCAATTCAAGACATCCAGCACCATGTCCTCTGTAATAAGGATATTTTCAAGATGTCACCATTTATTTCCCTACATTCGGTATTTTCCATGTCCTTCTCCACAGTAAACACTGATACAAAATACTTGTTTAGTATGTGCCCCATCTCCTGCAGCTCCACACAAAGGCTGCTTTGCTGAATTTCGAGGGGCCCTGTTCTCTCCCTAGTTATCCATTTGTCCTTAATATATTTGTCAAAACCTTTTGGATTCTCTTTAATCCTATTTGCCAAAGCTATCTCATGTCCCCTTTTTGCCCTCCTTATTTCCCTCTTAAGTGTACTCCTACTGCATTTATATTCTTCTAAGGATTGACTCAATCTATCCTGTCTACACCTGATATATGCTTCCTTCTTTTTCTTAATTAAACCCTCAATTTCTCTAGTCATTCAGTATTCCCTACTCTTACCAGCCTTTTCCTTTCACCCTAACAGGAATGTACTGTCTCTGGACTCTCATTATCTGATTTCTGAAGACTTCCCATTTTCCAGCCATCCCTTTATCTATGAACATCTGGCTAGGTAAAAACAATGACTGCAGATGCTGGAAACCAGATTCTGGATTAGTGGTGCTGGAAAAGCACAGCAGTTCAGGCAGCTCCGAGGGGCAGTAAAATCGACGTTTTGGGCAAAAGCCCTTCATCAGGAATACAGGCAGAGTGCCTGAAGGGTAGAGAGATAAATGAGAGGAGGGTGGGAGTAGGATGAAAGTAGCATAGAGTGCAATAGGTGAGTGGGGGTGGGGATGAAGGTGATAGGTCGGGGAGGAGGATGGGGGAAGGTAGCAAAGAGTACAATGGGTGAATGGGGGTGGGATGAAAGTGATACGTCAGAGAGGAGGGTGGAATGGATAGGTGGAAAAGAAGATAGGCCGGTAGGACAGGCCATGGGGACGGTGTTGAGCTGGAATTTTGGAACTGGGGTGAGGTGGGGGAAGGGGAAATGAGGAAACTGTTGAAGTCCTCATTGATGCCCTGGGGTTGAAGTGTTCCAAGGCGGAAGATGAGACATTCTTCCTCCAGGCATCGGGTGGTGAGGGAGCCACGGTGAAGGAGGCCCAGGATCTCCATGTCCTCAGCAGAGTGGGAGGGAGAGTTGAAATGTTGGGCCACAGGGTGGTGTGGTTGATTGGTGCGGGTGTCCTGGAGATGTTCCCTAAAGTGCTCTGCTAGGAGGCGTCCAGTCTCCCCAATGTAGAGGAGACCGCATTGGGAGCAACGGATACAATAAATTATGTTGGTGAATGTGCAGGTAAAACTTTGATGGATGTGGACATCTGGCCCCAATCAGCTTTTTAAACTTTTTGCCTAATACCGTCAAAATTAGTCTTCCTCCAACTTAGAACTTCAACTTTTAGATCTGGTCTATCCTTTTCAATCACTATTTTAAAACTTATAGAATTATCGTTGCTGGCCCCAAAGTGCTCCCCCACTGACACCTCAATCACCTGTCCTGCCTATCTCCCAAGAGTTAGTCAAGTTCTGCACCTTCTCTAGTAAGTACATCCATATCCTGAATCAGAAACTTTTCTTGGACATAGTTAACAAATTTCTCTCCATCTAAACCCTTAGACTGGGACTGCCATAGTTTTATGCTTGGCAAGTTAAAATCCCCTACCATAACCACCACACTAGCAGAGTATGTATCTGGGGCATAGGAGGAGGCGAAGAAAGCGTTCTTAAGTGCATATGAGCTTGTGCCAGAAGCCGACAGACAGTGTATCAGGAATCTAACAAGGGGCCCTACATTGAGTTTGAAAGGATGAAAGTAGTTTGGATAGGTGGATAAGGGCTTTAAAAATAAAGCAAACCTGTGATGCTAAGATTATTATTTTGGACGAGTTCAAAAATTCACTTTCTAAGGTAGAGAGAACTCCAAATGGAAGAGCAGAGAGTTAAAACAGCAAGATTAGTCACTCAAATAACTGATGGTTGAGTTGGTCCATAAATCAATGTTTGGCTTTGCAAATCAATTTCAATCATGAGGAATAAAATTGGGGAAAGGAGAAATCCTGATGTGGTTAAGGAAAGGTAGACCTCTGTGAAGATCATAAGGATAACTTACCACAGGGTAAAAAGGAAACCCTTGAAAGGGAAAGAATTTTAAAAAGACCCAGTCTTTTCATTGCTCCATGAAATCACAGTTTCGATGGGTTAGAAAAAACACTGGGAAACGAGATGTAGGAAAACAGGATAAGCCAGTGAATTCTGTTGGAGTGGTAACAGAAAGCACAATGGATGCTGAAATACTGCACCAGAATGTACAACTTGGTCGGAGATTGGTTAATGAGGTAGTGCCAGATTTCCTTAAGCCTATACCTGTGACGGTAAAGTTTACGTATATTGGCCAGGAGCAGTAGGTAAATAGGTTACAATATTAAGAGATACAGGATCCTCTCAATCTTTGATGTTGAAAGATTGAGATATGTACCCCAGAAGGACTGTTGCCAGAAAAGGAGCGAGAAATGGGAATTCACAGTGAAACAAGAAGTGCTCAATTATGTAGTGAGGTGATGCATTTTGGAAGATCCAATTCTAGAGCGAACTATACAGTAAATGGAAAAATTGATGTATAGAGACATCTGAGTGTTCAGGTCCATTGTACCCTGAAACTGGCAACATAGTGCGATAGAGTGGTCAAGAAGGCATATAGGATGCTTTCCTTGATCAGATGGGGTATTGAGTGCAAGAGTTGGCAGGTCATGTTACAGTTGTATAGGACTTCACTATACTGCGTACAGTTCTGCTTGCCACATTACAAGAAGGATGTGGATGCTTTGGAGAGGGTGCAGAGGAGGTTCACCAGAATGTCACCTGGTATGGAGTGCACTAGCTATGAAGAGAGGTTGAGTAGATTAGAATAATTTTCATTAAAAAGACAAATGTTGAGGGGGGACCTGATTGGGGTCTACAAAATCATGAGAGGTGTAGAAAGTTTGGATAGCAAGAAGCTTTTTCCCCAGAGTCGGGGACTCAATTACTAGGGGCCATGAGTTCAAGGTGAGAGGGGAAAAGTTTAGGGGAGATATGTGTGGAAAGCTCTTCATGCAGACAGTGGTGGGTGCCTGGAACGCATTGCCAGCAGGTGTAGTAGCGTCATTTAAGATGTGTCTGGACAGATACATGAATGGAGAGGGAATAGAGGGATACGGATCCTTGGAAAATAGACGACAGGTGTAGATAGATGATCTGGATTGGCACAAGCTTGGAGGGTTGAAGGGCTTGTTCCTGTGCTGTAATTTACTTTGTTAGAGTGGAGAAGTTGTGGTAGGATTACTGAACAAACTCTCAGCTCCAGGAATACAATTTGTCCTTACTAATGATATAGCTGGTTCACAGGTAGGAATGCTGCCTACTGTGGTTGAAAAATCAGTGGAAACTCAAGGAACTGAACTATTGTAGGATGCATATCATGGGAATTTTCTTGATTGTATAGTAATGAGGTCACAAAATCACCAGTTGAAACAGCACAGATTCAAGAGTACAGATAAGAAAGTCAAAGTGGAATTAGCACACACCCCGTTGGATCAAATGTTTGGCACAATACAGGAGCAGATAGATGACCAAGCAGACATCTTTAGTTCAGAAACATTAACTGAGTTACAGCAGAAAGAGGAGAAACTAAACAAATTGTATCAAAAATCATACTCGGGAGAAGAATCCAGATGTATCCCAGTGTGCTACTATCTTAAAAATTATGTCTTAATATGGAAATGGAGACCATCACATATTCAGCCAGATGAGAAATGGGCAGAAGTCATATTGCCAGTGGGTCATAGAAAGGAGATGTTGTGGATAGCACATGAACTACCAGTGGGGATCATTTAGGGGTAAGAAAAACTTAAGCTAAAATACAAAAACATTTTTTCTGGCCTGGACTGTACAAGGACATAGTTGAATTTTGCCAGACATGTCACATGTCAGATAATTGGAAAATCACAGGCAGTAATAAAATTCATACCTTTTTAATACCTATTCCTGCATTTGAGGAACCTTTTACAAGAGTCTTAATTGATTGTACACGCTCTAAAACAAAAAGTGGGAATCAATATTTGTTGACAATAATGGATGTGCCCACTAGATTTCCATGGCCATTCCACTATGCGATATCATAGCTAAAACGATTGGTAGAGGAATTACTCAAATATTTCACTAGATATGGACTACCCACAGAAATATGATCAGATCAAGGGTCAGACTTCACATCAAAATTATTCAAGGATGTTATGGACAATTTAAGAATAAAACAGTTCAGATGAACTGCTACCATCCAGAGTTGCAGGGAGCAATAGAAAGAAGATATGAGACATTAAAGACCACATTGAGGGCTTATAGTCAAGATTATCCTGATGATTGGGATACGGGAATTCTATTTGTACATTGTGCAATCAGAGATGCACCAAATGAATCCATTAACTTCAATCCATTTGAATTAGATTTTGGGCATGAAGTGAGAGGACCGATAAAATTGATCAAGAAGAAATTAGTAAATCATAATTTAGAGCCCATATTTTTATGGAATTATTTTAGGGAATAGATAGAGTGGGGGAGTTAGCTAGACAGCATTTAATGGTACCCCAGCATACAATAAAACAGGAAGTAGACAAATCAAAAATTCACAATTTTGCTGTCGGGAATGAGGTGTTTGTCTTACTTCTTTTTTTTAAAATCAAGGTTTAGTGGACCTTATCAAGGTGAAAGGGGTTTGAGTGAGGTGAACTATTTGTTAAGGACTTCAGACAGAGAAATCTCACAGGGTGTGTCATGTGAACATGCTCAAAAGGTATTTTAACAGGGGAGGAAAGCTAAAATATAGAATGAAGAACCAAATTCAGAGAATTCTGTGTTGGAGATTGTCCAATTTAATTTGAGGAATGAGGAAGTTGTCAAAAATTGGGATAAATTATTGAATTACATTCCAGAGGAAAATTGAAATGAACTGAAAGAGTTATTACTATCAGGTGAGAGATATGTGGAAATAAGGTGGGACGTACTAACCTAATTATGCATGATGTAGACATAGGAAGTGTTGTTCTGATTCAGCAACATCCTTATAGGCATAACTCTCTAAAATTGGCACGGGTTCAAAAGGAGATTGAATGCGTGTTCCAAAGACGACATAATCGAAGTGAGGTATAGTGACTAGATCTGACCCATAGTAATGGTGCCCATCGCTTGTGGACTATCACAAAATCAATGCAGTTATAAAGACTCTTGCAGACTTGCTCAGAAGTTACTGGCAGGTACCTTTGTCTGAAAGAGCAAAGCCAATTTTGGCTTTCGTAACGCCGAATGGACTGTATCAGTTCAAAGTCATGCTGTTTGGTTTGAAAAATGCAATAAGATCATTTCTGGATTACCCAATTGTGTTGTATATATCGATGACCTGCTGATTTTTAGTAGCACATGGAAGGAACATTTGCACCATTTATCAGACTTGTTCAATTGACTTTGGGAGGCAGGCTTGGTGATAAACCAGGCTAAAAGTGAATTTGCCAAAGCCCAAGTCACCTTCCTGGGCTATGTTACTGGACATGGACAAATGGACCCATGGAATATAAAAACAAACGTAACTGGGGAGTTTCCAATACCATCGACAAAAAGAGCAGTACTATGATTCTTGGGACTGAGTGGATTTTAGCAAATATTTGTATCAAATTTTAGCAGTGTGGCTGCTCCACTTACTGAATTGCTAAAGAAAGGCAAGAAATTTCAATGGACAGCGGACTGTCAGAAGGTATTTGACAGCCTGAAAGCTGTGTTAACCACTGTCCCAGTGTTAGCCACACCTAATTACACAAAGCCATTCGAGGTCTCTATTGATGTGAATCAGTGTCAGTGCTATGCTCGTACAGGAAGACGATGAGAAGATAGAAAGACCCATCAGTTATGTCTCCAGGAAATTGAACATTCATCATCACGAATATTCGACAGTTAAGAAAGAGACTTTGAGTTCGGTGCTTCCGTTACAACATTTCAATGTTTATGTTACCAGTAATGCATCTGAGACAATATACACTGATCATAATCCCTTGAAGTTTGTGGAGAAATTTAAGGACAAAAATTCCGAACTGTTTGAATGGAACTTGTTGTTACAGGCATACAATTTGAAAATTGTGCAGGTGGCAGGACAAGAAAATGTGATTGCTGACACATTGTCGAGACTTGGATGAGAAACGGAGGTGTTTGGTGGCAGGAGTAAATGGAATTAAACAGAATGTAATAGTGCATGTTTGCAGTCAATGTCATGTATATGGGTGTTGTAGTGTACTAACATTAAAAGATTAAGGGGGTTTTAAAATGAAGCCAATATTTTCATTTTTTAAAGTGGGTTGAGTCAGGGGGAGGGTGTGTGATGATGCTGTTCCTTTAACAAGGTTAGGTTGCACTTGGGTTTGTTTTTTCAGAGGTCAGAAATGCATATATTCTGCAATGTCTGGAGCTGATCTACTTGAAGCTTTAAAGTTTTTAAACAAACACTTGTATAATGAAAGGGGAATGGCCAGTTCTCCCAGCTCAACTTTTTTCTGATTTGGTTTGATTTTAGTAAGCAGTCAGTTTTTTTGAGGCTGCTGGTCAAAGAAACAGCTCCATGGAAGAATGTGTTCCATGCTGGATCTCTCTGCCATCTCTCCCTCCTGTAAGATCCTATGTTTGATTTTACTTTTTGCCAAGGGGTGTTTATGGGGATTGTTGCAGGAGTTTGGAACAGCAAGTTGGACAGTCTGTTGGGGTTTCCAGATAGATTAAGTTATTCTATATTCTATTCTCTTGTGTTTGTGTTTCATTTGTTACTCTGTAAATCAGTTCAATTTTGTTTAAAAGAGGCGTTTTGACCAGCTGCATCACTCCTGCAGTATTCATTTACACTTGCTCTAAACAGCGAGAAAAGTTAGGGTCTGGGCTACCTTCTTAAAATTTTTTTGGGGGGGTCTTGCTTGTTCCATAACAATAGTACAAATGTTACTTGCCACTTTTTAGCCCAAAGGTGGATATTGTCCAGGATTTCATTGACGGCCTTCAGTGCCTGAGGAGTTATGAATGGTGCTGAGCACTGTGCAATCATCAGCAAGCATTCCCAGTTCGGACCTGATGGAGGAAAAATCATTGAAATAGTTGAAAGTGGTTGAGCCTTGGACACTACCTTAAGGAACACCTGCAGGGATTTTCTGAAGCTGAGGTCTCTGATCCACAATCATCTTTCTATTTGTCAGGTGCGACTCCAACTGGCGGAGAGTTTACCCCAAAACCAATTGATACCAGTTTTGCTAGGGCTCCATCATGCCATGCTCAGTTGAATGTGGCCTTGATGTCTAGGGCTGATTCTCACTTCACCTCTAGAATTCAGTGCTTTCAGAAATATTTGAACCAAGGCTATAACGAGATCAGGAGCTGACTGGCTCTGGTGGTACCCAAACTGGTTTTACTGAGGTATATAGATGAATGGCAGGCAGAAGGGATTAGTTTAATTTGGCACCATGTTTGGCACAGCATTGTGGGCCAAAGGGTCTGTTCCTGTGCTGTTCTATGATCTATTAGTCAGTCAGAAGATGCTGGCACATTATGTCCAAGACAGTGTTCCATACAAGTGCAGGGGATTGGCCACAGACTGTGTCTGTGTCTGGTCAGGACGTTCTCAGTCAGGGGTCAGTGTCGCTGCAGCCTGGGGAATGGGTCACAGTCAGTCCTGTGGCTCTATTGTAGCCACCAAAGGGGAGGAGGGCCAATATGGCCAATGGAATGTACATGTTTCGGTCAAGATTGCAGGCACTTCCTGTCCATGGTTGTCCAATAAGACATAAGGTGATAAACCACAGTCAGTTTGTTGGGTCTATCCACAGAAATTAAAGTGAAAGTGGGGGGCATAAAAGAGGGCCATGTGAGGGCTGGGGGAATGGTAATTGTGTTCTTGGTAACAGTATTTGCAACTCTAAAGGGAAAGGAGTTGTGTGGGAAAGGGGTTTGTCTATGATCAGGAGCATCCAGGCATCAAGTGGGGTGCTGTGTATGATCATACCTGGCATGGTCACCTCAAATGCTAGCAGCCGAAGGGGAGAAATGGGCAGGTGCAAGTTCACATATATAGGAAAGATGGGGACCTCAGGAGATGAAAAGCAGGTGGCAGTTAATAGGATGTATCTGCAAATGGATGCGAATGTTTGGGGCCTTATCAACATGTAAAGTTGAAGGCTGGTAGCCACGGTCCATCGAGCACTCACTTTCATCTTCCACTGTGTTAGAAATCGCAAGTATGTAGTGGGACAGGAGGGGCTATAAGACCCACCGATATGAGGCCGTAGAAAAGAGAAACATTACAAACGGACCCACAGACTGTACATAGTACAGATCTACAGGACCCCTATGCCCTGCCTAGCCAATTCATTTACTCTCCATGTTTACTGCACCCCTTCCTGTCCCTGACATAACTGACTAACTCGTTCACACCAGCACTTTTGGACACAAAACCAGGGAAACCATCATTGATTTTTTAAACTGAAAGGGCAAAGTTGGGTGAGTGATCGAAATATTGAACCTGTCCCCCATTCCTGACTCCATTCATGTCCCCATATCGAGATTGATGTGTTAGTGAAAACAGGCTGAGACCTGATTACATTATTGGTATGCAAAGATGAGCAAAGGCCACAATGGCCTCTGATGCCACATTGTACCCAGGATACCTGACTCTTCCAGTCAGGAGAGATGGGAGTTTCCCTCACAAACACCACAAAGGAACGTTGCCCACTCCTTTTCTGCTTCTGCTCAACGTACTTGAGCCTAATTCAAGAGAATTGAGATCACTTTGGCTGCATGTGGGAGGAACAAGAGCAGAGGTTTTGGTGATGGTGGTGTTGCTGGGTTGGTTTGGGGGCTCAAAGCCAGAAAACGTGCAAAAGAGAGATTTGGGTGGAGACAGGAAGACTAAGGAAAAGAGAGAGGAAGGTATGTTAGATGGGGATCAAGTGAGACAACAGAGACAGAGTGCACAGTCACACAGACTCGAAGATACAGAGTTTTTCCTCAAAGAGGTATGTAGCAGATTTATATAATATTAAAATGTTAACTATGTAATTTTATTTCTTGCAGATGATGGGAACATCTTGATTATCATTGCATGGCTTTTCCCAATTCTCCTTCTCTTGATGTCCATTCTGCTTTTGACGTACTTTCTTCTCAGAAAGATGTAAGCAATTGATATCCTTTAATAAATCATATTGTTCTATAGGGTGTATATAGTACAGTGAATGAGAGAAAAGTAAATCTAAACCATCTCCTGTTACATGTGTCCTGCTATTTTAGTTTCTCAATGTATTACCACACTGGCCAACTGCACAAACCTTCTAAGGGTAAGGATGAAGAGTCAAAAGTTATACTCCATAGCAGGCAGCAAAATGTGGGAGGTGGCTCTGCAGGAAGAGGTTAGGAAGTTGGAAAAAATTCCTAATCTTACAGGGTGGTGAGTATAGAAATAGGAATATGCAGCAAACGGATTTGAGACTGGAGATGTTGGAGAGGGGAGGGCTTTAGATTTCTGGTACCTTGCAGCTGAACTGGACCAGGACCAATGTTGTGGTGGCTTGGTTTGCTTGTGTTGTAGAGGAAGATTTAAAAATAATTTGGAAATGACTGTATCACCTTCTCTATTTATAATCAGCCATTCAGCTGCCAAAATCTGGTCTTCAATTGTTCAATGTGAAGTGCGTCATGACTTTCTATGATGTGTTTAGGTTCTGTAAGTGTGTAATTAGTGCCAATTAAACTCAAAGAATGCACCTTAATGGTTGCCATACTGTAAAGCTAGTGATTTTTATTTCAGCGCTACTTTGCCTGCTTATGATTATGTCGCTGAGCTGTATATCACTGACTATGAACATCACCCACATAGGAATTTAAACACAAAAAAAGGAACAGTCTACGATATACAAAATGGCAAGGCTAATGTTTGCTCTTAATTGAGAGCCTGCCTAGCTAAGATTACCATGTGTAGTAATACTTAGTAATAATTATGTGTTCCTATGAAGCCTAAGCTTGGAGGCAATTCTTTACTTTCTCCTCAGTCTGTAGAGAACCCAAACTCCATATGCATCAAACCACATGATAAAATACTTGCCACTCTTTTGTAATACATTGTGTCCACTGCATTAGAATTTATTTCGGATGGGCTTGTACAATGCTGTAATGCGCTGAAACATTCCCTGAAACTTAAAGGAATGTCATGTTCCCTGGACACAACATTCAAATGCTCAAAATGTAGAGTTAATTGCAGCCTCAAACCAAGCTTGGGGGGGGGAGGGGGGGGGGGTGCGGAATGGATCACTCATTACGATAGAAGTTTTTAGATCCAAAAGCCAATTGATATGGACTTGCCCTAACAATAGGGTACTGCAACCATCAATACTTGGGCCACAGCTGTTTAATCTATATCAACAATTGGGAGGTGGGGGCCAATTGTCATCTTCCAGGTTTGGAGATGAATTGAAACTGGAGGGGAATGAGAGTTGTGAGGACCACGCCACATGCCTTCATGATATTTAGATAAACTGAGTGAGTGGGCAAGAACAAGACGGGTAAAAATTGTGTGGATAAGTTCCAGATGATGCACTTTGACATGTGGAATAAAGGGTCAGTATTTCTTAAATACTGAGAGATTAAAAAGTGTCTCTTTGATTTGTCAAGGTGTTCTTGTCTGAATGTCACTGAAACCTAGAATGTGGGTGCAGCAACCAATTCAGAAGGCATAATGCCTTTAACTCGAGGGGTTTGTGCAAAGAAATCTTTCAATTATATAGAACACTGGTGAGACCATACCATGTGTTGTATGCAGTTCTCAGCCCCTTGCAAAAGAAAGGCTAGTTTTGTTACAGAGTGAGATTGTCCTATGGGGAGAAATTGAGCAGCCTGAGTCTGTAATTATATCTATACTATCCACTTTCATTTCAGTCCCTTTCAATCAGCCCATTACAGGGCAGAGTGAGCACATACAGTTGAAGAGATACTGGACATTAGGCTGCTCACCCCTATGAGGACAAGAGATAATCCTGACCCTCACAGGAGAAGTCTAGGACCACTCCTGCAGAGATGTAGAGACCCCCATGCCCTGCTTAAAGACTCAAAAGCATTAGTGAGGCTGCCTCTTGCAAGCCCTGATTATGGCATCTCAGTGGAAAAGTTAGACTTAGGGAGCACAGGCTGGTGAGCACCTTACTGTGACAGTTTTACAACTGGCTGAAGAAGAAATGCCCCAGGACACTGGCACTCAGGACTGCCAGAAACTAAGCACCTGCACACCCCAGCAGGATCAGACACTGTGCTATCCGCAATTAGGGATTCTCACATATGCACAAGGACAAACAAAACTGGTAGACAAGTATCTGAGCTGCAGCAGTGCAGTTAGTCTTGCATCCAGATCTACTTTCCTGTAGCCCCTCCTATACACCCCATAAGCTGTGTACCTCCTCAGGTCTGACCAAATGCATCTCTATGAGCCTTCAGGTGCCCACCTCTCCACTCCAGCTCCTGGCAAATGAGGTGACCAAATAAGATGTGATCAAACACTTTGTCCCTGAATACCAGGGTGCATTTGACTGAATGAACAGCCACTCCCACATGATTCCCTTCACAGCCATGCTTTACTGTATTATCCATCCCCACCCTCATGACAGATATTGTTGCCTGCCTTCACAGTTGTCATTCACCCTGCCACCCAGTCTGTCACCCCCAATACCAACTTGCCAAGCTTCATTCTCAAGTGATGTCTACCCTTGCACCTACTCCCTAACCCTAATTTGCTTTCCTTCTGCAGCTGGGGCCTAGGGGCTGAACATGGGCCACCTCCTTGTGCAATGCCTAATCTCTTGGACTGATGATTATAGGGCTTTCTCTGACTGACAGGGCCTCCATGAACATCAATGTGAACTACTCCCCTCAGACTTTAAGATGTGGCAGCTTCTTTGCTCCATCAGCAGTGTTTACAGCATTAGGATGAGACTGAGGATGAGATAATCGTCAAGATAGAAGCAAAATATTTATTCATTTCATTCTCCATTTCCTGTTAACTGTACTGTTAATTCCTCAGTCTTGTTCTCAGGAGGATCAATGGTCTTTATTTATTCTTTTCTTTTTAAATAGCTGTAGAAGCTCTTGCTATCTCTTTTTGCATTTGTAGCAACTTACTTTCATTTTCTAAATTATTAGACCTGATTAACCATTTAGTCATCCTCTGCTGTTCTTTTAATACTGACCAATCATCTGACCTGCCACCCATCGTTTGACAGTTATACACATTTTTTCCTTAAGTTTGATGCTTTCTTTAACTTATTTAGTTAACAATAGGTGATTGATCTTCCCATTGGATTTTCTCTTCATAAAAGGGATATATTTAATCTGAGTATATTGAAATATTCCCTAAATGTCTACAACTGAGTCTGTATTGATCAATCTCTTTGTCTGGTATTCCAGTTTACTTCACCTTTCATGCCTTCAGCTTTCCTCATGTAAGCTTAAGATATTAGTGTTAGAACATCCCCCTTCTCCCTTTCAAATTGCTGACTACAGGTATCCTTTCTCTGAGGTCATTAATTGTTCAAAGGGCAACTACCAAATGTCGACACTAGACTTGCATATATGCCAGAAAGGGCTGGTGAATAGAGGGAGGGCAGGGAAAGCCTTTGGCAAACAAATATTTACTAAAAAAAAAATTGTAAGATGAGGGACAGAAAGTAAGATCCATGGTATGGTAAGACGAGGTAAAGATTTTGAATTAGAATCCCTACAGTGTGGGAACAGGCCATTTGGCCTAATAGGTCCACACTAACCCTCTGAACAGTAATCCACCCAGACCCATTCCCCTACCCAATAACCTACACTATGGGTAATTTAACATTGGCAATTCACCTGACATGCACATCTTTGGATTGTGGGTGGAAACAGGAGCACCCAGAGGAAACCCACACAGAGACAGGGAGAACATGCAAACTCCACATAGACAGTCACCCAAAGGTGGAATCGAACCCAGGTCCTTGGCACTGTAAGTGCAGCAGTGCTAACCACTGAGCCGCTGTGCCGCCCATTTGGGAGGCCAAACATAATTCAAGTTCCGATAGTGGTCATTGAAGTGATAATGACCCAAGTAAAAGATTGCAAATCTGGGAAAGGAATTCTGGTCAGATAATGGAGAGATTGTGTAATTATCCAGAATGCAATATGAAAAAGAATAGAGATTGCAGTTTCACAAAAAAAAACAAGCACCCTAGAAAAGATTGGCAATATTGAAAGAAATAAAAACCCAAATGATCAAGAAGTTCAAAAAAGTTAAATTGTGAGAAAGGATTTGGGGAGAAAGTGAGGTCTGCAGATGCTGGAGATCAAAGTTGAAACTTTATTGCTGGAACAGCACAGCAGGTCAGGCAGCATCCAGGGAACAGGAGATTCGACGTTTCGGGCACAGGCCCTTCTTCAGGAATGAGCAGAGAGTGTTCAGCGGGAGAAGATAAAAGGTAGGGAGGAGGGACTTGGAGGAGGGGCGTTGGAAATGTGATAGGTGGAAAGAGGTCAAGGTGAGGGTGATAGGTCGGAGTAGGATGGAGGCGGAGAGGTCAAGAAGAAGACTGCAGGTCAGGAAGGCGGTGCCGGGCTGGAGGGATTCGGCTGAGACAAGGTGGGGGGAGGGGGGATGAAGAAACTGGTGCAGTCCAAGTTCATCCCCTGTGGTTGGAGGGTTCCCAGTCGGAAGATAAGACGCTCCTCCTCCGACCGTCGCGTTGTTGTGGTTTGGCGGTGGATGAGTCCAATGACCTGCATATCCTCGGTGGAGTGGGAGGGGGAGTTGAAATGCTGTGCTACAGGGTGGTTGGGTTGGTTCGTCCGGGTGGCCCAGAGGTGCTCTCTGAATCAATCCGCAAGTAGGCGGCCTGTCTCCCCAATATAGAGGAGGCCACACCGTCTGCAGCGGATGCAGTAGATGATGTGGGTGGAGGTGCAGGTGAATCTGTGGCGGATATGGAAGTTTCCTTTGGGGCCTTGGAGAGAAGTGAGGGGGGAGGTGTGGGCGCAAGTGTTGCACCTCCTGCGGTTGCAAGGGAAGGTGCCGGGAGTGGAGGTTGGGTCGGTGGGGGGTGTGGATCTGACAAGGGAGTCGCGGAGGGAGTGGTCTCTACGGAAAGCTGATAGGGGAGGGGAGGGAAATATATCCTTGGTGCTGGGGTCTGTTTGGAGGTGGCGGAAGTGACGGCGGATGATGCGCTGTACATGGAGATTGGTGGGGTGGTAGGTGAGGACCAGTGGGGTTCTGTCCTGGTGGCGGTTGGAGGGGCGGGGCTCAAGGGCGGAGGAGCGGGAAGTGGAGGAGATGCGGTGGAGGGCACCGTCGACCACGTCGGGGGGGAAATTGCGGTCCTTGAAGAAGGAGGCCATCTGTGTTGTACGTATTTTGAACTGGTCCTCCTGGGAGCAGATGCGGCGGAGACGAAGGAATTGGGAGAATGGGATGGCGTTTTTACAGGGGGCAGGATGGGAGGAGGTGTAGTCCAGGTAGCTGTGGGAGTCGGTTGGTTTGTAGTAGATGTCCGTGTTGATTCGGTCGCCTGAGATAGAAACAGAAAGGTCTAGGAAGGGGAGGGAGGAGTCCGAGACTGTCCAGGTGAATTTGAGGTCGGGGTGGAAGGTGTTAGTGTAGTGGATGAACTGTTCAACCTCCTCGTGGGAGCACGAGGTAGCGCCGATACAGTCATCAATGTAGCGAAGGAAAAGATGGGGGGTGGGGCCAGTGTAGTTGCGGAAGATGGATTGTTCCACATACCCTACGAAGAGGGTAGTTGCGGAAGAAAGGATTTGGTACATACTAAGTTTAAGGTGTCAGATAGTGGAGAGTCAGCCTTATCCCATGGATGACAGTCACTAAGGATGTGCTCCCTGATGCAGCACAGAGATTAAAGCCAAATTTGAAGCATGAAATGGAAACTTGGTGATCAAACGCTAAGAGTGGATTCCCCAGACTGCATTAAAAGTGATCTTTAAAGTTTTATTAGCTCTTTAGCAACCGAAGTTTTGAAATTTAGGCCAATTGATATAAAAGCTACATTTTTCAGTATGAAAAGTTTCTATTAAAAACATTATTGGAATAAGCTGCAGAAGCAGATTGGATAGAAAGGAAATTATATGTGTTATATTAGATTACATTCCCTACAATGCAGAAACAGGCCCTTCGGCCCAACCAGTCCACACCAACCCTCCAAAGAGTAACCCACCCAAACCCATTTCCCTCTGACTAATGCACCTAGCACTATGGCCAATTCACCTAACTTGCACATCTTTGGACTGTGAGAGGAAACCCACGCAGACACGGGGAGAATGTGCAAACTCCACACACAATCGCCTGAGGCTGGAATTGAACCTGGGACCCCGGTGCTGTGAGGCAGCAGTGCTAACCACTGAGCTACCGTGCTGCCCTATGCAACGTGACTTTGGTATTTCTCAATAGGCCCATCTTGCTGAAAGTAGGTTGCTGACAATTCTCTCATGCTATCATGAAAAGTAACTCAGATATCTTTATGATATTCCTCGATAAGTTTCTGCGGGAGGTTCTATGAATTCTGAGTGATCTCAGATATGTTTAAAAAAAAAGGAATTTAAGGAGTGGGCAGCGTGGAGGGTCAGTGCTGAGGGAGTGGGCACTGACAGCGGGTCATTGCTGAGGGAGTGGGCACTGTCAGATGGTCAGTGCTATGGGAGTGCCGCAACGTCGGAGGGTCAGTGCTGAGGGAGTGGGCACTGCCGGAGGGTCAGTGCTGAGGGAGTACATCTGGGGCTTTAAAATACACAAATTCAGCATTCCATCCACTTGGATTGAAAGACCCTAAAGAAAGTCTAAACTTTGGGTAAAAACAGATTAATAGTTAACAGATCAATAAAATAGTTCATAACTCTCAGTAAAGTTGGATCAAAGTGAGTAAAGAGGAATCTAGGAAGTGAATAAAACACAAAAGTAAAGGACTGTCAAATTGAAAAAATAATACCAAGATTAGACAAAGAATTGGCAAAGTTTTAAAAACCAATAAACAATGATAATAAAATAAAGAGGGAACTATAAATTGGGTAGCAAGTAGTATAAAAATGAACTGTACGGGCTTCTTTAAATATGCTATTGAAAGCAAGAGTGACAGGGTAGTTGTTATGGGGGCTTTAACTTTCCAAATATTTACTGGGAATGCTATAGTTTAAGTACTTTAGATGGGTCAGTTTTAGGAGGGTTTCATGACACAATAAGTAGACAGGCCAAGCGAGACATATTAGATTCGATACTGGGTAATGAACCTGGCTAGGCGTTAGATTTGGAAACAGATGAGCACTTTGGTGATAGTGACCACAATTCGATTATGTTTACTTTAGTAAACTTTAGAAAGGGATAGGTATATATCACAGGGCAGGACTTATAGCTGGAGGAAAGGTGATTACGATGTGATGAGGCAAGATTTTGGACGCATAGGATGGGGAAGAAAACTGCAGGGAATGGGCACAGTTGAAATGTGGACCTTATTCAAGGAACAACGACTGTGTGTCCTTGATAAGTATGTACTGGTCAGGTAGGGAGGAAGTTGTCGAGCAAGGGAGCCTTGGTTTACCAAGGAAGTTGAATCTCTTGTGAAGAGTAAGAAGAAGGCTTATGTTAGGATGAGACGTGAAGGCTCAGTTAGAGCGTATGAGAGTTACAAGTTAGCCAGGAAAGACTGAGAGAGCTAAGAAGAGCCAGGAGGGGACATGAGAAGTCATTGGCGGATAGGATCAAAGAAAAGCTTAAGGCTTTCCAAAGCTATATCAGGAATAAAAGAATGGCTAGAGTAAGATTAGGACCAATCAAGGATAGTAGTGGGACGTTTTACATGGAGTCAGAGGAGATAAAAGAAGCACTAAATGAATAATTTTTGTCAGGATTCACACAAGTAAAAGACAATGAGGTCGAGGAGAGTACTGAGATACTGGCTACTACACTAGATGGGATTGAGGTGCATAAGGAGGAGGTGATAGCAATTCTGGAAAGTGTAAAAATAGATGAGTCCCCTGGGCTAGATGGAATTTATCCTGGGATTCTCTAGGAATCCAGGGAGGAGATTGCCAAGCCTTTGGCTTTGATCTTTACGCCATCATCATCTACAGGAATAGTGCCAGAAGATTAGAGGATAACAAATGTTGTTCCCTTGTTTAAGAAGGGGAGTAGAGAAAACCCTGGAAATTATAGACCTGTGAACCTTCCTTCAGTTGTGGGTAAAGTGTTGTAAAGGGTTATAACAGATAGGATTTATAATCATCCAGAGAGGCATAAACTAATTAAGGATAGTCAACACAGTTTAGGGAAGGGTAGGTTGTGCCTCACAAACCTTACTGAATTCTTTGAGAAAGTGGCCAAACAGGTAGATGAGGATAAAGTGGTTGATGTTGTGTATATGGATTTCGGTAAGGCGTTTGATAAGGTTATCCACAGGAGGCTATTGCACAAAATAGAGAGGCGTGGGATGGAGGGTGGTTTAGCAGTTTGGATCAGAAATTGGCTAGCTGAAAGAAGACAGAAAGTGGTGGTTGATGGGAAATATTCATCCTGGAGTTCAGTTACTAGTGGTGTACCGCAAGGATCTGTTAGGTCCACTGTTGTTTGTCATTTATATAAATGATCTGGAAGAGGGAATAGAAGGATAGGTTAGTAAATTGGCGGTTGACATAAGGTCAGTGGAGTTGTGGGTAGTGATGAAGGATGTTGTAGTTTACAAACAGACACAGATAAACTGCAGAGCTGGGTTGAGAGGTGGCAAATGGAGTTTAATGCGGAAAAATGTGAGGGGATTCACTTTGGAAGGAGTAGCAGAAATGCAAAGTACTGGGCTAATGATAAGATTCTTGGTAGTA
Source organism: Chiloscyllium plagiosum (assembly GCF_037043375.1). NCBI lineage: Eukaryota > Metazoa > Chordata > Chondrichthyes > Orectolobiformes > Hemiscylliidae > Chiloscyllium > Chiloscyllium plagiosum. Next base: position 55,384,823 of record NW_028270168.1, read on the forward strand.
TAGATGAGCAGAGAAATCCTTGAAAGTTGCGAACGAGGTTGACTGGGTTGTTAAGAAGTCAAGATTAGAATGGTGCTGGAAAAGCACAGCAGGTCAGGCCGCATCCGAGGAGCAGGAAAATCGATGTTTCGGGCAGGAGGCCTTCATCAGGATGCCCCAAACATCACTTTTCCTGCTCCTTGGATGCTGCCTGACCTGCTGTGCTTTTCCAGTACTACTCTAATCTTGACTCTAATCTCCAGCATCTGCAGTCCTCACTTTCACCTGGGTTGTTAAGAAGGCATATGGTGTCTTAGCTTTTATTGGTAGATAACTGAGTTTCAGAATCATGAGATCATGCTGCCGCTGTATAAAAGTCTGGTGTAGCCACGTTTGGAGTATTGTGTACTGTTCTGGTCACTGCATTATAGGAAGGAATGGAAGCTTTGGAAAGGGTTCAAAGGAGATTTACTAGGATGTTGCCTGGTATGGAGGGAAGGTCTTATGAGGAAAGGCTAAGGCACTTGAGGCTGTTTTAGTTAGAGAGGAGAAAGTTGAGAGGTGACCAGAGGATTAGATAGGTTGGACAGTGAGAGCCTTTTTCCTCTGTTGGCGATGGCTAATACGAGGGAACGTAACTTTAAATTGAGGGGTGAGAGTTATAGGATAGCTGTCAGAGGTAGTTTCTTTACTCAGACAGTAGTAGGGGCGTGGAACACTCTGCCTGCAACAATAGTAGACTCGCCAACTTTAAGGACAGCTCAACATCGAGGACCGAAGGGCCTGTACTGCGCTGTCATGTTCTATGTTGAAAGGATCAGAGCAGTCAATATAAACACAGGCCCCTATAGAGAATGTGGCTGGGGAATTAATTAGGAACCAGTAAATGGCAGACGAATTGAATAAATACTTTCTATCAGTCTTCATAACAGAGACTAGTAGAATTCCTGAAATATTGTAGTATCCAGGGAAAAAAAGGAGGAAAGGAAACAAATGCTGTAACTATCACTAGAGAAAAGAATGTCCTTGGGGACTAAAGTTAGATTAGATTAGATTACAGTATGGAAATTGGCCCTACGGCCCAACAAGTCCACACCGACCCGCCGAAGCACAACCCACCCATACCCCTACATTTACCCCTTACCTAACACTACGGGCAATTTAGTACGGCCAATTCACCTGACCTGCACATCTTTGGACTGTGGGAGGAAACTGGAGCACCCGGAGGAAACCCACGCAGACACGGGGAGAACGTGCAGACTCCACACAGTCAGTCGCCTGAGTCGGGAATTGAACCCGGGTCTCTGGCGCTGTGAGGCAGCAGTGCTAACCACTGTGCCACCGTGCCGCCCACAAAGTTTGTTACGTTCCCTGGACTTGATGGGTTACGTTTTAGTACATCACAAAGATAATAGGTGCACTGGCAGTAATCTTCCAAATAGGTTAAATTCTGGAAAAGTCACAGATGATTGTGTTGTCCAGCTTTGGTCATTTCGACCAAGTTTCTGCATAACCTCATCTTACCCGGGTTTTATACTTGAGATGAACAAAACAGTCTGAGTGAAATTGCAATTCAACACAATTTTATAGACAAATTACACTGAAGATATAAAAGGGGCTGTATGGCCAAATATTATCTAAAACCCTGCTCTGTGATAAAGCTCCTGATTCTTACATTAATGATTCTACCAATCGCAATGTAAAGTCTTTATCACAACCTTTTTCTAAGCCTTACCAGCTATCAGACTAAAATCAGGTTCCACCCATGCAGTTGAACTTGGCCAGGCTGTGTAGTTGGCACTGATGCATTCAGCAGAGATTGATCTTGCACTTGGTTATCTCCCTCTCCAGGGAGTAGAATGACATTATAGGCCAGGTAGAGTCTTCACTGAGAGAATGGCCACCGGGTGACCCTTCTTTACCCTCCCTGCCGCATTCTTCCAGAATCTTCTCTTGCCCTTAGCCAATTGATCTTCCAAGGTCACGGCATCCAATGGGATCCCCTTTGTCATGGGGTAAACACTGGGGATACCCTTACTGATGTGTCAAGGGCACACTCCCCTCTCCATACATGGTCATAAATGGGAGTCTGGGACACTAGTGAATCTCCTCACCATACATGAATGCACAAACCAGCCTCACATTCCACAACAATTCTGGGTTTGTCCTTGTTTTGAGTTCTGAAGAAGAGTCACTAGACTCAAAACATAAACTTTGATTTTTCTCCACAGTTGCTGCCAGACCTGCTGAGTTTTTACAACTGTTTTTGTTCTTATCTTTGTCTTGTGGAAGCATTGTGTTTCACCTATCTTAAGTCCCATCAGGCCTGGCTGTACAAAGGTTGCCAATTCTAGTTTTGGGCCGAGCCATTCAGGCCCTAGGCTATTTGGCCACAATTGGAAAACTGCCAATTCAAAAAGAGAAGGCAAAAAAATACAAGTAACCATTGGCCAGTTAGCTTGATATCTGATATTGATAAAATGTTCAAGTCTATTATAAAGGATGTAATAGAAGACCATTGAGAAACATAATATCATGAAGCAGAATCAGCATGAGTCCTCAAAAGGGGAAATCATGCTGAACAAATTTGAATTTTGTGGTAGTAACTGTCGTGATTGTAATGTAGTCAGCCAAGTGGATCTCAGAATAGGAGTTTGCTAATTATTCCAGATTACCAGCCCCAATCAGGGGGTCCTGACTGATAGATAAGCAGAAGTGTCAGAGGGTTTGTTCACTCTGAGGAAACTGGATCAGTATCAAGGACTGTCTATGCGTAAATAAAAGGTGACTTAGTGTTGGGAATGGACAGAATTTCTGACATTGTATTTTGTACATGTTAATAAAAAAAAGTTGACAAACAACGCAGCAGTTCACAAAAAAACTTCGCTATATACAGGGGAAAGGGCAGCAAAGCCAAACTCCAAACCCCACCATTCAACCAGTTTTCAGGGAGATGAGGCACTTTCAGTCAAAGATAACAGTAACAAACAAAGACAAGACAGTGTAATCAAATTAGAAACTGTACATAGAACACAGACCCAATATAGCTTAAAAAAACCTGACACCAATCCGCACCACATGCTGTCTAACTGTCCTTGGCTAGCCTTCCTGCAGGACAGTCATTGGCCTTCCAGTCTCTGGCCACTCTGCATACTGACTGACCCTCCCCAAGGCCACATTCCTCCAGGCTGGTCATCGACCACTCAGCTTCCAGTCACTCCATGTACTGACTGGACTACTGTGGGTCACATTCCTAAGAGCTGGCCTTCTAGTCTCTGGCCATCCTGCGTACTGACTGATCCTCCCTAGCCCGCCTTCCTCTGGCACAGTCGGCTAACAGCTCCCGGTCACCCCATGGACCAACTGAACCACACCCTGCCGTGTTTTCCTACAGTTGGGCTGTCGGCGTTCCAGCTCCCAGCTGCCCGACGTACTGACTGACCCTTTCTCATGGCCAGCATTCCTACGGACCGGCCATCGGCCGTCCAGCTCCCAGCCTCCCTGAGTACTGACTGCGGCTGCCCTACCCCCTCCGTACCTGGTGTCCAAAGATCAGGAGCATGGGACTGAAGTGCAACCAAAAACAGAGAAGATTTTTAAGAAAATCAAAAAGGGAGTGCAAACACCCACGCTCAATATTTACATGGTCCATGGACTCTACAGCACCACAGAACAAGCAGTTGGGCTGGGAGTCCTTGAACCATCGCAATCTGCTGTGTGCAGCACCCTCCACACCAAATTCCTGAGAGTAAGGGAGAGGACTCCCACGTAGAGAGCCCTCTACTGGGGATCGCTCCCCTGTCTGGTGGTAAATGGGCACACCAAGGCATGTCTAGGCGGTGGATGAGGGAGATGAGGTGGACGGTGTGCAGCAGTAGTTGACGGGAGGGTCCACCGTTTTACATCCCTGAAGGGGACAAAACTAAAGCTTCAGAGGCAGCTCAGGGGATGCTCCTGTTTATTTTTTTTTCGAGGCGGCAGCAGCAGCAGCAGTGGTAGCAGGCTCCAGACAGCAGCAGTGGAAACAGGCCCCACACTCCTGTTTATTTTTTTTCTTTTGCTGCCTGAACTGCTGTGCTCTTCCAGCACCACTAATCCACCACCTGCACTTCTCCTGGTTAATTTTTTTTAAATTTTTTTTTTCTTTTTTTTAAAATTAACCCCCACACTACCACCTAAGTGTGGTAGTGCTTATTTTATCCCCAGCACCCATGGTGTGTGTGTATAGGTGTGAGACACAGTGAAAGACACAAAGTGCACGAATCTTTATTCAATTTCCACCACCAGGAAGATCGGAAAACACCCGGGTCACACTCCTGTTTATTTTTTTTTATTTTTTTTCACAGTGAAAGACACAAAGTGCACCAATCTTTATTCAATTTCCACCACCAGGAAGATAGGAAAACACCCGGGTGGCCAGTGACAAACACTGCCCTTCACATCAGAGGGCAGTGCTGTGTGATCAAAACAGTGAAGGGGAGGGTAGGGACTAAATCAAAATAGAATTGGAGGGAGAAATGATGCATTCCACTCCCTGCGGCGCCCACCTCTCCCTGAACAACTCCAGGGTGTTGGTGGACACCGCGTGCTCCTTCTCCAAGGACACCCGGGCTCTAACGTAACCGCGGAAGAGGGGCAGGCAGTCGGCCCACACTCCTGTTTGTTTATTTTTTTTCTCTTCTTTTTTTTTTTCTTCTTATTTTAACCCCCACACTACCGCCTAAGTGCGGTAGTGCTTATTTTATCCCCAGCACCCATGGTGTGTGTGTGCAGGTGTGAGACACAGTGAAAGACACAAAGTGCACCAATCTTTATTCAATTTCCACCACCAGGAAGATAGGAAAACACCCGGGTGGCCAGTGACAAGCACTGCCCTTCACATCAAAGGGCAGTGCTGTGTGATCAAAACAGTGAAGGGGAGGGTAGGGACTAAATCAAAATAGAATTGGAGGGAGAAATAATGCACTCCACTCCCTGCGGCGCCCACCTCTCCCTGAACAACTCCAGGGTGTTGGTCGACACCGAGTGCTCCTTCTCCAAGGACACCCGGGCCCTAACGTAACCGCGGAAGAGGGGCAGGCAGTCGGCCTTAACGACCCCCTCCACGGCCCGCTGCCTGGACCTGTTGATGGCCAGTTTGGCCAGGCCCAGGAGCAGACCCACGAGGAGGTCTTCAGACCTGCCCTCCTTCCTCCGTACCAGGTGCCCAAAGATCAGGAGCGTGGGACTGAAGTGCAGCCAAAAACAGAGGAGAAGGTTTTTAAGGAAATCAAAAAGGGAGTGCAAACGCCCACACCCAATATACACGTGGTCCACGGACTCCACAGCACCGCAGAACAAGCAGTTGGGCTGGGAGTCCGTGAACCACCGCAATCTGCGGTTTCAGGGGACTGCTGCGTGCAACACCCTCCACCCCAGATCCCCGAGAGAAAGGGGGAGGACTCCCGCGTAGAGAGCCCTCCACTGGGGATCCCCACCGCCCGGTGGCAAATGGGCATGCCAAGGCGTGTCCGGACGGTGGATGAGGGAGAAGAGGTGGATGGTGTGCAGCAGCAGTCTGTACAGGGCTCTTCTTTTTATATCCCTAAACAAAACAAAATTAAAATTTCGGAGGCGGCTCAGGTTGTGGGGCACAGGCTCCCGCGGGAAGTACGGGATCTTGGGGCCAATGTGAAATTCCGTCCGGGCTGGGGTGAGCGCGGACTACACTCCTGTTTATTTTTTTATTTTTTTTTTCTTATTCTTTTTTTTCCCCAGCACCCATGGTGTGTGTGTGCAGGTGTGAGACACAGTGGAAGACACAAAGTGCACGAATCTTTATTCAATTTCCACCACCAGGAAGATAGGAAAACACCCGGGTGGCCAGTGACAAACACTGCCCTTCACATCAAAGGACAGTGCTGTGTGATCAAAACAGTGAAGGGGAGGTTAGGGACTAAATCAAAATAGAGTTGGAGGGAGAAATGATGCACTCCACTCCCTGCGGCGCCCACCTCTCCCTGAACAACTCCAGGGTGTTGGTGGACACCGCGTGCTCCTTCTCCAAGGACACCCGGGCTCTAACGTAACCGCAGAAGAGGGGCAGGCAGTCGGCCCACACTCCTGTTTGTTTATTTTTTTTCTCTTCTTTTTTTTTTCTTTTTTTTTAACCCCCACACTACCACCTAAGTGCGGTAGTGCTTATTTTATCCCCAGCACCCATGGTGTGTGTGTGCAGGTGTGAGACACAGTGAAAGACACAAAGTGCACCAATCTTTATTCAATTTCCACCACCAGGAAGATAGGAAAACACCCGGGTGGCCAGTGACAAGCACTGCCCTTCACATCAAGGGACAGTGCTGTGTGATCAAAACACACTCCTGTTTATTTATTTATTTATTTTTTCTTTACAGTGAAGGGAAGGGTAGGGACTAAATCAAAATAACATTCCTTATATATATATATATATTTTTCTTCTTATTTTAACCCCCACACTACCGCCTAAGTGCGGTAGTGCTTATTTTATCCCCAGCACCCATGGTGTGTGTGTGCAGGTGTGAGACACAGTGAAAGACACAAAGTGCACCAATCTTTATTCAATTTCCACCACCAGGAAGATAGGAAAACACCCGGGTGGCCAGTGACAAGCACTGCCCTTCACATCAAAGGGCAGTGCTGTGTGATCAAAACAGTGAAGGGGAGGGTAGGAACTAAATCAAAATAGAATTGGAGGGAGAAATAATGCACTCCACTCCCTGCGGCGCCCACCTCTCCCTGAACAACTCCAGGGTGTTGGTCGACAACGCGTGCTCCTTCTCCTTCTCTAACATAACCGTGGAAGAGGGGCAGGCAGTCGGCCCTAACGACCCCCTCCACGGCCCGCTGCCTGGACCTGTTGATGGCCAGTTTGGCCAGGCCCAGAAGCAGACCCACGAGGAGATCTTCAGACCTGCCCTCCTTCCTCCGTACCGGGTGCCCAAAGATCAGGAGCGTGGGACTGAAGTGCAGCCAAAAACAGAGGAGAAGGTTTTTAAGGAAATCAAAAAGGGAGTGCAAACGCCCACACCCAATATACACGTGGTCCACGGACTCCATAGCGCCACAGAACAAGCAGTTGGGCTGGGAGTCCGTGAACCACCGCAACCTGCGGTTGCAGGGGACTGCTGCGTGCAGCACCCTCCACCCCAGATCCCCGAGAGAAAGGGGGAGGACTCCCGCGTAGAGAGCCCTCCACTGGGGATCCCCACCGCCCGGTGGCAAATGGGCACGCCAAGGCGTGTCCGGACGGTGGATGAGGGAGAAGAGGTGGATGGTGTGCAGCAGCAGTGGGTACAGGGCTCTCCTTTTCACCTCCCTAAACAAAACAAAATTAAAGTCTCGGAGGCGGCTCAGGTTGTGGGGCACAGGCTCCCGCAGGAAGTACGGGACCTTGGGTCCAATGTGAAATTCCGTCCGGGCTGGGGTGAGCGCGGGCCACACTCCTGTTTATTTTTTTTTTTGTTTTTTTTTATTTATTTTTTCTTTCTTTTTTCTTTTTTTTTTTTCTTCTTTTTTTTTTAACCCCCACTCTACCACCTGAGTGCGGTAGTGCTTATTTTTTCCCCAGCACCCCTGGTGTGTGTGTGTGCAGGTGTGAGACACAGTGAGAGACACAAGGTGCACGAATCTTTATTCAATTTCCACCACCAGGAAGAACCTTCTGTTTATTTTTTTTTTTTCTTTTCTCTTGTGTGATCAAAACAGTGAAGGGGAGGGTAGGGACTAAATCAAAATAGAATTGGAGGGGGAATCTCCTGTTTATTTTTTTTATTTTTCTTTTTTTTTTATATAGCACCCATGGTGTGTGTGTGCAGGTGTGAGACACAGTGAAAGACACAAAGTGCACCAATCTTTATTCAATTTCCACCACCAGGAAGATAGGAAAACACCCGGGTGGCCAGTGACAAGCGCTGCCCTTCACATCAAAGGGCAGTGTTGTGTGATCAAAACAGTGAAGGGGAGGGTAGGGACTAAATCAAAATAGAGTTGGAGGGAGAAATGATGCACTCCACTCCCTGCGGCGCCCATCTCTCCCTGAACAACTCCAGGGTGTTGGTGGACACCGCGTGCTCCTTCTCCAAGGACACCCGGGCTCTAACATAACCGCGGAAGAGGGGCAGGCAGTCGGCCCTTACGACCCCCTCCACGGCCCGCTGCCTGGACCTGTTGATGGCCAGCTTGGCCAGGCCCAGGAGCAGACCCACGAGGAGGTCTTCAGACCTGCCCTCCTTCCTCCGTACCGGGTGCCCAAAGATCAGGAGCGTGGGACTGAAGTGCAGCCAAAAACAGAGGAGAAGGTTTTTCAGGAAATCAAAAAGGGAGTGCAAACGCCCACACCCAATATACACGTGGTCCACGGACTCCACAGCACCACAGAACAAGCAGTTGGGCTGGGAGTCCGTGAACCACCGCAATCTGCGGTTGCAGGGGACTGCCGCGTGCAGCACCCTCCACCCCAGATCCCCGAGAGAAAGGGGGAGGACTCCCGCGTAGAGAGCCCTCCACTGGGGATCCCCACCGCCCGGTGGCAAATGGGCACGCCAAGGCGTGTCCGGACGGTGGATGAGGGAGAAGAGGTGGATGGTGTGCAGCAGCAGTCGGTACAGGGCTCTCCTTTTCACCTCCCTAAACAAAACAAAATTAAAGTCTCGGAGGCGGCTCAGGTTGTGGGGCACAGGCTCCCGCGGGAAGTACGGGACCTTGGGGCCAATGTGAAATTCCGTCCGGGCTGGGGTGAGCGCGGACCACACTCCTGTTTTTTTTTTTTTTTTTTTTTGGACAGTGCTGTGTGAATCCCTATTTATCTCTTTTTTTTTTTTTCCTTTTTTTTTCTTTTAACCCCACACTACCGCCTAAGTGCGGTAGTGCTTATTTTATCCCCAGCACCCATGGTGTGTGTGTGTGCAGGTGTGAGACACAGTGAAAGACACAAAGTGCACCAATCTTTATTCAATTTCCACCACCAGGAAGATAGAAAAACACCCGGGTGGCCAGTGACAAACACTGCCCTTCGCATCAAAGGGCAGTGCTGTGTGATCAAAACAGTGAAGGGGTGGGTAGGGACTAAATCAAAATAGAGTTGGAGGGAGAAATGATGCACTCCACTCCCTGCGGCGCCCACCTCTCCCTGAACAACTCCAGGGTGTTGGTGGACACCGCGTGCTCCTTCTCCAAGGACACCCGGGCTCTAACATAACCGCGGAAGAGGGGCAGGCAGTCGGCCCTAACGACCCCCTCCACGGCCCGCTGCCTGGACCTGTTGATGGCCAGCTTGGCCAGGCCCAGGAGCAGACCCACGAGGAGGTCTTCAGACCTGCCCTCCTTCCTCCGTACCGGGTGCCCAAAGATCAGGAGCGTGGGACTGAAGTGCAGCCAAAAACAGAGGAGAAGGTTTTTAAGGAAATCAAAAAGGGAGTGCAAACGCCCACACCCAATATATACATGGTCCACGGACTCCACAGCGCCACGGAACAAGCAGTTGGGCTGGGAGTCCGTGAACCACCGCAATCTGCGGTTGCAGGGGACTGCTGCGTGCAGCACCCTCCACCCCAGATCCCCGAGAGAAAGCGGGAGGACTCCCGCGTAGAGAGCCCTCCACTGGGGATCCCCACCGCCCGGTGGCAAATGGGCACGCCAAGGCGTGTCCGGACGGTGGATGAGGGAGAAGAGGTGGATGGTGTGCAGCAGCAGTCGGTACAGGGCTCTCCTTTTCACCTCCCTAAACAAAACACAATTAAAATTCCGGAGGCGGCTCAGGTTGTGGGGCACAGGCTCCCGCGGGAAGTACGGGACCTTGGGGCCAATGTGAAATTCCGTCCGGGCTGGGGTGAGCGCGGACCACACTCCTGTTTATATATATATTTTTTTTTTTTTTTTTTTGGTTTTTTTCTTTTTCTTTTTTTATTTAACCCCCACACTACCACCTAAGTGCGGTAGTGCTTATTTTATCCCCAGCACCCATGGTGTGTGTGTGCAGGTGTGAGACACAGTGAAAGACACAAAGTGCACCAATCTTTTATTCAATTTCCACCACCAGGAAGATAGGAAAACACCCGGGTGGCCAGTGACAAACACTGCCCTTATGCTTGCGGTTTTTTTTTTTTGTTTTTTTTTTCTTCTTTTTTTTTTTGAAAACACCCGGGTGGCCAGTGACAAACACTGCCCTTCGCATCAAAGGGCAGTGCTGTGTGATCAAAACAGTGAAGGGGTGGGTAGGGACTAAATCAAAATAGAGTTGGAGGGAGAAATGATGCACTCCACTCCCTGCGGCGCCCACCTCTCCCTGAACAACTCCAGGGTGTTGGTGGACACCGCGTGCTCCTTCTCCAAGGACACCCGGGCTCTAACATAACCGCGGAAGAGGGGCAGGCAGTCGGCCCTAACGACCCCCTCCACGGCCCGCTGCCTGGACCTGTTGATGGCCAGCTTGGCCAGGCCCAGGAGCAGACCCACGAGGAGGTCTTCAGACCTGCCCTCCTTCCTCCGTACCGGGTGCCCAAAGATCAGGAGCGTGGGACTGAAGTGCAGCCAAAAACAGAGGAGAAGGTTTTTAAGGAAATCAAAAAGGGAGTGCAAATGCCCACACCCAATATATACATGGTCCACGGACTCCACAGCGCCACAGAACAAGCAGTTGGGCTGGGAGTCAGTGAACCACCGTAATCTGCGGTTGCAGGGGACTGCTGCGTGCAGCACCCTCCACCCCAGATCCCCGAGAGAAAGGGGGAGGACTCCCGCGTAGAGAGCCCTCCACTGGGGATCCCCACCGCCCGGTGGCAAATGGGCACGCCAAGGCGTGTCCGGACGGTGGATGAGGGAGAAGAGGTGGATGGTGTGCAGCAGCAGTCGGTACAGGGCTCTCCTTTTCACCTCCCTAAACAAAACACAATTAAAATTCCGGAGGCGGCTCAGGTTGTGGGGCACAGGCTCCCGCGGGAAGTACGGGACCTTGGGGCCAATGTGAAATTCCGTCCGGGCTGGGGTGAGCGCGGACCACACTCCTGTTTATATCTATCAGCCAGGGGTCCCTGATTGGACCAGATTAATAGCCCCAATCAGAGAAGCTGTCCACATGGCTGACCTCATTTCAATCACGACGAGAGCAAGCAAGATAGATTAAGGGGAGCCTTTAGAGAATCTGTAGTTAATCATTTGTCACAGGCTTCAGTGCTGGGGCCACAATTATTTATGATAGATATTAATGACTTAAATCAGTGAATGTACTCTAGCTAAGTTTGTGAATGGCACAAGAGTAGATTGGTAGGCAAGTGGTGAGTATGATTCTACAGAGGGTTGTAAGCAGATTAATTGAGAGGGGGAAAATCACAGTTTGGGTAAGAAGCAGAAAAGTGGATTTGAGGATGGGAGATCAGATCTGCCATAATTTCGTTGAATTGTGGAACAAATTCATTGGGATAAATGACCTACTTCTGATTGTACATCTTATGGTCTAGTAAGCAGAATAAATCAGAAGTGACTTTGGATCAGTTTGGAAAAACAGTGCAGTTGAGACGTTTGATTGAAAAGTTAAACCAAATTGTGCACTTTGGTTTTTCAGTAATGCTTTGTTTTCCCGTCTCCAGTTGGATGTTTGAGTAGTTAATGAACATACAAACAAGGAACAAGAGTAGGCCATGTGACTCTTTGAGCCTGTTCCATTGTTCAATGGCTGGTCTGATTTTAACCTCAACTCTACGTTCCTAAAAAACCCCAAGAGTACATCAAGCTGCACTGCCTGCAACAGCAGTAAACTCACCAACTTTAAGGGCATTTAAATGGTCATTGGATAGACATACGGATGAGAATGGAATAGTGTAGGTTAGATGGGCTTCTGATTGGTTCTACAGGTCAGTGCAACATGGAGGAACGAAGGATCTGTAATGCGCTGTAATGTTCTATGTTCTATAGTTTCCTTAGTGGGAGAGGATGATAAATGCTGTTCATTGGATTGGGAAGGCTAGAAAATAACAAAGATAGTTTAATATGCCTTTCTGTATAAACATTGGTGCTATTGGAAACTATAGATACAGGGTGTTTGTATTTGAAAAGAAATTTAATCCAATGGCTGTGTAAAGGATCTTGTGTCACAGTGGAAGTATGGGCTGTGCTGGGTTAAAGTTCCACCTTCCCTGGAGGTATGTCGGAATGTCTCCAAACAAGTTGAATTTTTTTTTTGAAGGAATGGTACCAAGGAGTGATATGAGCTATGTGGTAGTTTATTCAATAAACTCTATCATAGGGAAAAGAAAGTCTAAGTCATCTCCAGACTCAGATCCAAGTTAACTTTTCCTGGTTCTTAATGCTGGAATCTTATGGCAACTTTTATTTCTGAAGGTGTCATCATGTGACCTACCATTTTGAATGACCCCAACTTCAAAATTTATTTCAATCTATACTACAGTATTCAAACAGGAAATGTAATTTAATTTTATAACTGTGTAGTAGTTGCTGGATTGAAAGATTTACATGAATGTATTTGATATTAATCATAGGTTAACTGGACAACTATGGCCCAAGATACCAAACCCTGCAAACAGCACCCTTGCTAACTGGACCCCAGGGAGGAAAGCCCAGGTAAATACATTCATGCCAGAGTATCTAATATGATGGAGTGACTGAAATTCTGAAGATAATTGTCCAGCTCCCTCCTGACAACCCCATCCTTTCCATTACTCCATTTTATCTCAATTACTCCCCACCACCTCCTCTCTTGGCAATTAAAAGATGGGAAAATTGAAAATGTTCATGAGGTAAGTACACTAGTATGTAAATTAATTTAAAAAGATTATTTGCATGGAACAGTTTCAGGTGAGTGCAAGTTTCAGCAAAGTACAAGGGAATTTCAGTGATTGTGGAAATTCAGTGAGGTCATTGTAAAAGAATTTGTTTGATATATAACAAATACATTTAAATAATTAAATTGGAGCTGTGGGGTAAGTTACATTAATGCAGTAAAACTTCAACATAACTGTAATAAATGAAAGATTATTACAGTACCTACATTGAAATGGTAAATAAAAACATTCTTCTAAACTCCAAAACTTCATTAGTAAAATAACATACAATGGAAATGACAGACCAGATGATTTGTTGCCGTTATATGATGGACATATTCATAATGACCACATTTTCAATGAACGTCTGTATTTTGACAAGCTTCACCTCACTTCTAATGAGCTGTAGTCTGTGCTTTGGATGCTGCAGTGCACCAGAGAGGAGGAAGACTACTATTTGTTCCAAGAGGTATGAAGGGGGTCAGAAAATTAAACAAATTTGATACTTATTGGAATTTAGAAGAATAGGAGGTGATGTTTTTGAAACATAAAAGATTCTGAGAGAATTTGACATGGTACATAGCCATTTAAAATTCAGGTGGAGAGAAGGTTAAAGTTGCGGGTATAACTGGGGTGAATGACTTTGACGAGCAGGTAGTCACCCAACACTTGTCACTTACTGGCAAGTTATCCAGTAAAACTTGCTAGACCACCAACTTAGCATGGACCACCCCCATAGAGGCACAGTGGGATAATTTAATTAGAAGTTTATTGTCATTTGTATTCAATATAAAATACAGTGAAAAGGTTCGTACCGTTGTGATGAACTGGTGCCATAAGATACTTAAGTGGACATTCAACAGGCCTATAGACTGGGATGGTGTCTCCACTGCCCCCTGCAAAATAGAAAATAGTCAGAGTGGGCAGTAGAATACTCTGGTATTGTTGGATAACAGTATAACATTTTGAAAGGGTTAATACTGAGGAGTGCCTTACATACCACTGACTATACTGATGTCATACAGACATAGTGAGAGGAAAGCTTAAGATCTCAAAGGAGTATGACCAACTATTCAGCTCCTCGCCGCACTCTGAGACAGCAAAATAGTAATCTTCAGTGTCTCATGCGATTACAGAAAAAGCTGGATAAGATAGATGATTGCATGGCTGGAACGATAGTACATGAGGGAAGGCCTTAGATTCCTGGGATGCAGAGGCTGATTCTGGGAAGAATGACATCTTTACAAGCTGATGGGTTGCACCTGAAGAAAGCTGAGCGTGAGGTCCTAATGAGATCTTTGCTATTGCCATGGCCAGGGCTTTAAATGAAATTGTCAGAGCTTGCAAAATACTTAGGGATACAGTTGGCACTAGTTTAGGAATGATAAGTTGACAAGTGATGTTGGACTAAGGGAGAAAGAAAGAGAATCAAAAGCAGAGTTAATGTTCATATCTGTAAATGCATGAAATATAGTAACTACGTTTTGTGGGGGGGGGGGGGGGGGGGGTGGGAACAGTTACAGATGCAAATTGTAATGTGCAATTATGATGTTGTGGCACTGATGGAGATCTGCTTCAAGGAAGGACAGGATTGCATGTAAATATTCCTGGGAATCAATTGTTCAGGAAAGATAGAAAAGGAGATAAAGGAAAAGTAGCAGAATTGGTTAAGGAGATGTGCAGTGTTGGAGAACAAGGACGTCTCAAGGACAGTGTCAATTTGGGTAGAGTTACAGAATAGAAAGTGCAATTTTTATCTACCTTTAATAAATTGTTGTCACTTAAAAGTGACAAGGTAGCACGACTGGATAAGATGCATCAAAGGATTTTGAAGGAAATGAGGGTAGAAATTGCAGGGGTGCTGGCCACTATCTTTCAGTCCTCCCTGCATTGAGGGAGGTGCTGGAAGACTGCATATTGCAAACTTTAGATCCCCTCTCATCTCATTGAAATTAGCCCTCTTCTAGTTTAGAAATTTTACTTCAAACAACGAACATTTGTAGTCCAGGAACAGGCCCTTCAGCCCTCCAAGCCTGAGCCAATCCAAATGTACAGTTTAAATCTGTCGGTCAATTCCTAAGCATCTGTATCCCTCTACTCCCCACCTACTCATGCATTTATCCAGACACATCTTAAATGAATCTACCGTGCTTGCCTCTACCACCTCTGCTGGCAACACGTTCCAAATGCCCACCACCCTCTGTGTGAAGTACTTGCTGTGTGTATCCCCCTTAAACGTTCCACTTCTCACCTTGAAAGCGTGACCTCTCATTATTGAATCCTTCACCCTGGGAAAAAGCTTGTCTTTATCCATTCTGTCTATACCCTTCATGATTTTATAAGCCTCAATCAGGTCCCCCCTCAATCTCCTTTTTTCTAATGAAAATAAACCTAATCTACTCAACCTTTCTTCATAGCTAGCACCTTCCATGCCAGGCAACATCCTTGTAAACCTTCTCTGCACCCTCTCCAAAGTGTCCACATCCTTCTGGTAATGTGGCGACCAGAACTGTACACAGAGTTCTAAATGCGGCCAAACCAAGGTCTTGTACAATTTTAACATGACTTGCCAGCTCTTATACTCAATACCCCGCCCAATGAAGGCAAGCATACTATATATCTTCTTGACCACTCTATCCACCTATGCAGCAACCTTCAGGGTACAATGGACTGCACTCCCAGATCTCTCTGCCCATCAACCTTGCCCAAGGCTCTTCCGTTCATTGTATAATTCGCTCTAGAATTAGACTTGCCTAAATGCATCACCTCACATTTGTCTGGATTGAAAATGATCTGCCACGTTTCCGCCCAACTGTCCAGTCTATCTATATCCTCCTGTATTCTCTGACAGTCCCTTATGCTTTCTGCTACTCCACCAATCTTTGTGTCATGAGTAAACTTGCTGATCATACCAACAGTGCCCTCTTCCAGATTATTTATGTATATCACAAACAACAGTGGCCCCAACACTGACCCCTGTGGAACACCACTGGTCACCTTTCTCCATTTCGAGAAACTCCCTACAACTATTACTCTCTGTCTCCTGTTGCTCAACCAGTTCTTTATCCACCTCGCTAGAACACCCTGCACACCAAATGACTTCACTTTCTCCATGAGTCTACCATGGAGAACCTTATCAAATGCCTTACTAAAGTCCATGTATATGACATCAACAGCCCTTCCTTCATCTATCAACTTGGTCACTTCCTCGAAGAACTCTATTAAGTTGGTAAGGCACAATTTCCCCCGCACAAAACCATGTTGCCAATCTCTGATAAGTCCATTGTTATCCAAATATAAATAGATCCTATCCCTCAGTACCTTCTCCAGCAACTTTCCCACCACTGACGTCAGGCTCACTGGTCTGTAGTTACCCAGAATATCCCTACTACCCTTCTTGTACAGTGGGACAACATGAGCAACCCTCCAGTCCTCCGGAAACTTACCTGTGTTTAAGGATGCCACAAAGATATCTGTCAGGGCACCAGCTATTTCCTCTCTCACCTCCCTCAGCAACCTGGGATAGATCCCATCTGGTCCTGGGGATTTGTCCACCTTAATAACCTCTAGCCTACCCAACACATCTTCCCTACTTATGTCAACGTGATCCAGACTAATCAACTTTCTATCTCTAATCTCAACATTCATCATGTTCCTCTCCTTAGTGAACACTGATGCTAGGTAATCATTCAGAATCTCACCCAGGTTATTCATTACTCTTCTCCATTGCAAATATAATCATCGTGGTAAGATGATTGCCATTACCCAAGTGATTTTCCACACTTAGTTCATTTGGTCCTCCTCATTCCCCAGCACCTGATCCAAAAACAAATTCTTGAGGGTAATTAATTTTCTGCAGAATGCGAGAATGGGGCCTGAATGGATTGTTCTGCAGAGATTCAGCATGAACTCTGAAAATCTTAGACTCAATGTTTATGTGACTATGACAAGTTGGATTTTTGAATGTTTTTTCATTGGAGCATGGTTTGTTTTGCTACTAGGGCTTGGAGGACTTGGGCCTGAATTTTCGCTTTGGGATGGAGGCAAGGAAAGTTCTCTCCTCTGAATCAGCCATTTTTAAAAATCAAGTTCAATGTTGGATTTTCAGTCTAATTATGGGGGAAATTGGGTTGGATTAGAAATCAAAGGTAAATTTGAACAACTAAGGAGGATGCTGGGCATGGACTAAAAATAAAGAAAGTGCTGGAGAAACTCAGTAGGTCCATCTTTTAAATCTGATATAGTTCCAAATGATAGAATTGTGGTTAGATATTGAACTCAGAGCATTAACTCTGTTTCTCTCACCACAGATACTGCTGGATCTGTTGAGTTTCTCCAGCTATTCTATTATATTTCAGATCTTTCACATCTGCAGTATTTATTTGTGTTTTCTTGCTAGGTATAGAGGTTGCCTTATGATATGTGGCTAAAATTTGAAGATAAAGAATTAAAATACACACATTACATCATACACTTCACTCACCCCCATTGCCCTTCAATACCCCATGCCAATCTAATGGCAACTGATGAGCCCTCCCAACCCTTTGACTTTCCATCTACCTTGCCAACTCATCTGCTATCCTGAATGGGAAGATTATAGAATCCATACCAAGATATGATAAATTATTAAATACATTTCTAGATGTCATTTTGCAGACATCTTTGTAAAAACATTCTCTTTCAAAAAAGCCTATTTGCAAACCCATCAGTAAATAAAACCTTTTAACAACATAAGGTTGTTACGTTGCAACCTTGAATGCATTCAAGTGTACAATTCCTTAAAATAGCAAATATTGAAATTCATAACAGTCTATAACTGCTTGTAGTTGTTAATCAAATTGGAATGACAGACTCTGTTGTGTGGTAAGGCATGGTTGTAAAAAACATCAGTGTTAAACCAGTAATTGTAAATGTCAACAACGTGAAATAGCAGAATTTTTAAACACAAGATATTTCTTTTTAAAGAAGCAGGACTTTTTTAAATGAGTAGGACTTTTAAATGCTTAACAGCTCCTTTTGACATGTGATTTTGATACATCCTCTGAACACATATGACAGGTCCTTTTGATAGGCCCCTTAGGTCCTATTGTCAGTTTTGACATGATTTTTGTCATGTTTGTTGACATGTGCATGACATTAATAGCCACATATACTGTTTGCATACATTTCTGTCTACTTTTAACAATTTTAGCACCAACGTTTCCTCCCTCATACACATCCGAAGAACATTTTGCCACTCCAAAGAGATACCCTAGCTATAGAAATGAACCAACAAAGATCAAGCATTGTATTATCAGGCTTCACTCGATGGAAACCAAAGTTCCACCTCAGTAAAGTTCCACCCTGTGAAATTGGGAATTACCCTGTTGGGGCAGGAAGATTTTGGAAGTTTCTGTACTTTTCACTAAGATGGAGAAAGTCAGAGCAAAAATCTAAGCCTTTGAGTTCAGTAAAAAGTGATTCAGGAGCAAGCTGACTTTAGAATCTGTTTTTGTCTCTTTTTTCTTGCTTTTCATTGCTAAGTTAAACTTAAATGTCATACCATGATTATAGAAGTTGACAAGCAGAATATTAGAAAAACAAAATCAGTCCTGAGAAAAGTAAGGTAATGCATTTGGAAAGAAGAAAGAACTCAAGGAAATGTACAGTTACGGGATAGTTATTTTTATTTCACCGTGACATAAAATGTAAGAGCAGAGTTGTTACACTACAACTGTACAAGTCTCTTGATTGGACAGAATTGCAGTACTACATATACTTCTGGGGGCAGGAAGGCTGCTGCCCTCAGAATGTCCTTAATTGACATTAGAGCCAGAAACTCTCGTCACATGTACGTGTATGCCAACAGAACAATTGACCACATGGAGAAAGTTAGATTAGACTGGTACTTTTTTTTACACTGGACACATGGATCCATGGCCTGCATGTTTTCTGTAAACCTTTGACGTTTTGAAACTTTTATGTATATAATTTCCAGTTTGGATCTTCTTCAAATAAAATATTCTATTATAAGACCAAAAACAAAGCCCAGCTGCAGAGTTGTATTGGATTCTGGATTTGGCTGGAAACAGACCTTTCGGTCCAACCAGTCCATGCCGACCATAATCCCAAACTAAACTAGTTCCACTGCCTGTGCTTGGCCAATATCCCTCCAAACAATTCTTCTTCATGTATTTATCTAAATGTTGTTTAAACATTGTAATTGTACCTGCACTCACCATTTCCTCTGGACGTTCATTCTACCTATGAACCATTCTGTGTAAACAAAATGCCTGTCGTAACTTTTTAAAATCTTTCTCTTCTCACCTTAAATATGCTTCCTAGCCTTGAAATCCCCCAACCTTGGGAAAAGGTACCATCTTATCTATATCCCTCATGATTTTATAAACCTCTATAAGGTCATCACTCAATCTCCTATGCTCCAGTGAAAAAAAGTCCCAGTCTATCCAGCCTCTCTTTATAACTCAAAACCTCCATTCCTGGCAAATTTGTGATAAATCTCATCTGAACCCTCTCCAGCTTAATAATATCCTTTGTGTAACAGGGTGATCAGAACTTGACACAGTACTCTAAAAGAGGCCTCACCAACATCCTGCACAACCTTAACATAATGTCCCAACTCCCATACTCAAAGGTCTCTATACATGATGCAAACTTCAATCAATTATGTATCGAACCCCTACTTCTCTTTGTTCTACAACACAGCTCAAGACTCAACTCCTATTGTTTGTTTTACCAAAATGCAATACATCACATTTAGTCAAAGTAAACTCCATCTGTCACTCTTCAGCCCATTGACTGAATTGATCAAGGCCTTAGCGAGTTTTGAGAAGATTTGTAACTCAGGTTGAGGTTCTGGATGTAAGTTTGCTCACTGAGCTGGATGGTTCGTTTTCAGACGTTTCATCACAATTTCAGGATTAAAAGAATGACTAGGGTAAGAATAGGTCCAGTCAAGGATGGTAGTGGGAAGTTGCGTGTGGAGGCTGAAGAGATTGGGGAGACACTGAATGAGTACTTTTCGTCAGTATTCAATCAGGAACAGGACATTGTTGTCAATGTGAATACTGAGTCACAATTAAGTAGAATGGATGGCTTTGAGATATGTAGAGAAGAGGTGTTGGAAATTCTGGAAAGGGTGAAAATAGATAAGTCCCCTGGGCCTGATGGCATTTATCTGAGGATTCTCTGGGAAGCAAGGGAGGAGATTGCAGAGCCATTGGCCTTGATTTTTATGTCCTCGTTGTCTACAGGAGTAGTGCCAGAAGATTGGAGGCTAGCAAATGTGGTTCCCTTGTTCAAGAAGGGGAGTAGGGATAACCCTAGTAACTATAGGCCGGTGAGTCTCACTTCTGTTGTGGGCAAAATCTTAGAGAGAATTGTAAGGGATAGGATTTATGAACATCTGGATAGGAATAATGTGATCAAGGATAGTCAGCATGGTTTTGTGAAGGGCAGGTCGTGCCTCACAAACCTTATTGAATTCTTTGAGAAGGTGACTAAGGAGGTGGACGAGGGGAAAGCGGTAGATGTGGTGTATATGAATTTTAGTAAGACGTTTGATAAGGTTCCCCATGGTAGACTACTGCAAAAAATACGGAGGTGTGGCATTGAGGGTGAGTTGGAGGTTTGGATTAGGAGTTGGCTGGCTGGAAGAAGACAGAGGGTAGTAGTTGATGGCAAAGGTTCATCTTGGAGTGCTGTCACTAGCGGTGTTCCACAAGGATCTGTTTTGGGACCATTGCTGTTTGTCATTTTTATAAATGACCTGGAGGAGGGGTTAGAAGGTTGGGTGAGCAAGTTTGCGGATGATACGAAAGTCGGAGGCGTTGTAGACAGTGAGGAAGGACGTGGCAGGTTACAGCGGGATATAGATAAGCTGCAGAACTGGGCAGAAAGGTGGCAAATGGAGTTCAATGTAGCTAAGTGTGAGGTGATTCACTTTGGTAAGAGTAACAAAAAGATGGGGTACTGGGCTAATGGACGGATACTTGGTAGTGTGGATGAGCAGAGGGATCTTGGTGTCCATGTACACAGATCTTTGAAAGTTGCCACCCAGGTAAATAGTGTGGTGAAGAAAGCATATGGCGTACTGGCTTTTATTGGTAGAGGAATTGAGTTCCGGAGTACTGAGGTCATGCTGCAGTTGTATAAGACTCTGGTGCGGCCGCATCTGGAGTATTGTGTGCAGTTTTGGTCGCCATACTATAGGAAGGATGTGGAGGCACTGGAACGGGTACAGAGGAGGTTTACCAGGATGTTGCCTGGTATGGTAGAAAGATCGTATGAGGAAAGGCTGAGGCACTTGGGGTTGTTTTCATTGGAGAAAAGAAGGTTTAGAGGTGACTTGATAGAGGTGTACAAGATGATTAGGGGTTTAGATGGGGTCGACAGTGAGAATCTTTTTCCACGTATGGAGTCAGCTATTACAAGGGGGCATAGCTTTAAATTAAGGGGTGGTAGATATAGGACAGATGTTAGGGGTAGATTCTTTACTCAGTGAGTCGTGAGTTCATGGAATGCCCTGCCAGTAGCAGTGGTGGACTCTCCCTCATTATGGGCATTTAAGCGGGCATTGGATAGGCATATGGAGGATAGTGGGCTAGTGTAGGTTAGGTGGGCTTGGATCGGTGCAACATCGAGGGCCAAAGGGGCTGTACTGCGCAGTATTCTTCTATGTTCTATGTTCTATGTTCGAATACTCGGTAACATCATCAATAAGCTTCCGGTGAAGCACTGGTGTAATGACCCACTTTCAATTTATGTGTTTGGGTTACCTTGGGTTGGTGATGACATCACTGGCACAAATAAACCTAAACACATAAATAGAATGTGGGTCACAATACCAATGCTTCACCGGAGCCTCACTGATGATGTTACTTAGTATGGTGACGAAACATCTGAAACTGAACTTTCCAGCTCAGCGAGCAAACTTAAACCCTGATCAAGGCCTCTTTGCAATGTTACCTAACCTCCTTCACTATCCACTGTATCACCAATTTTGGTGTCACCTGCAAACTAACTAATCATGTGGCACTGTGGTTAGCACTGCTTTCTTACAATGCCAGGGAATTGGGTTTGATTCCACACTGTCTGTGTGGAGTTTGCACATGTTCTCTGTGTCTGTATACGTTTCCCCTGGGTGCTTTGATTTTCTCCCACAGTCCAAAGATGTGTAGGTTTGGTGTATTGGCTATGGTAAATTGCCCACAGTACCTGAGGTTGTGCAGGCTAGGTTGGTCAGCTGTGGGAATTACAGTGGTGGTGGTGCGGGGGGGGCGGGGGTGGAGAGTCTGGTTGGGATGCTCTTCAGAGGGTTGATGGGCTGAATGGCCTGCTTCAACACCATAGGGATTCTATGATGCCTTCTGTATTCTCAGTTCTGATCTATTGTTGAGCATTATGTTGCTTCAGTGCCGCTAGCTCCAGTTCTCCTTAATCTTGTCCTGATGTTTTGTGAATGCTGGTTACCTTTATGTAATAGAACACCAAGGAGGGCAGCTGGAGTTGTCGAATGGACTGTTTCTTAAGGAAAGGGAAAGGAGTCCACTCAGAAAAAGGTCCAGACAAGTAAATTTTCCTCAAGTAGATGCAATTTCATGTAAATATTGTGCCTTCCTTATTCAACCATAATTTTCTTAATAATTATGATGCCCTGATACCAGTGAAATAGTGAATCCATTCTTTATGGTCTTTAGGCAACCTGTGTGTTCAAATCTCTTGTTACAGTCATGACATTAGGTTGTTATTGTCAGCATAACTCATCACATTTGGAACCGTATCTTAACAAGATAGACAGGGTAGATGCAGGAAGGATGTTTCCCCTGATTGAGGAGTCCAGAACTTGGGGATATAATTTAAAAATATGGGGGGGATTCGCTTAGGTCTGGCATGTAGTGTTAATTTTACTCAATTGCTTGTGAACCTTGGGAAATTTCTGAACTTCCGCAGCCCTCAGTGGGAGATAATTTCACACATTAAAGGTTATAGTCTGGTTAAAAATGGGTCTTGATTTCTAGTTTAGTTTGGACTCTCAGATGTTTCTTATTTCTGATGCACTCCAATGATAGTTTTTCTTTTAGGGTTAATGTCTAGCTCCTTCATTTCTTTCCCAATATCAGAATGAATGTCCAACTTTCTTTGGTTTCAATACCAGATTCTGATCATTGTTCATGACTAGGTTTCAGTTATCTGTTATTGTTTTGAGATAGGCTATGGTTTAAGTAAGGATGCTCAGTTTAGATTCAAGCTGAAAATACCGCTTGTTAGTATTAGAGTTCCATCTCAATACAAGTGAGAGATTTCTTGTTACACCGTTTATACACGCCTTTCTGTCAGGTTTTTTGGTGTTCTCCATGTCCAAAGATGTGCAAATTAAATGGATTGGCTATTGTAAATTGCCCTGTAGTGTCCAGGGGTGAACAGGTTATGTGGGTTAGCCATGGTGTGTACAGAGTTACCGGTATATGCTGTGAAGCATGTCTGGTCGGGATGCTCCTCAGAGGGTTAGTACATACCTGATGGGCCGAATGGCACCTTTCTGCAATGTAGGGATTCTATGATTTTGTAATTTTATGAGCTTTAGGAATAGACGGGAGTGGATTTAATTTTGAAAAGTCTTTCAAAGCTGATCCACAACCAACGGATGAGATCTAAGCTCAGCAGACCTATCACAAGTAGTCTGAATGGTGGTGGACAATTAAACAACTTGTTGGAGGTGGGGGTTCCACAAATATCCTCATCCTCAATTGGGGTGCGAATGGTGGTGTTGCACAGCATTTGAGTACAAAAGATTAGGCTGAAATATTTGCAACATTCTTCAGCCATAAATGCCGAGTGGGTGATCCATTTCGGTCTCCTGTAGAGATCCCCAGCATCACAGATGCCAGTCTTCAGCCAATTCGATTCATTCCATGTGATATCAAGAAATGCTGGAGGCTTTGTATCCTGCAAAGCCCTGACAACGTTCTGGCAATTGATCTGAAGACCTGAGCTCCAGAACTTGCCACATCTCTCGCCAAGCTGATCCAGTACTGCGAGTGGAAAATGAGGACTGCAGTTGCTGGAGATCAGAGTCGAGAGTGTGGTGCTGGAAAAGCACAGCAGTTCTGGCAGAATCTGAGAAGCAAGAGAATCGATGTTTTGGGCAAGAGCCCTTCATCAGCAATGAGGCTGTGAGTCGAGGGGGTGAAGAGATAAATAGGAGGGGTGGGAGTGGGGTAGGATGAAGGTAGCTGAGAGCACGATAGGTAGATGAAGGTAGGTGTATGATGATAGGTCGAAAAGGAGGGTGGAATGGAGAGGTGGGAAGGAAAATAGACAGGTAGGGCAGATTATGAGGGTGGCGCTGAGTTGGAAGTTTGGAACTGGGATAAGGTGGGGGTGAGGGGAAATGAGGAAACTAGTGAAATCCATATTGATGCCATGGGATTGGAGGGTCCCAAGGCAGAAGATAAGGCATCCGTCCTCCAGGTGTTGGGTGTTTAGGGAGTTGCAGTGGAAGAGGCCCAGGACCTGCATGTCCTTTGGGGAGTGGGAGGGGGAGTTGAAATGTTTGGCCATGTGGCGGCGTCGTTGGTTGGTGCAGGCGTCTCCGAAGTGCTCTGTGAGTGGGCGTCCAGTCTCCCTAGTGTAGAGGAGACCGCATCAGGAGCAGCAGACACAGAAAATGACATGTGTGGAAGTGCAGATAAAATTCTGATGGATTGGGAGGCTCCTTTGGGGCCTTGGTTGGAGGTGAGTGGGGAGGTATGGATGCAGATTTTGCATTTCCTGGGGTGGCTGGGGAAGGTGCTGGGAGGGGAGAGTTGTTCGGTGGAGGGTGTGGGCCTGACAAGGGAATCACGGAGGGAACAGTCTTTACAGAAAGTGGATGGGGTGGGAAGGGAAATATATATCTGGTGGTGGGGTTCATTTGTAGGTAGCGGAAATGGTAGAGGATGATGCAAAGTATGCAGAGGTCGATGGGGTGGAAGCTGAGGACCAGTGGTGTTCTGTCCTTGTTGCAGTTGGAGGGTCAGGTTCTAGAGCGGAGGTGTGGGGAATGGATGAGATGTGCTGGAGGGCATCATCGACCACGTGGGAGAGGAAATTGCAGCCTTTGAAGAAGGAGGCCATCTGGTGTGTTTTTTGGTGGAACTAGTCCTCCTGGGAGCAGATGTGGCGGACGTGGAGGAATTGGGAATAAGGGATAGCATTTTTGCAGGAGGCAGGGTGGGAGGAGGTGTAAACCAGGTAGCTGTGGGAGTCAGTGAGCTTTTAGAAGATGTCAGTGTTGAGTCGGTCACTGTTAATGGAGATGGAGGGGTCCAGGAATGGGAGGGAGGTATCTGACATTGTCCAGGTGAATTTAAGGTCAGGATGGAATGTGTTGAAGTTAATGAACTATTCAACCTTCTCGCAGGAGCACGAGGTGGTGCCAATTCAGTCATCAATGTAATGGAGGAAATGGTGGCGAATGGTGCCAGTGTAACTACGGAAGATGGACTGTTCCACATTTCTGACAAAGACACAGGCATAGCTGGGGCCCATGCAGGTGCCCATGGCTACCCCTTTATTCTGGAGGAAGTGGGAGGATTCAATGGAGAAATTATTGAGGGTGTGGACCAGTTCAGCCAAACGAATGAGAGTGTCAGTGGAAGAGAGAGAAAGAAATGGAGTGCTTGGAGGCCCTGGTCATGGTGGATGAAGATGTCTAGGGACTGGATGTCCATGGTGAAGGTGAGGCATTGGGAGCTGGGGAAACAAAAGTCTTGGAGGAGGTGGAGGGCATGAGTGGTGTCCCAAACATATGTGGGGAGTTCCTGGACTGGGGTGATAGGACAGTGTCAAGATATGTGGAGATGAATTTGGCAGGGCAGGAGCAGACTGCGACAATGGGTCGGATGGGGCAGTCAGGTTTGTGAATCTTCAGTAGGAGGTAGAACCAAGTGGTGTGGGGTTCACGAACTGTGAAGTTGGAAGCTGTGTGCGGGAGATCCCCTGGAGGTGATGAGGTTGTGTATGGTGTGGGAGATAATGGTTTGGTGATGGGGTGAGGTCATGTTCGAGGGGGCAGTAGGAGAAGGTGTGTTTGAGTTGGTGTCTGGCTTCAGTGGTGTAGAAGTCAGTGTGCTAACCTACCTCTGCACCCCCCCGCCCCTTGAACACTGGTTTGATGGTGAAGTTGGGGTTGGAGCAGAAGGAGTGGAGGGCTGCATTTTGTGAGGGTGATAGGTTGGAGTGGGAGAGGGGGATGAACAGGTTGAGACAGTCAATGTCCCGGCAGCAGTTGGAAATAAAGAGATATGGGCAGGCAACAGACCGGCACAGGGAGCCCAGGTGAACAAGATATATTGGAGGCGGGTGAAGGTAGCCTTGGAAGGTGGGCGGGAATCTTGGTGGAAAAAGTAAGCTTGGAAGCGAAGGCAGCAATGGAAATGTTCAATGTCGCAATGTGTGTTGAATTTGTTGATCCGTAAGCAGAGGGGGGGATGAAGGTAAGGCCTTTGCTAAGGACTGATCATTCATCCTCAGTGAGGGGGAGGTCTGGGGGGATGGTGAAAACTCGACAGGGCTGGGAGCTAGGACCTGATATAGGATTTGAGCTTGGAGTGGGCATGGTAGAGAGATCGAGGGTGACATCATTTATGGAAGTGACGCTCACCCAGGGCATTGGGGAAGGGAGTGTAGGGGGGTGGAAATGATGACTGTGGGATGTGCAGGGCAGAAGTGGTGTAATGCGTGTCAGAGGTGATTGTGTCAGCGGTGTTCAGGTGAGTGGCGTCAGTGGTGGCGGAAGTGGTTGTGACAGTGGCAGCTACAGGGGCAGAAGTGGTGTAACTTTTGTCATAGGTGATTCTGCCGGCGGTGTTCAGGTGAGTGGCGTCACGGCTACTTGGGTAAGAACAAAATGCCAATACCGTATTTATTATTTGGCTTTATGTTTATGGTAGAATTAGTTACGGATTCATCAGAATTTTGTGTATGTTTCAATTCTATTTATTATTCTATTCCATTAATTTGAGATATTTGTTTTATTCAGGATTGGAATTGTTTGGAAGGAGTTCCTGACCATGTTGTTTCCTCTGTTACGTTACTTCAGAGAGATGCAAGACAAAACACTGCTTTTGGAGCAAAATCAAAACCCTTGCTTGATGATGAAAATGCTCTGAGCATTGATTTGAATATAAAGAGCACCAATGGTGTAGAGACCCCGCACTGTTGCTCAGAGGGGCGTAATTATGTTGTTTACATGCCATACCACAATCTTCCTGAGGAGGCTCAGTATGCAACTGTGATGCACTCGAAAGACCAGATAGGTCCACCCACACTCTTCTTGAGGTCAAATTCCACTCAACCACTTCTGCATGAATTAACCTCAAGTCCCAAACCGTATGAGAATCCATGGTTTACAATGTCTGATACAAATCACAGTGAATTGTCCCAGGACTTTTCACTGTCAGATATTATGGTTGAAGAGGACGAAATCCGGAAAACGTTCCCACTTTTGTGGGGTCTAGTGTCTGAGCACAAAGCTGATTAAGTGGTGACACAGTTGTGACCTGTTGGTGAATTACAGAAATGGTGATATATTGATGATGCATTGATGCTTCAAAAGGTGCCACAATCATCAGTGCTGAATGGTGACAGCTCTGCTCAGTGTGTAGGTGCGAGCAACACCATTGGCCCAATTCCTCTGCTATTTCTGCATAAACCTGCAAATTTTTTCTTCCCTTCGTGGAATTGTCTACATTCCTTTTGAAACCACTTGTGAATCTGCTTCCCCAACAATCTCAAAGTGCATTCTGGATCTCAACCATTGGCTCCGTAACAATGCTTTTCTCCTGTCACTTTTGGTACTTTTGCCGATCATCTTAAATCAATGTCGTCTGCTTTTTGACCATTCCACCAATGGGAAAAATTTCTTCAAGCCATTCTAGAACATAGAACAGTACAGCACAGTATAGGCCCTTTGGCCCTTGATGTTGTGCCGGTTTTCTATCCTACTCTGAGATCAGACTAACCTACGTGCCTTTCATTGTACTAACTTCCATGTGTCTATCCAAGGGTTGCCTTAAATGTCTGTGATGTATCTGACTCTACCACCACTACCTGGCAGTGCATTCCACGCACCCACCACTGTCTGTGTAAAGAACCTACATCTCCCCTAAAACTTTCTCCATTTACCTTAAAATAATGCCCTCTTGTGATAGACATTTCTGCCCGGAGAAAATGTCTCTGACTGTCCACTCTATCTATGCCTCTCAACATCTTGTACACCTCTATTAAGTCACCTCTCACCCTTCTTCGCTCCAATGAGAAAAGCCCTAGCTCCCTCAACCTTTTTTCATAAGACATGCCGTCCATTTCAGGCAGGAACTCTCTGGTCATTTGAATACCTGTGTCAAATTTCTTTTCAACAACCAATTCCCATAGGATAAAAGTCTCAACTTTGTCAATTTACACATGTAACTGGAACCATTCTCAATTTTGTTTCGGCTCCCTTCTAAAGATTGTTACCTGTAGGTAGACACCAAACTTTAGTTAAAGCTGAGCTAGCATTCACTATAAACTACTTACTTTTGTACTCTACACTTTTTGTAAAGCCCAATTTCCCCTTTTCCCATCAACCATTTTCACAATGAATCCAACTAACATCAATAATTCATACAGATATACCTCCAGATCATTCTGTTCCTGCCCCCTCTGGACGGAGAATTATATCCTTCATTTTTTCACTTTTTCTTATTAATCCAAATAAAACACATCATTTCTCTAAATTAAGCTTCATCAGTCCAGCCATTTATAACTTCCTTATGTCCTCTCACAATTCACAATGCTTCCAATTTTATGCCATCAGGAAATTTTGAAATTGTGGCCTACACACCCAAGTTTGGTCATTAATATAGGTCAAGTGAAATTATAAATCAAGTCGATCAAGAGTAGCTATTCAGCCGATCAAGCCCATCCTGCCATTCTGTATGATCGTGTTTGATCAAACACCCATTTTCTGTTTTCTATGACTCAAACAATTTGTATCCATGCCGTCTCAATTGCTTTTGTACCTTAGCAGCAGCTTAGCAGATAAAGCATTGTTAATGAAAACCTTTTGGAAGTCCAAGTGTACTGTATCAACCACATTTACTTCATCAATTTTAAAATGGAATCGAAAATGCAATCAAAGTTAATTCAACTTTCTACGAACAAATCTGTGCTGCAATCTTGAAACTTGTCTTCCCTTGTCAAAGTGACTGTTAATTTTGTCCCAGAATATTATTTCTCGAGGTGCTAGTCAACTGACTTGGCTAACAATGGGACCAATGCTGCAGTTTCCATTCCTGTTCTAGCTGATGTGAAGTTGACACCTTCCTCACCTCATAGAGTCAGAGTCACAGAGATGTACAGCATGGAAACAAACCCTTTGGTCCAACTAATCCAAGCGGAGCAGATATCCTAAATTAATCTTGTCCCATTTGCCAATTGGCCGATATCCCTCTAAACTCTTCCTATTCATATACCCATGCAAATACATTTTAAATGCTGTAATTGTACCAGCCTCTGCCATTTCCTCTGGCAGTTCATTCCATTCATGCACCACCTTCTGCGCGTAAAAGTTGCCCCTTAGGTCCCTTTTAAATCTTTCCCTCTCACCTTAATCTTATTCCAACATATTCAGCCTCTCCATATGGCTCAAACCATCCAACTCTGGCAACATCTTTGTAAATCTTTTCCGAACCCTTTCAACTTTAACAATATCCTTCCTATAGCAAGGAGACCAGAACTGAATGAAAATTCCAAAAGTGGTCTAACCAATGTCCTGTATAGCCTCAACATGACCTCCCAACTCCTATAGTCAATGCACTGACCAATAAAGGCAAGCGTATTAAAACACTCTGTCAACCTGTGACTCTACTTTCCAGGAACTATGAATTTGCACTCCAAGATCCCTTTCTTGGCAACACTCCCCATTACCAGTTCTGAGGGTCACTTGACCAGAAACATTAACTCTGATTTCTCTTCACAGATACTGCTGGATTCGCAGAGCTTTTCCAGCAACTTCTGTTTTTGCTCCCCATTACCTTTCCATTAAATGTATAAGTCCTGCCTTGATTTTCCCTACCAAGATGCAGCACCTCCATTTGCCACTCATCGGCCCATCTGATCAAGGTCCCATCGTACTCTGAGGTAGCCTTCTTGGCTTTCCACTGCACCACCAATTTTGGTGTCACCTGAAAATTTACTAACCACGCACCCTATATTGACATCCAAATTATATATATAGATGACAAAAACCAGTGGACCCAGCATCGACCTCCGTGGCATACTGTTAGTCACAGGCCTCCAGTCTAAAAAGCATCCCTTTACCATCACTCTCTGTCTTCTACCTTCATGCCAATTTGGTATACATATGGATAGTTCTCCCTGGGTTCCATGTGATCTAACCTTGTTAACCAGTCAACCATGCAAAACTTTGTCGAACGCTGAACTCAATTTCACGTAGACAACGTCCATCGCTCTGTCTTCATCAATCCTCTTTGTCACTTCTTCAAAACAGTCAAGGTAGTGAGACACAATTTCCAATGCACAAAGCCATGTTGACTATTCCTAATCAGTCTTTGCCTTTCCAAATACATGTAAATCCATCCCTCAGAATCCCCTCCATTAACTTTCCCACTACTAATGTCAGGCTGACTGGTCTATAGTTTCCTGGTTTTTCCTTACCACATGTACAGATTGGGCTGAAGGGATAAATGTTAATGATGATATTTGACAGCTGCATGAGAGAATAGATTGTATTGGATGGACTGAAATTGTTGATGATACTCGACAAGCTGACTTCAATTGAACATTCCTGTATATGCCACAGACAGCACAAACCAAACTTGTTTTCAGTACTAACAAGCAGTTTTGTCTTCTGTATCTGTTTTTCCTCTATGCTGGTTGTTTGTTACACTGTATAAGAGAGTGAGAATTTTGTTCCAAATCATTAGACTTCACCTGGATCAGAATCATTTGAGGGGTCCCCGACGTGCAGAAGGGTGTGAGGCTCATTGCTTCCTTTTCCATTTTTTTTATTACCAAATAGATGTCCATAGTTCAGCCTTTTATTATTCCTCAATAAATGTTCATATTTAAGCAAATTGCTGTTGTCGAGCCTTCTCTTAACTACCTTTAACTAAATTTGTAAAGAACCATTTGGATAAACCTTGTGATCCAAGACACCATCTTCCTTAAATAACAGCACAACGTTAGCCAACCTGCAGTCTTCTGGCACCTTGTCCATAGCTATTGATGATACAAATATCTCAGCAAGGAGCCCTGCAATCACTTCCCTAGCTTGCCACAAAGTTGTCAGGTACACCTTTATCCAGTCCAGGGGATTTATCCAGGTTAACCGTTTTAAGACGTCCACCCATACACCTCTGTAACATGGACACTTTTCAAGATGTCACTACTTATTTCCCCAAGCGCTCTACCTTCCATATTCTTCTCCACAGTAAACACTGATGCTAAATATTTGTATCTCCCGAATCTCCTGTGGTTCCACACTTCGGCAGCAGTGCTGATCTTTAAGGGACCCTATTCCTTCCCTTACTCTTTTGTTCTTAATGTATTTGTAGAAACCCTTTGGATATTCCTTAACCCTATTTGCCAAAGCTATCTCATGTCACCTTTTGCCCTCCTGATTTTCCTCTTAAGTATACTCCCGCTACCCTTATACACCTCTAAGGATTCACTCAATACCTGCTATCTATACCTGATAAATGCTTCTTTTCTTTCCTTGACCAGAACCTCAATTTCTCTAGTCATCCAAAATTTGCTACCTCTACCCACCTTGCCTTTCACCCTAACAAGGATTTACTGTCCCTGGACTCCTCTTATCTCATTTTTGAAGGCTTCCCACTTTACCACTTGGCCTTCCTCCAATTTATGAACTCTGACTTTTAGATCAGGTCTATTCTTTTCCGTGACTATTTTAAAACTAATAGAAATATGAAGCACTTATCCCAACGTGCTCCCCCACTAACACCTCAGTCACTTGTCCTGCCTTATTTCCTAAGAGTAGGTCACATTTTGTTCTTTCTCTAGAATATGAATTCCACATATGAATAAGAAAACTTAACAAATTCCTCTCTATCTGATCCCTTAACATTGTGGCAATCCCAGTCTATATTTGGAAAGTTAAAACCTCCTACAATTACCACCCAAATATTCTTAGAGATAACTGAGATATCCTTACAAATTTGTTCATCAATTTCCCGCTGATGATGGAGGGGTTTACAGCACAATCCCAATAAGTTGATCATCACTTTCTTATTTGACAGTTCCACCCAAATAACTTCACTGGACATACTCCCTGGAATGTCCTCCATAATTACACCTGTAATGTTATCCCTAATCAAAAATGCCACTCGCCCTCAACTCTTTCCCCTTCCTATAGCATCTATACCCTGGAGCATTAAGCTGTCAATTTTGTCCATCCCTGAGCCATGACCCTGTAATAGTTATGCTATCCTAGTCCCATGTTCCCAACCATACCCTGTGTTCATCTGCCTTGCCTGTCAGGCCACTTGCATTGAATTAAATGCAGTTTAATTGATCAGTCTGATATTTGTTCCCTACCTTGCTCTTACCTGCCTTAAATACTAGACGTGCTCATTTTCTCAACTGTACCATGCTCTGACTTATCTCTTTGGATTCTCTCCCTCCCCCAAATTCCCCTTTCTAGCTTGAAGCCTCCTGGAAAACATTAGTAAATCTCCCTACCAGTCTTCTTCCAATTCAGGTGCAACCCATCCTTCTTTTACAGATCATTTCTATCCCTAAGGAGATTCAAATGATCAAACATGTTTATCCTTCTCCCCTGCACCAGCTCCTCAGCTACTCATTCATTTGCTCTATCCTCCTATTCCTACTCTCACTAGCTCAAGACACGAGGAGTAATTCAGATATTCATAGAACCCTATAGTATGGAAACAGGCCCTTCAGCCCAACAAGTCCACACTGACCCTCCGAAGACTAACCCACCCAGACCCATTCTCCCCTCCCCCACCCCCACCATTTTACATTTACCCCTGACTAATACACCTAACTTACACACCCCTGAACATCATGGGCAATTTAGCATGGCCAATTCACCTTACCTGCACATCTTTGGACTGTGGGAGGAAATCAGAGCACCTGGAGGAAACCCACGCGGATACAGGGAGAATGTGCAAACTCCACACAGGTAGTCACCCAAGGTTGGAATTGAACCTGGGACATTGGTGCTGTGAGGTAGCAGTGCTAACCACTGAGTTACCGTGCCGCCCCAATTACTACACTCGAGGGCTTACTTTTTAACTTCCTGTCTAATTTCCATATATTCTCTCCTCAGAGCTTTGTCCTTTTCTCTCCTGTATCATTCGTTCCCAAAGTGTACAATACCGTTCTGCTGGTCTTTGACCCTTTTGAAAATATTCTGCATCCTCTTCGAGACATCCTTGACCCTGGCACCCAGGAGGCAACACACCTTTCTGATATCTCATTGCCAGCTACAGAAAAGTCAGTCTGTGCCTCTGACTAGACAGTCCCCAATTGCAATCGGTCTCCTGGAACCTTGTATACTCCTCAGTACAGTACAGCCAGCCTCAGAAACTTGGCTGTCAGTGCTACATTCCCCTGAGAGTCCATCACCCCTACGTTTTCCAAAACCGCATACTTGTTTGAGATGGGGAAAGCCACAGGAGATTCCTGCACTCCCTGCCCACCCCTCCTACCTTTGCTACAGGTACCCTATAACCTGGGGCGGCACAGTGGCTTAGTGGTTAGCACTGCTGCCTCACTGCACAGGTTCCAAAGTTTGATTCCAGCCTCAGGCGACTGTCTGTGTGGAGTTTGCACATTCTGCCCATGTCTGCGTGGGTTTCCTCCGGGTGCTCCGGTTTCCTCCCACAGTCCAACGATGTGCAGGTCAGGTGAATTGGCCATGCTAAATTGCCCATAGTGTTAGGCGCATTAGTCAGAGGGAAATGGGTCTGGGTGGTTTACTGTTTGGAGGGTCGGTGTGGACTAGTTTGGCTGAAGGGCCTGTTTCCACACTGTAGGGAATCTAATAACCCATTGTCCCAACTATATCTGAAGTTTTTCTACTTTCCTGAAACTGCCGTCCATCACACCCTTGCTCATGTAACTTCCTCATTGCCTCTAACTGTCATTCCAACTGATCCATGAGATGTGATAGTATTCACAACCAAACACACCTCCTGCAGACATGAACATCATTAACATGGAAATTCTCCCTAACCTCCCACATCAGATCCAAGAGAAAGCACACCACTCTACTGAAGGCCATCTTTGCACCTTAGCAATCTACAGACGCAGAAAATAGAACAGTTTTACTGCTCTATACACACTACTTTAGATAATTTATATTTTCAAAAACAGTTTAATCTAGCCACAACTTTCAATAAACCATACATATAAGTATGATTAGATTTAATAAACCACTTAGCTGTTCCCCAGCTGTGAGGAGCTCCAATACTGAGTTTCTCCAAGGTCAACTGTGACTTTCACTGTTCATTTATTTTTCTTAGACAGAACTGATGTCCAGAGATTACTTGAAACTAAAAGCAGAGGCAGTCAGCTATGAACGTTCACTGCCTGTGCCTGTTTCACTTCCACATGGTCCCTGTACCCTCTCTTGTTTTAAAGTACCTTGTATTGATCTTTTTTCCAAAGTTTCAAAACAATGCAACAGTTTACAAAACAGCAATGACTGCTCCAAATAAAAATCAAGGAAATCAGCATCAAACTAAAAAATCCTCAGGAAAGGAGCAGCACTTACAGCCACAATCCGTCCTCCATCTTGGATTACCGAGAATCCGTTTGATCCCATGAGTGGAAGACAAGTGCAAACCACCACTGAGAATAAACAGTTACTGACAAATCACTGAGAAAAAAACAGTTACTGACAAATCACTGAGAAAAAACAGTTATTGACAAATCACCACTGAGAAAAAACAGTTACTGACAAATCACCCCTGAGAAAAAAACAGTTATTGACAAACCACCACTGAGAAAAAACAGTTATTGACAAAGCACCACTGAGAAAAAACAGTTACTGACAAACCACCACTGAGAAAAAACAGTTATTGACAAAGCAACACTGAGAAAAAACAGTTACTGACAAATCACCCCTGAGAAAAAACAGTTATTGACAAATCACCCCTGAGAAAAAACAGTTACTGACAAATCACCCCTGAGAAAAAACAGTTATTGACAAAGCACCACTGAGAAAAAACAGTTACTGACAAACCACCACTGAGAAAAAACAGTTATTGACAAAGCACCACTGAGAAAAAACAGTTACTGACAAACCACCACTGAGAAAAAACAGTTACTGACAAATCACTGAGAAAAAACAGTTACTGACAAATCACCCCTGAGAAAAAACAGTTATTGACAAATCACCCCTGAGAAAAAAACAGTTATTGACAAAGCACCACTGAGAAAAAACAGTTATTGACAAACCACCACTGAGAAAAAACAGTTACTGACAAATCACTGAGAAAAAACAGTTATTGACAAAGCACCACTGAGAAAAAACAGTTACTGACAAATCACCACTGAGAAAAAACAGTTATTGACAAACCACCCCTGAGAAAAAAACAGTTACTGACAAATCACTGAGAAAAAACAGTTATTGACAAAGCACCACTGAGAAAAAACAGTTACTGACAAATCACTGAGAAAAAACAGTTACTGACAAAGCACCACTGAGAAAAAAACAGTTACTGACAAATCACTGAGAAAAAACAGTTATTGACAAAGCACCACTGAGAAAAAACAGTTATTGACAAATCACTGAGAAAAAACAGTTATTGACAAAGCACCACTGAGAAAAAACAGTTACTGACAAATCACTGAGAAAAAACAGTTATTGACAAATCACCCCTGAGAAAAAAACAGTTACTGACAAATCACTGAGAAAAAACAGTTATTGACAAAGCACCCCTGAGAAAAAACAGTTACTGACAAATCACTGAGAAAAAACAGTTATTGACAAAGCACCACTGAGAAAAAACAGTTACTGACAAACCACCACTGAGAAAAAACAGTTATTGACAAAGCACCACTGAGAAAAAACAGTTACTGACAAACCACCACTGAGAAAAAACAGTTACTGACAAATCACTGAGAAAAAACAGTTACTGACAAACCACCACTGAGAAAAAACAGTTATTGACAAAGCACCACTGAGAAAAAACAGTTACTGACAAACCACCACTGAGAAAAAACAGTTACTGACAAATCACTGAGAAAAAACAGTTACTGACAAATCACCCCTGAGAAAAAACAGTTATTGACAAATCACCCCTGAGAAAAAAACAGTTATTGACAAAGCACCACTGAGAAAAAACAGTTATTCACAAAGCACCACTGAGAAAAAACAGTTACTGACAAACCACCACTGAGAAAAAACAGTTACTGACAAATCACTGAGAAAAAACAGTTATTGACAAAGCACCCCTGAGAAAAAACAGTTACTGACAAATCACTGAGAAAAAACAGTTATTGACAAAGCACCACTGAGAAAAAACAGTTACTGACAAACCACCACTGAGAAAAAACAGTTATTGACAAAGCACCACTGAGAAAAAACAGTTACTGACAAATCACCACTGAGAAAAAACAGTTATTGACAAACCACCCCTGAGAAAAAAACAGTTACTGACAAATCACTGAGAAAAAACAGTTATTGACAAAGCACCACTGAGAAAAAACAGTTACTGACAAATCACTGAGAAAAAACAGTTACTGACAAAGCACCACTGAGAAAAAACAGTTACTGACAAATCACTGAGAAAAAACAGTTATTGACAAAGCACCACTGAGAAAAAACAGTTACTGACAAATCACTGAGAAAAAACAGTTATTGACAAAGCACCACTGAGAAAAAACAGCTACTGACAAATCACTGAGAAAAAACAGTTATTGACAAATCACCACTGAGAAAAAAACAATTACTGACAAATCACTGAGAAAAAATCAGTTATTGACAAATCACCACTGAGAAAAAAATCAGTTATTGACAAAGCACCCCTGAGAAAAAAACAATTCCTGACAAATCACTGAGAAAAAACAGTTATTGACAAATCACTGAGAAAAAAACAGTTATTGACAAACCACCACTGAGAAAAACAGTCATTGACAAATTTTTCAATTCGACTCTGGACACAGGAGAAATGCCAGAGAACTGGAGAATGTGATACCATTATGTGGATTCAAGGGAGCAAGAAATAAATAAGAAACTATCGGTCCATCAGTCTAAATCTTGATGGTAGGGAAACTATTGGAAGCATTTCTGAGTGCTAGAATTAATTTGCATTTGCTTTAAGAGAGGCAGGGATAAATCAAGAACAGTCAATATTGAGGAGAGGTCATGTCTGAAAACCTTGATTGAATTTTCCATAAAGGTGACCAGACGTGTCGATGAGGGCAATGGTCTTGATGTTGTCTTTTTGGATTTCAGCAAAGCTTTTGATAAGATCCCTCATGGGTAAGGTAACAGTCCATGGGATTCAAGGAAATTTAGCAATTTGGATCCACTATTGGTTGAATGGCAAGAAGCAGAGAGTGATGATTGAGGGATGTTTTTCCAAATGGTATCGCTTGGTGTTCCAAGGGGATAAATGTTGGGGCCCTTGCTCTTTGAGGGTTAAATAAATGACTCAAACTTGCTTGTACAAATGTTCATCAGTAAGTTTGCAAAGAGCATAAAAATTGTTGAAGTGGTAAACAATGAGGAGGCTGTCTGAGACAACAAGAGGATATAGATGTGTTGGTCAGATGGCAAAAGGAATTCAATCCTGATAAATGAGAGGTGACCCACTTGGGCAGCAGCAATGAAACAAATAAATGCATATGAACATTAGGACCCTGGAAAGCACTGAGGATTAGAAGAACATAGGTGTGCATGTACACCAGTCCCTTAAAGTATCAGACAGGTGGCGAAAAAGGCATATTCTTTATTTATTCACAGGATGAAGGGGTTGCTGGCTAGGCAGCATTTATTGCCCATGTCTAATCACCCAGAAGGCAGTTTAGAGTCAACCACATTGCTGTAGGTCTAGAGTCACATGTAGGCCAGACCAGGTAAGGATGATAGTTTTCTTCCCTAAAGGACATTAGTGAACCAGGTGGGTTTTTCCTGACAATCAACAATGGATTCATTGTCATTATTCAAATCTTAATTCCAGATTTTTTATTGAAATCAAATTCGACTGTCTGCCATGTCAGGTTTCAAACCCAGGTCTCCAGAACATTATCTGGGTCTCTGGATTAACAGTCCAGCAATAGTACCACTCGGCCATCACCTCCCAGTGAGATATGGGATTCTTGCCTTTATTGGTTGAGGCACAGACTTTAAAAGCATAGAATTTATGCTGGAATTGTAAACAACATTGGTTAGGCCATTGCTAGAATATTGTGTGCATTTCTTGAATCCACATTATAGAAAGAATGTCATTGCTATGGAGAAAGTACCAGGAGAGTCTCAGTTATGAAGAAAGATTGGAAGGCTGTTTTCCTTTGAGGACAGAAGATTGAGACAAGACATGATTGAGATGTATAAAATTATGAGGGGCATTGACTGGGTAGATAGTGTTGGAGCAGCCCATGGTCAAGGTGGCATAAAATGGCTGCCTGTTGATTTTTAGCTGACAAAAATATGGCAGAAAGGATTTTTAGTTGCAGTAACTGAATTAGCATGCTGAGTTCAGAATTAAAGTGAGATCAGAAGTTAGGACAATGATTGTTTTGAGAGTCATAGAGTCATAAAGATGTACAGCATGGAAACAGACCCTTCGGTCCAACCCACCCATGCCGACCAGATATCCCAACCCAATCTAGTCCCACCTGACAGCACCCGGCTCATATCCCTCCAAACCCTTCCTATTCATATAGCTATCCAAATGCCTCTTAAATGTTGCAATTGTACCAGCCTCCACCACTTCCTCTGGCAGCTCATTCCATGCACGTATACCGCTCTCTGTGTGAAAAAATTGCCCCCTTAGGTCTCTTTTATATCTTTCCCCTCTCACCCTAAACCAATGCCCTCTAGTTATGGACTCCCCAACCCCAGGGAAATGACTTTGCCTATTTACCCTATCCATGTCCCTCATAATTTTGTAAACCTCTATAAGGTCACCCCTCAGCCTCTGACGCTCCAGGGAAAACAGCCCCAGCCTGTTAAGCCTCTCCCTATAGCTCAAACCCTCCAACCCTGGCAACATCTTTAAAATATTTTCTGAACCCTTTCAAGTTTCACAACATCTTTCCGATAGGAAGGAGACCAGAATTGCATGCAATATTCCAGCAGTGGCCTAACCAATGTTCTGTACAGCTGCAACATGACCTCCCAACTCCTGTACTCAGTACTCTGACCAATAAAGGAAAGCATACTAAACGCCCGCTTCACTATCCTATTTACCTGCGACTCCACTTTCAAGGAGCTATGAACCTGCACTCCAAGGTCTCTTTGTTCAGCAACACCCCCTAGGACCTTACCATTAAATGTATAAGTCCTGCTAAGATTTGCTTTCCCAAAGTGCAGCACCTCACATTTATCTGAATTAAACTCCATCTGCCACTTCTCAGCCCATTGGCCCATCGGGTCCAGATCTTGTTGTAATCTGAGGTAAACCTCTTCGCTGTCCACTACACCTCCAATTTTGGTGTCATCTGCAAACTTACTAACTGTACATCTTATGCTCATGACAAAACGTAGAGGACCTAGCACCTATTCTTGTGGCACTCCACTGGTCACAGGCCTCCAGTCTGAAAAACAACCCTCCACCACCACCCTATGTCTTTTACCTTTGAGCCAGTTCTGCATCCAAATGGCTAGTTCTCCTTGTATTTCATGAGAACTAACCTTGCTAATCAGTCTCCCATGGGGAACATTGACATATAGATCACATCTACCGCTCTGCCCTCATCAATCCTCTTTGTTACTTCCTCAAAAAACTCAATCAAGTTTATGAGACATGATTTCCCACACACAAAGCCATGTTGACTATCCCTAATCAGTCTTTGCCTTTCCAAGAACAGATAGAACAAAGAATCTTACAATTAAAATACAGCAAGTCCTGTATAAAGTTACAGTAGTAGATATCTATGAGACACAGTCTGATAAGTTCAGATCCAGTCTGGAAACAGACAGTCTGAAATTTGTAGTTTAGCAAGAATTAAAGGAAAAGTATGATCCCACATCACAAGACTCTTTAGGCAATTGAGTATTGAGAAGTTAAGAAATGTAATCTACACATAATGTTAAGAGATTTGGTTGAATTGATTTAAGACAGAAGGCTGTGGATAGTGGAGAAGAGATCCCATCCTGTTGGCAAGGGGACTGAATGACAAATGACCTCTAAATTTTGAATTTGAGAAAATAAACAATGGCACCTTCCCATCTAAATAAGCAAACTTAGGTAAAAAAGATATAGACAGTTCAAGTGAATTCTTACATCCAAGGATCAAATGGGGGAAGGACTGAGATATTGCGTGAAACCTTAGATTCAGGCAAAATCCTTGAGTTGGGAAAGTGATTGAGTTTCAGTTTGTTCATTAATAGAATTTCAATAGATGTTGTCTTTTAAGATAAATAGTGTGGAAATGTTTAGATTAGGGACAGTAAAGTTTGGCTTAGAACCAATCTCCTCTTTCAAACACACTTATAGAGAACATGTGAATTGAAGGAGTTATAATTGCAGGTACAAGATAGGGGGGCAGTGTTGTTCCCAAGCTCAGATGAGAAATAAACTGCTCAGAACTCATTGGTGAAAGAATTCTAACATTACGTGTAACTATATAACTTTTTTGCAACTAAACTTTGATTAGTACTGATATTATGAATATTATACCAATTAGACAAATTGGCATCTTTTTGTATCTCCTATAATTAGGATAGTAGGAATTAAAAGAATAGTAACAGAATTTGAGAAGGATAGTAATGAATACAGTGAATAACAGAATTCAAACAGTCCTTAGAATTAAGCAAATCTGGCAAATGTTTGAGGAAGAGTAAACATTAACATTGGAATGTAAATTAAAAGAATAAAGAGCAAAGAAAATTTACAGGCCAGGAACAGGCCCTTCGGCCCTCCAAGCCTGAACTGATCCAAATCTACTGTCTAAACCTATCGGTCAATTCCGAAGTATCTGTATTCCTTTACTCCCCACCTACTCATGTATTTATCCAGACGCATCTTAAATGAATCTACCATGCCTGCCTCTACCACCTCTGCTAGCAACGCGTTCCAAATGCCCACCACCCTCCGTGTGAAGTAATTGCCCCCTTAAACTTTCCACCTCTCACCTTGAAAGCGTGACCTCTCGTTATTGAACCCTTCACCCTGGGAAAAAGCTTATCTCTATCCACCCTGTCTATACCCTTCATGATTTTGTAAACCTCAATCAGAAACTTCCTCAACTACTACTCTCTGTCTCCTGTTGCTCAACCAGTTCTTTATCCACCTCGCTAGAACAACCTGCACACCATGTAACTTCACTTTCTCCATGAGTCTACCATGGAGAACCTTATAAAACGCCTTACTAAAGTCCATGTATATGACATCAACAGCCCTTCCTTCATCTATCAACTTGGTCACTTCCTCGAAGAACTCTATTAAGTTGGTAAGGCACGATCACCCCTGCACAAAACCATGTTGCCTATCACTGATAATCCCATTCTTTTCTAAATATAAATAGATCCTATCCCTCCTTACCTTTTCCACCAGCGATGTCAGGCTCACTGGTCTGTAGTTACCCGGAATATCCCTACTACTCTTCTTGTACACGGGTACAACATGTGCAATCCTCCAGTCCTCCGGTACCTCACCTGTATTTAAGGATGCCACAAAGATATCAGTCAGGGCCCCAGTTATTTCCTCTCTTGCCTCCTTCAGCAACCTGGGATAGACCCCATCTGGTTCTGGGGATTTTTCCACCTTCATACCCTCTATCCTACCCAACACATATTCCCTACTTATGTCAACGTGATCCAAACTAATCAAACTTCTATCTCTAATCCCAAGATTCATCATGTTCCTCTCCTCAGTGAACACAGATGCAAAGTAATCATTCAGAATCTCACCCATTCTCTCAAGTTCAACGCACAGCCTTCCTTCGTTATCCTTTAGTGGACCAATCCTTTCTCTAGTTACCCGCTTGCTCCTTATATAAAAATAAAATGCTTTGGGATTCTCCTCAATTCTGCTCGCTAAAGTTATTTCATGACCCCTTTCAGCCCGCTTGATTCCTCGTTTAAGACTTGTCCTACTCTTCTGATATTCTTCCAGGGCCCGTTCTGTTCTTAGCTACCAAGACCTTATGTACGCTTCCCTTTTCCTCTTGGCTAGTCATACAATTTCTTCTGTCATCCATGATTCACAAATCTTGCCCTTCCTATTCTTTGCCTTCAATGGGACATGCCTATCCTGCACTATCTTTAACCTATCTTTGAAAGTCTCCCACATCTCAAATATGGACTTGCCTTGAAATGGCTGTGTCTAATTCACATTTCCCAGCTCCTGCCTAGTTTTGATATAACTGGCCTTGGCCCAGCTTAGTACTCTTCCCTTAGGATCACTCTCTTCTTTATCTACGAGTATTCTAAAACTTACAGAATTGTGGTCACTATTCCCAAAGAAATCCCCCATCGCAACTTTTGCCACTTGTCCTGGCTCGTTCCCCAGTAGCAGGTCCAATATGGCTCCTTCCCTCGTCGGACTATTGACATACTGCTCTAGAAAACTCTCCTGGCTGCTTCTTACAAATTCTACTCCATCCAGACCTCTGACATTAAGTGTATCCCAGTCAAAGTTGGGAAAATTAAAATCTCCCATCACCACACCCTATTGCCTCGACATCTTTCCATAATCTGTTTACCTATTTATTCTTCTACTTCACGCTCAGTGTTGGGAGGCCTGTAATACAGCCCCAACAGTGTAACTGCACCCTTCTTATTTCTCACCTTCACCCATTATGCCTCACTACCCAAGACCTCCATAGTGTGCTCCTTTAGCACAGCCGTGATTTCATCCTTGACCAGCAATGCAACTCCACCCCCCCTTTTACTCCCCTCCCTGTCTTGTCTGAAGCATCTATGTCCTGGAGCATTTAATTGCCATTCATCATGCCCTGCCTTCAACCAAGTCTCTGTAATGGAAATAATGTCATACTCCTATGCACCAATACAAGCCCTAAGTTCATCTACCTTACAACTACACTCCTTGCATTAAAGTAGATGCATTTCATGCCACCAGTTTTTTTGTGCTCATCTGCTCTCTGCCTCCTCTTCCCTTTATTAATGCTATCTTCATAATTCTCACAGTCTCCAGTCTCCACCTCACTGCCTACCTGTTTTCTTTTCTGGTTCCCAGCCCCCTGCCACATTATTTTAAAACCTCCCCAACAGCAGTAGCAAGAACTCCCCCCAGGACATAGGTTCCAGTCTGGTTCAGATATAGACCATCCATTTTGTAACAGTCCCACCTTCCCCAGAACCGGTCCCAATATCCAACAAATCTGAACCCCTCCCTCCTATACCATCTCTCAAGCCACATGTTCATCCTGCCTATTTTTTCATTTCCCAAATATTAACCACTGCCCAAATATAAATTAAGCCCTTACCTTCCCGGGCAGCCCTCGCTTCATTCCACCTTCTCTCCTTGCCGCTCTGTCAAAATGGAGGCCCGACTCCTGAGGTAAGTCCCTTTTTAAGTGGGAAAACATACCCTTCCTGGCAGCCCTCACTTCACTCCACCTATAAGATTTCAAGGCCTGATGATAATGATATCTGCTAAACATCATGAGATCATGGGGAACCTAAGGTTGATAATTAATTGTGTATTCACAGGATTGGATATGTCTGTCAGAGGAGATGAGGAACATTGATGTCAATGTATATAACCATTGTAATGTAGTATGTATAAATGTCCTGTACTTTATTGGGACAAGGAAGAGTGTCACTGACATTTCATCTGAACTCTGAGTAAGAGTGCCAGATTCAAGCAATCTCTGGCCTCTCCCATATGTGCAGTAAAAGAGCTCTGAATAAAGTTTGCTCACACTGCTGAATACAGAACTGGAGTCTTCTCTTTGACATCTCTTCCCAACAGACAGGATAAAACGTTTTGTCCTTGATGGTGGGATCAGGAGTCATAGAGTTAAGATAAGAAAAAAAAGATTTAGAGGATATGTGAGGAAAATCTTTTTCACCCAGAGGGCATTAGAAATTTGGAACTCACTGCCTGTTAAGGGCAGTAGAGGCAGAAACCCTCATAACATTTAAGAAGGATTTAGATGTGCACTTGTGATGCCAGGGCATACAGGGATGTAGGAACATTGGAATTTGGAGCAGGAGTATGTAATTCAGCTTTTTGAAACCCCTCCACCATTTAACATAATCATGGCTGAAATTATCCTTCACACTCCTGCCTCCTCCCTTTATCTCACTTTTCATCTCGAATTCTTTATTGATTCTGCCTCCACTATGCTCTGGGGCGATGAATTCCACAGATTCACAACCCTCTGTAATGGTCCACCAAGTCGCCCCTCAATCTCCACTGCTCTAGAGAAAACAACGCACGTTTTTCTCACCTCTCCATATAGCTTATTCCTTCTAATTC
This sequence comes from Chiloscyllium plagiosum, assembly GCF_037043375.1. Lineage (NCBI taxonomy): Eukaryota > Metazoa > Chordata > Chondrichthyes > Orectolobiformes > Hemiscylliidae > Chiloscyllium > Chiloscyllium plagiosum. Next base: position 55,429,248 of record NW_028270168.1, read on the forward strand.
AGGGAGCACCTTGGTAAATCTCTTCTGTACCCTCTTCAAATTCTCATCTTTCCTGTAATGTGGCAACCAAAATTGAACTCAGTAAGTGTGGCCTAAACAAAGCTATAAAAAGCTGCAATATGACATCCTAACTCTTGTACTCAATTCCTTGACCAATAAAGGCAAGCATGCCATACGCCTTCTTTACCACCCTAACTACTTACGTGGCTTCTTTCAGGGAGCTATGGACTTGAACCGCAAGATCCTTTGCTCCATCAATGCTGTTCAGTGTCCTGTTATTCACTGTATACTTTTCCTTAACATTTGATCTCCTAAAGTGCAGCACCTCACACTTACCTGGATTAAAACTCCATCTGCCATTTACAAGGATGTTGCCAGGTATTTAATTTTAGTATCGAAGCTGGGCAAATGTTTGAAGTATCAGTAGTGAGGTATCTGAAGTGACAACTTTCTCAAATGGGTAATTGTTAATTGGGAAGGCAACTTAACAACAGCCAGTTATATGTTTAATGAGATGCTAATGTAATGATACTTTTCAGCACCCGCAGCTGGGAAGATTGACTAGCCTTAAGAGCCATGGAAGGTCCCTCTTATAATGCAGTGGCAGTGTCCCTATCCCTGGACCAACCCAGCTTTAAGATCTATAGCACAGAAAGAAGCCCTTCAGTCCATCGTACCCACCAACTAACTATTCAGACACCATTTTCCATCACCTGGCCCATTCTTTGATGCTGTAACCATCAAGATGGATAATTGGGATCCAGTGGATGTGGTATACCTAGGTTTCTAGAAAGTATTTGACAAGGTGCTGCATGAAAGACCGATCTGGAAGGTTACATCCCAGGTAGTTAAGGTTTATATAAAAGATTGGCTGACTGTCAGAAAACAGAGAGTCAGGATAAATTGTTCCTACTCTGGATGGCGAACTAGTGGGGTGTGCAGGATTCAGTTCTTGGACCTAACTATTCACAATCTATATAAATCATCTGTAAGCAGAGACAGAGTGCATCTTAGCAAAGTTCACAGATGATACTAAAATAGGTGGGAAAGCAGGCTCTGATGAAAAGATAAAGAGTTTACAGATTAATATTGATAGGCCAGGAGAATGGGACTGATTCTGGCAGCTGAAGTTTTATACGGAAGAGTGCAACATGTCCAATTTGGCTAGAAAAATGGAAGGGCAAATTTATTATGCAGATGGGATGCAGATTCAAAGTGTGCCACACCAAAGGATTCTGGTCATCTTTAAGGATGAATCATAGAAAGTGGGTATGTACTTGCAGCATATAATTAGATTAGATTAGATTAGATTACATACAGTGTGGAAACAGGCCCTTCGGCCCAACAAGGGAAGCAAGGGAGGAGATTGCAGAGCCATTGGCCTTGATTTTTATGTCCTCTTTGTCTACAGGAGTAGTGCCAGAAGACTGGAGGATAGCAAATGTGGTTCCCTTGTTCAAAAAGGGGAGTAGGGATAACCCTAGTAACTATAGGCCAGTGAGTCTCACTTCTGTTGTGGGCAAAGTCTTAGAGAGAATTGTAAGGGATAGGATTTATGCACATCTGGATAGGAATAATGTGATCAAGGATAGTCAGCATGGTTTTGTGAAGGGCAGGTCGTGCCTCACAAACCTTATTGAATTCTTTGAAAAGGTGACGAAAGAGGTTGATGAGGGGAAAGCGGTAGATGTGGTATATATGGATTTTAGTAAGGCGTTTGATAAGGTTCCCCATGGTAGGCTACTGCAGAAAATACGGAGATATGGCATTGAGGGTGAGTTGGAGGTTTGGATTAGGAATTGGCTGGATGGAAGAAGACAGAGGGTAGTAGTTGATGGCAAAGTTTCTTCATGGAGTGCCGTCACTAGCGGTGTTCTGCAAGGATCTGTTTTGGGACCATTGCTGTTTGTCATTTTTATAAATGACCTGGAAGAGGGGTTAGAAGGTTGGGTGAGCAAGTTTGCGGATGATACGAAAGTCGGAGGAGTTGTTGACAGTGAGGAAGGATGTGGCAGGTTACAGCAGGATATAGAGAAGCTGCAGAGCTGGGCAGAAAGGTGGAAAATGGAATTCAATGTAGCTAAATGTGAGGTGATTCACTTTGGGAAGAATAACAAAAAGATGGCGTACTGGGCTAATGGTCGGATACTTGGTAGTGTGGATGAGCAGAGGGATCTTGGTGTCCATGTACACAGATCTCTGAAAGTTGCCACCCAGGTAAATAGTGCGGTGAGGAAGGCATATGGCGTACTGGCTTTTATTGGTAGAGGAATTGAGTTCCGGAGTCCTGAGGTCATGATGCAGTTGTATAAGACTCTGGTGCGGCCGCATCTGGAATATTGTGTGCAGTTTTGGTCGCCATACTATAGGAAGGATGTGGAGGCACTGGAACGGGTGCAGAGGAGGTTTACCAGGATGTTGCCTGGTATGGAAGGAAGATCGTATGAGGAAAGACTGAGACACTTGGGGCTGTTTTCATTAGAGAAAAGAAGGTTTAGGGGTGACTTGATTGAGGTGTACAAGATGATTAGGGGGTTAGATAGGGTTGACAGTGTGAACCTTTTCCCGGGTATGGAGTCGGGTATTACAAGGGGGCATAGCTTTAAATTAAGGGGGGGTAGATATAGGACTGAAGCTAGGGGTAGGTTCTTCACTCAGCGAGTCGTAAGTTCATGGAATGCCCTGCCAGCAGCAGTGGTGGACTCTCCCTCTTTATGGGCATTTAAGCGGGCATTGGATAGGTATATGGAGGATAGTGGGTTAGTATAGGTCAGGTGGGCTTGGATCGGCGCAACATCGAGGGCCAAAGGGCCTGTACTGTGCTGTATTCTTCTATGTTCTATGTTCTAAGTCCACACCGACCCGCCGAAGCGCAACCCACCCAGACCCATTCCCCTACATTTACCCCTTCATAATATGAAAGGCAAATGGAATCCTGCTATCCATTGCAAAAGAACTGGATTATAAAAATAAATAAGTGTTGTGGCAATTACATAAGGTGTTGGTGAGACCACATTGGAGTATTATATCTAGTTTTGCCTTCTTCCTTAACATGAGGAAGAGTGTGGTGGCGTTGCAGGCAGTTCAATTGATCCCAGGGATGAAAGAGCAGTCATATGAAGAGTGATTGAACAGTTTGGGCTTGCATTCACTGGAGTTCAGAAGAATGAGGGGAGAATCTAATTGAGGTATACAAAATGCTAAAGATAATTGATCAGGTGAACGTTGAATAGATGCTCCCCCTTGTGGGACAGTCTTGAACAAGAGGGGATAGCTACAGAGTGAGAGGTGGTAGGTTCAAAACTGAGATGAAGCTTATGGATGGCTGATTTATGATGCAAAGTGACACTAACAGCACATGCTCAATTCCTGTACCAGCTGAGGTCACTTTCTCAACCTTGCCTGAGGCATAGTGACCCTCAAAGTACCATTAGTTGTCTCTCTCTCTCTCTTTCTCTTAAGCGAGAGAGCAGTCCAGTGGCCTTCCGGAACTATGGAACTTTAATTTCAAAATGGTAATTATGTAATGAGAAGGGAATAATTGGCTACCTAGCTGTGGAAGAGTGAAGAACTCAGTGATAGAATTCTTCATTAAGATGGATAGTGACAGAGTTGTTTCTAAGACTCAGGCCAAAATCTAAGTACAGGAAATTACGATGGTATGAGGCATGAACAGAATTCAATAAAGTGGGGAACATAACCTAAAGGGATGATACACATTTAAAGAGCCCTTGGAGGAACTGCAACTGTTGTTCATTCCTATCTGGCACAAAATAAACAGCAAAGGTGGCCCTGCTATGGCTAACAAGGGATATTAGTGATAGGACTGTATCCATGAAAGGGGCACACAAATTGGCTAAAAACAGCAGCAGGCCTGAAGACTGGGAGCACTTCAGATTTCAGCACAAAAGGACCAGGGGATTGATTAAGAGGAGAAGAATAGAAGATGAGGGCAAGCTTGTGGTGAACATATAAACTAATTGTAAAAGGTATATGAAGAGAAAATAAAACATGAGAACAAATCGCTTGAAATCAGAAAGAGGGGAATTGATAATGTGGAATATAGAGAGGACAGACAAATTAACTACATGTTTAAGTTATGTCATTAGAAGGGATGACACAAATAATATCCCTAAAATACATGAGAGGGGATAACTGAAGGACAATTGTTTTCACAGGGAAATGGTGTTGGGATTAAAAGCCAACAAATCACCAGCACCTGGTAATCTACACCCAGAGTACTCACTAAAATGGCTCATGTTTTAGTGAATGCATCCTGAAACTGGAGGCTTGATTCTAACTGGAGGAAATTGATGGTCATCTTTCAAATTCTCTACACTCTGGAACATTTCCCATAGTTTGGAGTGTCGCTAATGTGATTTCACCATGTAATAAGTGAGGTAGAGAGAAAATATTGAGTAAAAGAGCGGGAGTCTTCAATTTCTGTTTTTCAGTAGCAGCAGCAGCTCGAAGGGCAGGAGCTTGGACCAGGGGCCTGCCACGATGGTCAGTCACTGATTTGAACCCTTACCAGCTTACCTCCAGTGCCGGAGTCCTCCATTTCTGTTTTTCAGTAGCAGCAGCAGCAACTCGAAGGGTGGAAGCTCGGACCAGGAGCCTGCTAGGAGCAGCAAGTCACTGATTTGAGCTTTTGTATTTGAAATCAGAGAGCAGAGGTTTCTGGGAAAGAAGGAACTTCTTTTTATTTCTGTCCAGCTATATAAGTCAGTGTGTTCTTAACTCAAGACCCTACCTTTGTAGGGCTTCCCACCCAACCACCTCCTCTAACCTTAAAGACCTGGGACACATCAAGTAAGTGTCTCTTCTTTTTTACGTTGCAATAAGGCGTGGTAGTGCAGGGAGAGGAATGTTCCTCCTGCATGATGTTTGAGGTGAGGGACGCCATTAGTGTCCCATCCAAGTACATCTGCAGGAAGTACACCCAACTCTCATTCTTCCAAGACCGTGCTAGGGAACTGGAACAGGAGCTTGATGAAGTTCAGATCATTCGAGAGGCAGAGGCTGTGATTGATAGATAGATAGATACAGGGAATTAATTACTTCTAGGCATGAAAAAAGTTGAGTGAGTGTTCAAAGGGGGAAACAACAGTCAGTGGAAGGATCCTCTGTGGTCGTTCCCCTGAAAAACATGTATACCATTTGGATACTGTTGGGGGGACGTCTTACCAGGGATATGCAGTCGGGCCCAGGTCTCTGGCACAGAGCCTGTCCCTGTTGCACAGAAGGGAAGGAGGGAAAGAATGAGAGTGTTAGTCATTGGGGACTCAATAGTTAGAGGGTCAGATAGAAGGTTTGTTGGGAACGAACGAGACTCACGGATGGTGTGTTGCCTCCCAGATGCTAGGTTCCGTGATGTCTCGGATCGTATCTTTGGGGTCCTGAAGGGAGAGTGTAATCAGCTTCAAGTCATGGTCCACGTACGTACCAACAACATAGGTAGAAAGAGGGATTGGGATGTAAAACAAGATTTCAGGGAGCTAGCATGGAAGCTGAGAACTAGAGCAAACAGAATTGTTATCTCTGGTTTGTTACTCATGCCACATGATAGTGAGGTGAGGAATAGGGAGAGATATCAGCCGAACACGTGGCTTCAAGGATGGTGCAGGAGGGAGGGTTTTAGGTACTTGGATAATTGGGGCTTATTCTGGGGAAAGTGGGACCTGTACAAACAGGATAGTCTTCACTTGAACCAGAGGGGTACTAATATCCTGGGTGGGAAATTTGCTGGTGCTATTCAGGTGGTTTTAAATTAGCTCAGCAGGGGGATGTGAACCTGAGGTGTAGTTGCATTGCACAGGACAATGAGAGTAGAGAGGACAGGGAAAGAATTTCAAGGTCACAGGAATGTGCTGGCAGATGGCAAGCTGGTTTGAAGTGTGTCTACTTCAATACCAGAAGTATCTGAAGTAGATGAGCTTGCAGTATGGATAGGTACCTGGGACTTCGATATTGTGGCCATTTCAGAGACATGGATAGAGCAAGGTGAGGAATGGATGTTGCAGGTTCCAGGGTTTAGATGTTTCATTAAGAACAGGCAAGGTGGCAAAAGAAGAGGAGGTGTGGCCTTGTTAGTCAAGGACAATATCATGGTGGCTGAAAGAACGTTTGACGAGGACTCGTCTACTGAGGTAGTGTGGGTTGAGATTAGAAACAGGAGAGGAGAGGTCACACTGCTTGGAGTTTTTTATAGGCCTCCAAAGAGTTCCAGGGAGGTGGAAGAGAGGATTGGCAAAATTATCCTGGGTAGGAGGGAAAGGAACAGGGTGGTCATTATGGGGGACTTTAACATCCCGACATTGACTGGAAATGCTATAACTCCAGTATGTCGGATGGATCAGTTTTTGTCCAATGTGTACAGGAGGGTTCCCTGACACAGTATGTCGAAGGGCCAACAAGAGGGGAGGTCACACTGGATCTAGTGCTTGGTAATGAACAAAGCCAGGTGCTTGACTATAGTTGTAGGTGAGAACTTTGGAGATAGTGACCATAAATCAGTTCCATTTAGTTTAGTGAGGGAAAGGGATAGGTACATGACACAGCTCAAGAGTTATCGATGGTGCCAGGGAAATTATAATGCAATTAGGCAAGAATTAGGATGCATAGAATGGGGTAGCAAAATGTAGGGGATGCAGACAATCGAAATGTGGAGCTGGTTTAAGGAACAAATATTGTGTGTACTTGATAGGTATGTCCCTATCAGGCAGGGAGGAAGTGATAAGGTAAGGGAACCATGGTTTACTACAGAAATTGCATCTCTTGTTAACGAAAGAAGGAGGCTTATGTGTTGATGAGGCAAGATGGTTCAGTTGAGGCGATGGACAGTTACAGATCAGCCAGGAAGGATTTAAAGAGAGAGTTAAGAAGAGCAAAGAGAGGACATGAGCAGTCTTTAGCAAATAGTATAAAGGAGAACCCTAAAGATTTCTATAGGTATGTGAGGAATAAAAGGATGACTAAGGTAGGAATAGGTCCAGTCAAAGACAGAAGTGGGAAGTTGAGTGTGGACCCTGTGGAGATCACAGAGGTGCTAAACAAACATGACTCAGGAAAAGCAGAATATGGTAGAGAAGAAGAATGAGATGTGAGATATTAGACTAGAAAGGATTGAGGTTAGTTATGAACAGGTGTTATCAATTCTAGAAGGAGTGAAAATAGACAGGTCCCCTGGGCCAGATGGGATTTATCTGAGGATTCTCTGGGAAGCTAGGGAAGAGACAGCAGAGCCTTTGGCTTTGATATTTGAGTCATTATTGTCTACAGGTTTAGTACCAGAGGATTGGAGGATTACAAATGTTGTGCCCTTGTTCAAGAAGGGCAGTAGAGATGACCCAGGTAATTATATTTAGATTAGATTACTTACAGTGTGGAAACAGGCCCTTTGGCCCAACAAGTCCACACCAACCCTCCAAAGAGCAACCCACTCAGACCCATTCCCCTATATTTACCCCTTCACCTAACACTACAGGCAATTTAACATGGCCAATTCAACTAACCTGCATGTTTTTGGACTGTGGGAGGAAACTAGTGAGCCTTACTTCTGTTCTAAGAAAGGTTTTGGGAAGGATTATAAGAGATAAGATTTATAATCATCTAGCAACAATTTGATTTCAGATCGTCAACATGGTTTCATCAAGGGCAGGTCGTGTCTCACAAACTTCATTGAGTTTTTTAAGAAGGTGACCAAGCATGTAGATGAGGGTAGGGCAGTTGGTATACATGGACTTCAGTAAAGCCTTTGATAAGGTTCCACATGGTAGGCTGTTGGAGAAAATGCAGAGGCATGGGATTGAGGGTAATTTAGCAGTTTGGATTAGAAACTGGCTTTCTGAAAGAAGGCAGCGAGTGGTGATTGATGGAAAATATTCAGCCTGGAGTCCAGTTACTAATGGTGTGCTGCAAGGATCTGTTTTGGGAACACTGCTGTTTGTCATTTTTACAAATGACTTTGACGCAGGCATAGGTGGATGGATTAGTAAATTTGCAGATGAACTGAAGTTGGTGGAGTAGTGGACAGTTTGGAAGAATGTTACAGGTTGCAGGGGGACTTGGATAAACTGCAGAATTGGGCTGAGAGGTGGCAAATGGAGTTCAATGCAGTTAAATGAGAGGTCATGCACTTTGGGAAGAATAACAGGAAGGCAGAATACTGGATCAATAGAAAGATAGATAGGTAGTGTGGATGTGCAGAGTGATCTTGGAGTCCATGTACATAGATCCCTGAAAGTTGCCACCCAGGTGGATAGTGCTGTTAAGAAGGCATACGGTGTGTTAGGTTTCACTCATAGAGGGATTGAGTTCCAGAGCCACAATATTATGCTGCAACTATACAAAACTAGTGCGGCCACACTTGGAATATTGTGTACAGTTCTGATCGCCATATTTCAGGAAGGATGTGGAAGCATTGGAAAAGTACAGAGGAGATTTACCAATTTGGAAGGAAGGTCTTATAATGAAAGGCTGTGAGACTTAGGTCTCTTCTCATTGGAAAGAAGAAGGCGAAGAGGGGATTTGATAGAGACATACAAGATGATCAGAGGATTAAATAGGGTAGACAGTGAAAGTCTTTTTCCTAGATGATGACGTTAGCTTGTACGAGGGGGCATAACTACAAATTGAGGGGTGATAGATTTAAGACAGATGTCAGAGGCAGGTTCTTTACTCAGAGAGTGGTAAGGGCATAGAATGTCCTACCTGCCAATGTAGTTAACTCAGCCACATTAGGGAGATCTAAACAATTCTTGGATTAGCACATGGATGATGATGGGATAGTGTAGGGGGCCGAGCTGAGAATAGTTTACAGGTTAGCGCGACATCGAGGGCCGAAGGGTCTGTTCTGCGCTGTATTGTTCTATGTTCTTTGTTCTAAAAGACCAGTTAACTTTGTGGGCGGCACGGTGGCACAGTGGTTAGCACTGCTGCCTCACAGCGCCAGAGACCCGGGTTCAATTCCCGACTCAGGCGACTGACTGTGTGGAGTTTGCACATTCTCCCCGTGTCTGCGTGGGTTTCCTCCGGGTGCTCCGGTTTCCTCCCACAGTCCAAAGATGTGCAGGTCAGGTGAATTGGCCATGCTAAATTGCCCGTAGTGTTAGGTTAAAGGGGTAAATGTAGGGGTATGGATGGGTTGCGCTTCGGCGGGTCGGTGTGGACTTGTTGGGCCGAAGGGCCTGTTTCCACACTGTAAGTAATCTAATCTAATCTAATCTTAACCTCACATTGGAAAACAGTGACACGATTGGACAGAATCAGTCAGCATGGATTTACAAAAGGGGAATGATGCTGGACAAATCTTCTGAAATGTTTCAAGAATGCAACATTTGGACTTGATAAGGGGGCAGTGGTTACGTTTTACGTGGGCTTTGAGAAGGCATTCAAAATATCCCACAGAAGAGATTAGCATATAAAATTAAAATGTAGAGGATTGGGGGAAGTGTATTGACACGGATACAGAACTGACTAGTAGACAGGAAACAATAAGTTGGAATAGACTGGTCATTTTTTGAGTAGCAGCAAGTGTCCAGTGTTTTACCACAGGGATCAGTGCTTGGGCTCCAGCTACTCACGATGTACATTCAGAAATTAGATGAGGAAAATTAAATGTTATATCTCCAAACTTGGAGATAACACAAAGTTGGGTGGTACAGTGTGATTTGGATTTGAGAGAATGAGTAAAATGAGCATAATGTGGACAAATAGGAGGTTATCCATTTTAATTGCAAAAACAGGAAGAAACATTATTATCTGAATGGTGATAGGTTGGGAAAGGGGGAGTTGAAACGAGGCCTTGTGTCCTTGCACACAAGTCACTGAAAGTAAGCATGCAGATGCAGTGGGAGATAAAGGCAACAAATGGTATGTTGGCCTTCATTGTGAGAGGATTTGATTAGACTGGAGCATTGTGTGCAGCTTTGGAATACTTATCTGATGAAGAATATTCTGGCAATGGAGGCTGTAAAACAAAGGTTTACCAGACTGATTCCTGGGCTGGCAGGTCTAATAAATGAGGGCAGAATGGATTGGTTAGGATGAAATTGACTTCAGTTCAGAAGAAAGACAGAGGATCTCACAGAATTCAGTAAAATTCTAAGGGGAGCAGCAAGGTAAATGCTGCAAGGATGCCCTCAATGTCTCAGGAGTCCAGAACAAGGGGAGTAACCGTTTAAGAATATGGAGTAGGCTGTTTAGCATTGAGATAAGGAATAATGCCTTTACTTAGAGACTGGTGAATCTGTAGAATTCACTGCCACGAAAGCAGTTAAAGCCAAAACATTGAATGTTTCCAAGAAGAAGATAGATATAGTTCGGAAGTCTAAAAGGATCATAGGGCACAGGTCGAAAGTGGGAACAGTCTGAGTGGGATAACCAGCGATGATTATACTGATGAGCAGAGCAGGATTGCATGCCATAGTGGCCTGCTCCTGTTCCTATTTTCCATGTTTCTATTCTGTTAAAGGTGGGACTGCAGCAGTTCAGAAGGTCAAGGAGATGCAGAATGATTTTGGAAGCTTCTGGACCAGCTGTTCTATCTCATTTTTTCTATCCAGTTCTCAAAGTTTTGAATGTTCTGAGAAGAGCAACATAACTTTTGCTTTTTGCCACCACTTTGTGGCAGCACAGTGGCTCAGTAGTTAGCACTGCTGCCTCACAGTGCCAGGGATCTGGATTTGATTCCCACCTTGGGTGATTGTGCAAACTCTACACAGACATTCTCCCCGTGTCTGTGTGGGTTTCCTCCCACAATCCAAACATGTGCAGGTCAGGAGAATTGGCCAGGCTAAATTGCCAATAGTGTTAGGTACATTAGTCAAGGGTAAATGTAGGGAAATGGATCTGGGTGGGTTACTCCTTGGAGGGTCAGTGTGGACTTGTTCGGCTGAAGGGCCTGTTTCCATTCTGTAGGAAATCTTTTTTAAAAAAATCTTCAAAAATATTTTTGACAGTTTGCTGATACTGGGGGATGGGTGGGAAGGGGAAGGGTCTATGGGTCAGGAAGGGGAGTAGTGAGAGAAACAGTGGACCAGGGTTTTGTGGTGGGTTGGCCAGCAAAGAACGGCCACAGTTTCCAACCCACCCATCCCGCTCTGTTATCTGCCACTACTCCCTGCTCTAATCTTTCACATTAGCAGCCAACGCAGTAATAACGATGTGCATGTTTACAATTTTCCTTCAGTCTCAGTCACCAGCACATGAACACACATCTCCCAACAGCATACTGCACACACTCCTCAGTTAGCACAGCAATGATTTGATGCAATAACCTTTTTGTCAGATCCATTTACATCAAGATAAACAAACAGTTAAGAGAGAAATAAAAAAAAATACAAAACTAACCAGATAACTTAAGCAGTTTCCATGATGTATGGAGCTTATTCCATTTGATTAAAAATATGCCCCTCGTCTTGAAATCCCCAGCCGTGGGATAGGACACCTGCCATTCATCCTATCTATGCCCCTCAGGATTTTAGAAACCTCCAATAGGTCAACCTCAACCTCCTATGCTCCTGTGAAAGAATCCCCTGCCTAACCCGCATCTAATTATATCCCAATCCTTCCATTCTCAGCAACATCCAGGTACATTTTTTGAACCCTCTCCATCTGAATCAAACATCCTGACACAACATCCTCAGAGACTCTAGCCATACCACCATACATCAAAGACAACTCTGAGATGACTACCAGACTTGTCCAATCCCTTGCCATCATGGTAGCCCACAAACCTACCTACATATTGAAACTGATGAACGTAATGGACCCTAATAGACAAGGTTACTAAGACCTTTATATGCCATTACTCAAAAGACGGCTCAGTTTGAATGGGGATATGGACAGCCGAAAGCATTTATAACCGCTAAGTTGGCCGTAGAACTAACAGGTCGCCAGCTCCTTGGATATCTGGCTTCGCCTCTGAATGACAAGTCGCGAGTAGAGCTTCTAGCAAAGGCAAAAAGGTAAAGCAATACCTTTGGGCTTCAGGTCCAGAAAACTGTCTGAGGCAGCTACGCGTTACACAGTATTTGAAAATCAATGTCCGGCCTGCTATTGGGCTCACGTCGGGCAGACCGGTGTGCAGAAAATGCACCTCAGACCTGAATGACCAATTCTGATGAGAGTGTTATCTGACATTGTGACTCACAAGGTCGGTACAGACTAACAAAGCCCCACTGTAAAATGGAAATGGGACATAACTGACGGAGACAAGATAGGCACGGTGCCCCAATGGTTAGCACTGCTGCCTCCCAGCGCCAGGGACCCCGGTTCCTGCTAAACTGCCCATAGTGTTCAGGGATGTGTAGGTTAGGTGCATTAGTCAGGGGTAAAATGTAGATTCGTAGGGTCGGGGAATAGGTCTGGTTGGGTTAATCTGGAGGGTCAGTGTGGACTTGTGGGCTGAGGGCCTGTTCCCACACTGTAGCGATTGTATAAAAAAGGGAAAAGAACAGATTGCCAATCTCAATGAATAAATAGCTGAATACCCATTAGGTGAATAAACCCAAGTTCCGACCTGGCCATGTCTGCAGCTCCCGTTCATTGGGGCAGGCGTTCCGGTCAAACAACTGCTCGACGATACTTGTCACTGGGCTCGGTTCACTGATGGGTCTGCCCCTGGAAGGCTGGCCGATGCTAGTCGCCGCTAGTGACATTGAATCCCTCTACACAGAGTATTATCCATTGTGAAGGAGGTGGAGTGGGGAGTGAGGTGCGGGTGCGTTGGAGGTGGCCAAGCCGGTATGCCGAATGGGCAACTGTGGTCGGAGCACGAGACGAAGAGTCAGATTCTGCACATGTATACTGACTCGTGGGTGGATGCTGATCACCTTGGCTGTATGGATGCCGAACTGGCAGACACATAATTGGAAGATTGTTGGGAACAAAATTATGTAAACAAACATGGGGGAAGGCGCTGCACATAAAAATTACTCTGTAGCATGTTAATGCCCATGTAAAGAATGGCTCGGAATCTGCTGATCATAACAATACTGGAGACGGAATAATAAAAGCCAGAAGAATTGAAGATACCAGCGAAGAGTATCAGGCTGGAAAATGGCCTCATGAAAGGTCAGGACATTTAGGGTGTCACGGCACTTTGCAATGGGCAAGAAATCTAGGTTTGCACTTACCCACGGCAGGTGTAAAATATCTGAACAAGAAAAACACGTATCACTGCCGAAAAAGCCAATCAAGGTTGGAGATCAACCTGCTCAAATCTGGCAGATTGAATATATTGGCCCATTACCATGACAACAACGATATCAGTATCTGTTAACCACAGAGGTTACTTACAACAGGCTCATGTTAGCTTTCCCGACAATCAAAGCAAATCACAGCAACACTGGAACAGTTGATATCCGAGTATGATGAACCATCAGAAATACACTCAGATAAAATGCCTCACACTTCACAGGTCAACAGGTGCCGCAATGGGAAATATTGGATGTTCCACATTCCTTATTACCCTCAACCTTGTAGAACGAATGGAGTGGGTTATTAAAACAACGAACATTGTGGGGATGGATCAAAGTGCCGCCACAGGCATCGTATAATCTACATAATCGACATCTGAAATAAGGAACATCGATGAGACCAATATTGAAAAGTGGCGGCCAGTTACATCCTCCTAGTAAACCTACAACATCCGACAACCTTTGTACAGGGGGAAAGGTGTGGGTGTACTTCGCATAACAACCACGGAAGATTAGAGTGGTGCTGAAATTAGTCTTGACTCTGATCTCCAGAATTTGCAGTCGTCACTTTCGTCCTATATACACTCACTGAAGCCTGGTGAGATACTAACCGACAGAAAAAGATATACACTTTGGATATTGATAACAGGACACGATGTAGCCAAAAATAAGAAAAAGGAGCATGAGTTGTCAAAGATAGTAGCTTCCCTACATTATGGAAATAAGCCCTTCGATCGAACAGGTCCACAGCGAACCTCCGAAGAATAACCCGCCCATACCCATTCCCCGGCACTTACCCCTGACTAATGCACCTAACACCATGGGCAATCTAGTATGGCATAGGGGACTGTCAAAGAATACAGGAGAATATAGATGGACTGGAGAGTTGGGCAGAGAAGTGCCAGACAGTATTCATGTTAGGCAAATGTGTGGTGATGAATTTTGGGAAGTCTAATTCTAGAGCGAATTAAACAGTAAACGGAAGAGCCTTGGGTTAAGTTGATGAGCAGAGAGATCTGGCAGTGCAAGTCCATTGTACCCTGAAGGTTGCTGCACAGGTGGATAGAGTGGTCAAGAAGGTATATGGTATGCTTGCCTTCATCGGACGCAGTATTGAGTATAAGAGCTGGCAGGTCACGTTAAAAATGTACAAGACATTGGTTCGGCTGCATTTAGAATTCTGTGTATGGTTCTGGTCGCCACATTGCCAAAATGATGTGGACGCTTTGCAGAGGGCGCAAAGGTTTGTGAGGATGTTGCCTGGTATGGAAGGTGCTAGCTATGAAGAGAGGTTTAGCAGGCTTGGATTGTTTTAATTAGAATAAAGAAGATTGTTTAATTAGAAGAAAGAAGATTAAGGGGGAAAACTGATTGAGGTCCACAAAATCATAAAGAACATACACAGGATAGATCGAGATAAGCTTTTTCCGAGGATGAATGATTCAATAATGAGAGGTGAGAGGTGAAAAGTTTAAGGGGGATACGTATGGCAAGTACTTTACACAGAGGTTGGACAGTGCCTTTTGCAAGCCGAGGTCGGAGAGGCAGGCACCTTAGATTCATTTAAGATGCACCTGGACAGATGCATGAGTAGGAGGGGAGCAGAGGGATACAGATGCTTAGGAACTGGGCGATAGGTTTAGAAAGTGGATTTGAATCGGCTCAGGCTTGGAGGACATAAAGGCCTGT